>NC_086097.1:221460125-221765923 GCF_963921235.1 Mobula hypostoma | reverse complement strand
CAAGGGAAGAAGGACACTACCGTGGCTGACAAGTGAAGTCAGAGCCAAAGTGAAAGCGAAAGAGAAGGCATACAAGGAAGTCTAAGCTAGTGGGAAGATGGAGGATTGGGGAGCTTTTAAAAACTTGCAGAAGGAAACCAAGAAGGTCAGTCTGAAGGAAAAGATGAATTATGAGAGGAAGCTGGTGACTAATATCAAAGAAGATACTGAAAGCTTTTTTAAGTATATAAAGGATAAAAGAGAGTCGAGGGTAGATTTAGGACCAATACAAAATGACATTGGAGATATTGTAATGAGAGATGCAGAGATGGCAGAGGAACTGATTGTGTATTTTACACCAGTCTTCACAGTGAAAGACGTCTGCAGTATATAGGACATTAAAGAGTGTCAGGAAAATGAAGTTTGTGCAGTAAAAATTACAACTGAGAAGATGCTTAGGAAGCTTGATGGTCTGAGGGTAGATAAATCTTCTGGACCTGTTGAAATGCACCCTCGGGTTCTGAAGGAAGTAGCTGGAGAGATTGCAGAGGCATTAACGATGATCTTTCAAGAATCGATAGATTCTGGCATTGTACCGGATGACTGGAAAATTGTGAATGTTACTCTGCTATTTAAGAAAGGGTGAGAGGCAGCAGAAAGGAAACTATAGACCTGTTAGCCTGACATCAGTAGTTGGGAAGTTGTTGGAATCGATTGTTAGGGATGAGATTACGGAGTACCTGGAGGCACGTTACAAGATAGGCCAAAGCCAGCATGGTTTCCTGAAAGGAAAATCCTGCCTGACTAACTTACTGCAATTCCTTGAGGAAATTACAAGCAGGGTAGACAAAGGAGATGCAGCTAACATGGCGTACTTGGATTTTCAGAAGTCCTTTGACAAGGTGTCGCACATGAGGCTGCTTAGCAAGATAAGAGCCCATGGAATTATAGGGAAGTTACTGGCATGGGTGAATCATTGGCTGGTCGGCAGAAAACAGAGACTGGGAATAAATGGATCCTATTCTGGATGGCTGCTGGTTAACAGTGGAGTTCCACAGGGGTCAGTGTTGGGACTATAGCTTTTTACGATGTATGTCAATGATTTGGACGACAATATTAATGGATTTGTGGGTGAATTTGCTAATCATACAAAGATAGGTGGAGGAGCGGATAGTGCCGAGGAAACAGAGAGACTTAGATAGTTTAGAAGAATGGGC
The DNA here is from genome assembly GCF_963921235.1 of Mobula hypostoma. Classification (NCBI taxonomy): domain Eukaryota; kingdom Metazoa; phylum Chordata; class Chondrichthyes; order Myliobatiformes; family Myliobatidae; genus Mobula; species Mobula hypostoma. Next base: position 221,764,727 of record NC_086097.1, on the reverse strand, counting down.
AAAGAAGTGGCAATTGAAATACGATGTTGGAAAGGGTATAGCCATGCACTTTGGTGGAAGAAATAAATTGGCAGACTATTATTTAGATTGGGAGAGAATTCAAATGCAGAGATGCAAAGGAACTCCAGGTTGAGTCAGTTCTGAAGAAGGCGAATGCAATGTTGGCATTCATTTCTAGAGGTACAGAATATAAGAGCAGGGATGTGATGTTGAGGCTCTATAAGGCACTCGTGAGACCACACTTTTAGATTAGATTAGATTATGAGGACATGCAGTCCTCTTTTATTGTCATTTAGTAATGCATGCATTAAGAAATGATACAATGTTTTTCCAGAATGATATCACAGAAACACATGACAAACCAAGACTGAAAAACTGACAAAAACCACATAATTATAACATATAGTTACAACAGTGCCAAGCAATATCGTAATTTGGTAAGAACAGACCATGGGCACGGTAACGACTCAAAGTCTCTCGAAAGTCCCATCATCTCACGCAGACGGTAAACCTCCAGCACTGCAAACTTGCCGATGCAGCATCCCGGAAGCATCCGACCACAGTCCGACTCTTGAGTCCATCCGAAAACTCCGAGCCTCCGACCAGCTCTCCAACACCGATGCACTGAGCACCATCTCTGCCAAGTGCTTCGACCCTGGCCCCGGCAACAGGCAATAGGCAAGGCCGAGGATTTGGGGCCTTCCCTCCAGAGATTCTCGATCACACAGTGGCAGCGAAGCAGGCAATTCAGAAGTTTCTCCAGATGTTCCTCCGTGCTTCTTCACGTCTGTCTCCATCAAATCAGGATTGTGCATGGCATCCTACTTCACAGATACGATATCATTCGGAATGGCTATGCGCGCTGCATCGCGCGGCCATCTTCTCCTCCCTCCCAATACACTTGGAGTATTGTGTGCAGTTTTGGGCTACTTATTTTAGAAAGAATATACTGACATTGGAGAGGGTTCAGAGAAGATTCACAAGAATGATTCCAGGAATGAAGGGGTCACCTTATGAGGAATGTCTGGCAGCTCTTGGGCTGTATTCCCTGGAGCTCAGGAGAATGAGGGGGTATCTCATAGAAACATTCTGAATGTTAAAAGGCCTGAACAGATTAGATATGGCAAAGTTATTTGCCATGATAGAGGATTCTACGATAAGAGGGCACAACTTCAGGATTGAAAGACATCCTTTTAGAACTGAGATGCAGAGAAGTTACTTTAGTCAGAGGGTGGTAAATCTGTGGAATTTGTTGCCACGAGCAGCTGTGGAGGCCAAGTCATTGGGTGTATTTAAGGCAGAGACAGATAGGTTCTTTATTAGCCAGGGCATCAAAGGGTATGGGGTGAAAGCAGAGGTGTGGGGATGACTGGAAGAATTGGATCAGCCCACAATTAAATGGCAGAGCAGACTCGATGGACTGAATGGCCTACTTCTGCTCCTATATCTTCTGGTCTTATATAATAAGTCATTCATCACTAGAATCATTTTCATGAACTTCCCTTGAACCCTCTCCAGTTTCAGCACATCCATTCTAAGATAAGGGGCCCAAACCTGCTCACAATACTCCAAGTGAGGCCTCACCAATGCTTTATAAAGTTTCAGAATTATATCCTTGCTCTTGTATTCTAGTCCTCTTGAAATGAATGCTAACATTGCATTTTCCCTCCTCACCATAGGCTCAACCTGCAAATTAACCTTTAGGGAATCCAGCACAAGGACCCCCAAGTCCCTCTGCAGCTCCATTTTTAGTATTTTCTGTCTGTCTGTCTGTATCTTGTTTTACGGCGGTTGGCATCCAGCTTAATGGTGCATTACCGCCACCCTCTGCTCCAGAATGTGCACCAGACATACATTCTAAATCCCTTCACTCAATCGCGCGCACACACACACACACACACACACATATATATATACAAACCTACACTTCACCCTCCCATCTTTGACCATCCTAGTATCCTATTCCTGTTTATTCGTCATATTCTATAGAAAACCCCTGTACCCCTTAAAAACGCTAAAAATACCCAGACGTGCTCTCTCACCCATGCCCAGCAACCCTTTTAATGTGAATTCCTGCATCCCCAACTCCCTTAATTTATTTCTCATCATCTCTCTCTGTATCCCATACTTCCTGCAACTCAGAACTACATGTTCTATTGACTCCTCTTCCTGACATTCCTCACACAATCCTGTCTGGTGTTTCCCTATCATTTTCAATATTTTGTTTAATGCACAATGCCCCAGCCTTAACCTAGTCCACACAATTTCCTCTCTTCTGTTTCCATTACCTACCCTAGTAACTGCAACACTCTTTTGTATTTGATATAAATGCCTCTCTTTCCCCTCCCTGTCCTTAGTATTTTCTCTTCATTAAGAAAATAGTTAACCCTTTCATTTCTTCTCCCAAAGTGCATGACCATACACTTCCCTACACTATATTCCGTCTGCCATTTCTTTGCCTATTCTAATAATCTGTCTAAGTCCTTCTGTAGCCTCTCTACTTCCTCAAAACTACCTGCCTCTCCAGCTATCTTCATATCATCTGCAAACTTTGCAACAAAGCCATCTATTCCATCACCTAAATCATTGACATATAATGTAAAAAGAATTGGTCACAACACAGAACCCTTTGGAACACTAGTTACCAGCAAACAGTGAGAAAAGGCTCCCTTTATTCCCCCTCTTTGCCTCTTGCCAATCAGCCACTGCTTTATCCATGCTAGAACTATGGGATCGTAGCTTGTTAAGTAGTCTCATGCATGGCACCTTGTCAAAGGCCTTCTGAAAATTCAAGTACACAACATCAACCAATTCTCCTATGTCTATCCTGCTCATTATTTCTTTAAAGAGGTCCAACAGATTTGTCAAGCAAGATCTTACCTTGAGGAAACCATGCTGACTGAGGCCAATTTTATCATGTATCCTGAGACCTCATCCTTAATAATTGACTCTAAGATCGTCCCAATCACTGAGGTCAGACATACTGGACCACAGTTTCCTTTCTTCTGCCCCTCTCCCTTCCTGAAGAGTGGAATGACATTCATAATTTTCCACTCTTCCAGAACCATTCCAGAATCTAATGATTCGTGAAAGATCATTACTAATGCAAATATCTAATATGCCAATCATGTGCCAGCATATCAATGCACAAAAGCATGCAGATGTAGTCAAGAGGATTAGTAGTTGTTCGGACCGAACATCAAAATCAGAAAGAAATGTGATCTAAGTGACTTTGACTGTGGAATAATTGTTGGTGCCAGACGGGGTGGTTTGAGTATCTCAGAAACTGTTGATCTCCTGAGATTTTCACACACAACTGTCTTTAGAGATTACAGAGAATGGTGCGATAAACAAAGTTGTCTAGTGAGCAGCAGTTCTTTGGGAAAAATGCCTTGAAAACAAGGCAAGTTCAGAGGAGAATGGTGAGATGGGTTTAATCTGACAGGAAGGTGACAGAAACTCAAATAACCACCTATTACAACAGTGGTGTGTCGAAAAGCATATTTAATACACAATATGTCACACCTAGAGTTTGGAGCTGGAGATATTTGCAATATCTTGCAGTGTGTTATCCTTTGTTTCCTAAGGAAGGTCACCTGACACCACCTACTCATAAAGAGCTGAATGCAATTCATGATTTCTTAGCAAAACCAATGCGCTTCACGAGGAAAGCAAGGATCCCCAAGGTGAGAGAACCTTAACCAAAAGTAATTCCACTTATTCACACCAGGACAGTGCATCATTCAGATCACTACCAGTGCCCCGGCAGCAGCCACAATGTATTCATTTTGCTGCAATCTATTGTGCCACCTGTGCCTAAGATCCATGACAAGCAAAATACTATCACTACAACAGTTATCCACTGACAGCAGGATTCGTAACACCATTTCACAACCTGTACAATATATGAGCAAACCGCTTTCCATGAATGTCATGCTGTCATTGACAGAACTCAGCTGGAGAAGTCAACTGCACTAAGTAGGGTTGACCTCAGGATTCATAGTGGCCTGCTGAATACTGTGTAGCTTTGCCATTCGGGCAAAAATGTCTATTCATATTACTTACGGGTATACATAATTAATTCTCACATATCAGCAAATATAGGCCATTCATAAACGTACTGATGAGTCATTCCTCAGCCCCTGACCCGATAAAAATCTCCCCTCCTATAGTCCTCTTCCTTCAGGTCCCCCATCCCTTCTTCAATGTCTCCTCAATGTTCTCTCCCATTGGAATGGTTAACCTACAAAATGAACAGGAAACTGTTTAAGGTCTGAACCCATAGAAAATAAGCAGAAGTAAGTTATCCTTCACTCTAGGAGATTGCTTAAGAAGATGAAGGAAAGACAAATTTGACATTTTCAGGGTTCTGCCTTTTTAATCACTTGATCAGATTGTAGTGGTTGACTGCAATGAAAATTGTAATTAAAGTTGAAAGGAGATAAACGCAAAAGCAGCATTGCACTGAGAACAAGTAAAGAAAGTGGGATGAATGTGCTTACAGTATCTTCACCTTGAAACAGAAGAGATCAGAGATTATGAGGGCATGGGATTTGAGAAGGAAAGCTAAATTTGAAGATAATGTCACCATTCATGGTTTAAATCCTCTGCCTCTGACAACAATCATTTCTCCTGCTTTAAGAAGCACTCTTTCATTTATGAAGCTAAAAGTAATGGGACTGTAGTTGAGGGACAGATAGACAAAATAATGGATAATCTCAGGCTCCAGTCAACTGCTGCTGCCTGAGATGATACATTACTTTGTCAGTCTGTCCTGCAAGGGAGGGGTGGGTGTTGATGAATTCTGGTGATGTGTCTGGTATGGTTAAACAGCAGACATTCTGGAAGTAATGAAGTATAGGCATGAGGTTTACAGGTGTATTCAATGTAAGCACATCCATTCATGCCTGAGTATGTGTATTCAGTGGTGTATTTAAAAAAGGAGGGAGAGAGAAACCGGGGAATTATAGGCCCGTTAGCCTAACGTCGGTGGTGGGGAAACTGCTGGAGTCAGTTATCAAGGATGTGATAACAGCACATTTGGAAAGCGGTGAAATCATTGGACAAAGTCAGCATGGATTTGTGAAAGGAAAATCATGTCTGACGAATCTCATAGAATTTTTTGAGGATGTAACTAGTAGAGTGGATAGGGGAGAACCAGTGGATGTGGTATATTTGGATTTTCAAAAGGCTTTTGACAAGGTCCCACACAGGAGATTAGTGTGCAAACTTAAAGCACACGGTATTGGGGGTAAGGTATTGGTGTGGGTGGAGAATTGGTTAGCAGACAGGAAGCAAAGAGTGGGAATAAATGGGACCTTTTCAGAATGGCAGGCGGTGACTAGTGGGGTACCGCAAGGCTCAGTGCTGGGACCCCAGTTGTTTACAATATATATTAATGACTTGGATGAGGGAATTAAATGCAGCATCTCCAAGTTTGCGGATGACACGAAGCTGGGTGGCAGTGTTAGCAGTGAGGAGGATGCTAAGAGGATGCAGGGTGACTTGGATAGGTTGGGTGAGTGGGCAAACTCATGGCAGATGCAATTTAATGTGGATAAATGTGAAGTTATCCACTTTGGTGGCAAAAATAGGAAAACAGATTATTATCTGAATGGTGGCCGATTAGGAAAAGGGGAGGTGCAACGAGACCTGGGTGTCATTATACACCAGTCATTGAAAGTGGGCATGCAGGTACAGCAGGCGGTGAAAAAGGCGAACGGTATGCTGGCATTTATAGCGAGAGGATTCGAGTACAGGAGCAGGGAGGTACTACTGCAGTTGTACAAGGCCTTGGTGAGACCACACCTGGAGTATTGTGTGCAGTTTTGGTCCCCTAATCTGAGGAAAGACATCTTTGCCATAGAGGGAGTACAAAGAAGGTTCACCAGATTGATTCCTGGGATGGCAGGTCTTTCATATGAAGAAAGACTGGATGAACTGGGCTTGTACTCGTTGGAATTTAGAAGATTGAGGGGGGATCTGATTGAAACGTATAAGATCCTAAAGGGATTGGACAGGCTAGATGCGGGAAGATTGTTCCCGATGTTGGGGAGGTCCAGAACGAGGGGTCACAGTTTGAGGATAGAGGGGAAGCCTTTTAGGACCGAGATTAGGAAAAACTTCTTCACACAGAGAGTGGTGAATCTGTGGAATTCTCTGCCACAGCAAACTGTTGAGGCCAGTTCATTAGCTATGTTTAAAAGGAAGTTAGATATGGCCCTTGTGGCTACAGGGGTCAGGGGGTATGGAGGGAAGGCTGGGTTCTGAGTTGGATGATCAGCCATGATCATAATAAATGGCGGTGCAGGCTCGAAGGGTCGAATGGCCTACTCCTGCACCTATTTTCTATGTTTCTATGTTTCTATGTATATCAGTATTAGCTCAAAGTCGTCCTCACACTGGAGAAACCAAACATTGAATAGGTGAACAACACATTGGAAGTTGGAGGAACTCAGCATCTCTGAAGGAAAATTGACACTCGATGTTTCAGGTCAAAACCCTTCATCTGGACTGATTGGTTGACCACAGTGTTCATTCTACAAGAAAAAATTAGTGCTTTCTGTTGCCTGCCACTTCAATTCTTCACCCTACTCGAACTTTTGATCTGACTGCGGTCTTCTGCATCACTATACAAAAGGATTCTCTCAGTATATGCTTAGCCAAAGACTGAGAAAGAAAGGAATTGGTAAAACTTTGATTATGTAAGATGTCATCAGATCATTGCCAGTTGGTAGCTAGGGTGCTGTACATTCAATAGCCACTTTCCAAGGTACCTCCTGTGTGTTCATGGTCTTCTGCTGCTGTAGCCCATCCACTTCAAGGTCCGACATAAAATGCTAGCCTCTGTCACCTTCCTGTCAGCTTGAACCAGTCTGTCCATTCTCCCCTGACCTCTCTCATTAGCAAGATGTTTTCATCTACAGAGTGCCACTCACTGGATTTTTTTTTTGTTACTCACACCATCCTCTGTAAACTGTAGAGACTACTGTGCATGAAGATCCAAGGAGATCAGAATTTCTGAGATACTCAAACCACCTCATCTGGCACCAACAACCATTCCATGGTCAAAGTCACTGAGATCACATTTCTTCCCCATTCTGATGTTTGGTCTGAACAACAACACCTGAGCCTCTTGATCATGCCTGCATGCTTTTATGCATTGAGTTGCTACCACATGATTGGCTGATTAGATATTTGCATTAACATGTGTACCTAATAAAGTGGCCACTGACTGTTAGTGCTATTAGTGCTTACAAGCTAGCCTTTTTAAACGAACAGGTAAAATAGAGAACTCAAGGGATTCATTGCCTTTCCTAGGAAATTAACTGTAAAATTTAAAGAACAACTCTTGGTTAAATGTGGTAGTTTGTCGTCAATATTGCATAATTGGAAAATGATTATAATTCCTTGCACTATATGAAAGCTCGGGTCAGTTATTATTCAAGATTGATTAAGTAGTTTTAGGGATTCAGTTTACAAGGAATATCCAAAGTTATAGTTTTCCAACAGTCTGGACAGCTGTTTGCCTGGAATGACCTTTTTAGTTCAAGTTCAAGTTTAATGATCAGGAGATGCCAGAGAATGAACTTGTGACCTCATACATGCAGAGTATGTGCTCTTCCACTAACTTGGTTTCTGCTATTAGTTATGTTCTACTTTTGCTCACTGCTCTCCTCATTGATCAGGAATGCCCATCGTATACTTAGGCTACATGTACAGTTGCAATGCTAACTTTAGTATTACTGAGAAACAGTTTCATTATCTTACCAGTGTTGCTTATTTGAATCAGACTCAAAGCCTAATTCAGGTCTGAAGAGAAACGGTATGTGATTCCCTGAAAGGAGGAATACCCAGCAATTTTGAAATGTCAAATTCATAGAAATTTATTTTCAAAGGAAGAGTGATGAGTTCCAGGCAGAGTGAAAGGTTCAGGATGACATGTTGTCTTCTCTTTGTGTATATTTAGAAAATTATGGCCAAATACTCTTAAATTTGTTCAATTACAGGTCTGCTATAACTTACATATATGATTACAAATGTAAAGTTTTTCAAGAATCAGTGCATCAGGCACTTATAATAAAAAATAGTGTTAATTATTTTACACTAAATACAGGAGATTTAAGAATATCAAACAAGTACATTGTTATTAATACAATGGGATCAATGTCAAAAGTGAGGATTTGAATAAAAATGTACTTTTCCACTTGTAAGTGACAGATGGGCACCTGACTGAGTACTAATGACCAGCACTGATCAACTGGCCAGAGCGTTCACTGAATCTTTAACATCTTACTTTGGCAGACTTTGCTACCCACCCACTTCAAGCAGGCTTCAATTATCTTGTGTCTAAGAAAAACATGGTAACCTGCCTCAAAGACTATCTTCCTGCAGCATTTACATCCATGGTGATGAAAGTCCTGCCCAAAAAGCGACTTGGATCCTCTTCTAATTTTCCTACTGGCACAACAGATCCACGGCAGATGCCGTTTCAGGGGCTTTTCACTCAGCCCTGGAACAACCTCTTACTCAAGGTCAGCAAGATCAAGGAGCTGACTATACTAATTATTGACTTCTGGAAGAGGAAACCAGAGGTCTATGAGCTAATCCTCTTTCGAGGATCAGAGTTGAAGATGGTCATCAACTTTAAATTACTTAGTGTTATTAGTTTGGAGCAGCAGGTAAGTGTAATTATGAAGAAAGTATAACAGTGTCTTTACTTCCTTAGCAATTTGTGAAGATTTGACATGACATCTAAAACTTCTATAGATGTGTGATGGACAGTATATTGATTAGCTGCATCACAGCCTCGTATGGAAACACCATTGCCCTTGAATAGAAAATGTGGTAGATACAGCCCAGTCCATTACAGGTAAAGCACTCTCCATCATTGAGCACAACTACACGGAGCATTGTCACAAGAAAGCAGCACCATCATCTGCAACTCCCATCACCCAGCTCATGCTTTCTTCTCGTTGCTGCCATCAGGAAGAAAGTACAGGAGCCTCATGACTCATACTACCGGGTTCAGGAACAGTTATTACCCTTCAACCATCAAGCTCCTAAACCAGAGGGGATAACTTCACTCAACTTCACTTGCTTCATCACCGTACAGCTCCCACAACCTGTGGACTCACTTTCATGGACTCTTCATTTCATGTTATTGATATTTACTGCTTATTTATTTATTGCTGTTATTGTTGTATTTTTTTTCTCAGCTCTAACTGGTAAAACCTGAAGTACAGTCATGGCTAAGCACACTTATATCTCAATTACAAGGAACTTTCAGACTATTCTAGTGGTGTTTAGTATTGTGGCTTTCTAGAGATTACATAAATATCACCGTGTAGGCCTAATTGTTTAATACTATAGTGTAGTGATTTTTGGATGATACCAGTTGTACATATTACTGTTGGGACATAGTCCATGTTCCGCAGTCTTTGTTATTATTTACTATTTCTTTTTATATTTGCACAATTTACACAACTGGTTGACCACGCTTGTTAGCGCAGTCTTTGATTGATTCTGCTATGGTTATTGGATTTATTGAGTATGCCTGCAAGAAAATGAATCTCAGGCTTTCATACGATGACATATATGTACATTGATAATATAATTACTTTGAACTTCTAATTTAAAGCACTGGAAATCTTAGAAAAATACATTCTAGCCAATTTTTTACTGAAATGAAATTAAATATGAAATATGACTGCCGTAAGAAAGTGTAAAACTACTGGCGATTGCTGTTACAATTACATTCAGACCTGCCCAGGTAAAAGGGAACTCAACAGGGCTTGAAGTTCCACAAACTATGAATTGCATTGATCTTATTGTGATCCTTCATCTGAACCGGGTCACTGTTTCCTTCTTTATATTTAGGCATGTCAACATTGTTGATTCGATAACTTATTAGGAAAGAGCAAAAATTTGGAATGATAGGAAGAGAAATGTATGATTTTCATAATTACATGAATTCAATATATTGAGTTCAAGATATTTTACTGTTTCTGAGGTTTGTAATATTGCAAGTGTGCAAATGTCTGTTTATTACAATTTAAAGCAGATATTTGACTTGGGTGAGTCAAAAAAGATCTGGTCAAACTTCTGTTCATGTTAGCAAACTGAGATGGGAGGAAATGTGTAGTAGGGTTAGGGTTACAATTTTAAAATAACGTTAAGATGATTTTCACATTGCAATGCATTTCATGCAAATGCAGTTTAAATAAATTTCTTGCATACAGTATGTAGTTCTGGCACTTTTCTGTTACATTTGTTACTAGATAGTGAATCACGTTCCACTTATTTATTTGTTCAGATAACCAATCTCATACTATCAATAGTAAGAAGCCAACAAAGCCATGCCCATAAGAGGAAATCATTTATAAAACATGAATTTATTTGGAGAGTTCTTATTATCTTGATTCTTAAAATTATTTATCAAAACTTTTACTTAAACAATTGGAACTCTTATATTATATTCGCATGAATCTTGCTTTTTATTTGCACTATTCTCTGTAAACACCAGAGACTGTTCTGCATGAAAATCCCAGGATATCAACAGTTTCTGAGATACTCAAACCACCCCATCTGACAGCAGCAATCATTCCATGGTCAATATTACTTAGATTGCATTCCTTCTCTGACGTTTGGTCTAAATAACAACTGAACCTCTTGACCATGCCTGCATGCTTTTATGCATTGATTTGCTGCCCCATCATTGCCTGTTTAGATATTTGCATGTGTACAAGTTGAACTAATAAAGTGGCCACTAAGTACATAATGCTCATGCATTTTTGGCAATCCAGCCCCACTAATGGCAGCACTGAATACTTTTGGTATCCTTTCCACATCTCTTGCATAATGTCATTGATTAATTTGGCCAAACACTGGGGCTAACATTCTCTTATCCATTACCACCTTTGCAGGCTAAGGGACTTACTTTTCTCTTGCAGTTCCTCAAAATCATTGATCAAAGCTGTATGAACTATTCCTTCAAGCAACTTTTACCTATTGGAGTCCTGGATGTAAACCTACAAGGTCAAATACATCAATGCACAGAAAACAATGGGAACATATTCAGGAAGACAGTGGACAAGGCTCAATGCAACGGTGACCACCAATGATACGCCCAAGCAGAACAACAAACCAACATCCATAAAATGCTAGAGAAACCCTGCAGGTCAGGCAGCATCTATGGTAAAGAGTAAACAGTTGATGTCTCGGGCTGAAATTCTTCATCAAGACTGGGAAAAGATGAGAAGCTCTGACTTCTCATCTTTTTTTACGGTCCTGATGAAGGGTCTCTTCCAAAACATTGACTGTTTACTCTTTCCCATAGATGCTGCCTGGCTTGTTGAGTTCCTCCATAATTTTGTGTGTGCTGTTTTGATTTCCAGCATCTGCAAACCTTCTCGTGCTTGTGCAACAAACCTACATCTTTGAGTGGAGAGAGAATTTCCTCCGTCAGAGTGGGTTGGCCGCATTGCTAGAACACATAAACGTCACTTCTTTTGCTTTTAGGTTATGCAGCTGTGGCCTGTGACTATCAGCACTCACCTGCAGCTATCGGGCTCCTGGAGTGGCTTCACTCACCTCAGCACTGAACTGGCTTCATGGCTGTGGCCTGCACCATTGGGCACCTGGACTGGCTTCACTCACCTGATCCTCTTATCACTGTTGTAGGTCTTAGGTTAGGTGGGAGCATAACTAGAGGTCATGGATTAAGGGTGAAAGGTGACAAACTTAAGGGAATATGAGGGGCAACTTCTACACTCAAAGGGTCATGAGGGTATGGAATGATCTGCCAGCACAAGTGGTGCATGCAAGCTTGATTTCTATGTTTAGAAGAAGTTTGGATAGGTACATGGATGGTAGGTGTATGGAGGGCCAAGTCAATGGGAGTAGACAGCTTAAATGGTGCAGTATAGACTAGATGGGCCAAAAGGCCTGGTTCTGGGCTGTATTTTTCTATGACTCTATGTTCTGAGTGTTATTTGTTTACTTTTTATTGTTTGCATGATTTATTTTTTTCTGCACACTGGGTGTATGACGGCCTGTTGTGTGGGTGTTTTTTTAGTTTCTATTGTTTTCCTTTATTTTATGGCTGCCTGCCAGAAGACCAATCTCAGGATTATTAATAGTATACATACTTTGATAATAAATGTACTATGAATTTTGAACTTTGTTATTCAGATGAGAGAGAATAAGTTTCCAGTGCCTGACCTATTTCTGGGATTTATTTTAGTATAAAACAATGGCAACTTACAGTGTTCAACTTTTTTTCAGTTTCTAAACATTTCCTGATATGCTATGAATCTGTCCTGAGGTTCATCCATGAGGGGTATAGTTACTCACCTGCAGCCTCTCCAGAAGTCTGATAGCTTTGCTATTCAATTGATGAATTTGAAATGTCATGTAACAAGCTGAGAATCAGTACTTCAACCTACAGGGATTGTGCCCAGGGTACTTTCTTTCATTACATTCAAATCTGACAGCTTGTAAACCTGCTGTCATTTTGTCCTGATATGTTGCTTCCATGTTTTGACAGATCTCTCTCATAACTTTGTTTCAGTAAGGGAGTTAGCTTCACATGTGGAAATAGGACAAGAGAACAACACGATAATATTCAAACAGATATGTATACTGTTATAGATAGAACACCTGAACTAAAGTTTACCATTACTAGATTTAAAGATTTTACAGTTTTGCCTGGTACTTTATCACTTTAATATGAATTACACATATCCAGGTTGTATCCTGAGTCGATCTGCTTCATAATGCAAGCGTTCACTTCGATGAGTGCCTGAATCTCACAAGTCCTACCTTTAAAGTTCAAAGAAGGGGGTGTTCTTGAAATGTGCTGATTCTATGCTTCAGGCATCAAGGTGAGAAACATCTGCAGAGCAGGGAAGAGGATAAGAAAAGCTCACTGTGTTTGGGTAGGACAATATTGAAAGGGAAATATGAAAAAGTCCTATCCTATAGCATTTTAGTTTATAATGTCACATATATTTTCTAATTAAATGTGAACTTGTGTAGATTGATACAATTGAGTCAGGGTTCTGATATTCTCAGGTACTGTTTTGGAGAAATGGCTTCCTACACTCTTTTCGTGTACTTCTTACTACAAAATAGAGATAGATATTAAATACAGACAATTATGACATCACTGACATGGGAAATTTGGGTCAGAGGAACACTATTCTATTCACGTTCTCTGCTATTGTTGAAGTAATTGAGGAAACCTTGGCCATCAGACCAATGATGCTGGTTGTGATTTCAGTCACGCAAAGATGAAGCTGGTGCCACTGCAATCTTCTACCAGGACAACCACTTAGACAATAACAAAAACACAGTGCTCCCAGATAAACTTAACCATCTGGTGATGTCAAGACATAGCAGAGGTGGTGGCCTCAAGTATGTTTCTCACCAGCCAAGAAAAGATTGGCCAAAGGATACTGGTTCAATGTAAGTGCAACATTTCATACTGAAATGTAAACAAATAGTTCTATATCTTATACATTTAAAATATTATCATCAGCCATACTGTGGTGCAGTCCTCCAATAATCTGCTGAAATGAACAAGTCTCTTTCTTGAGGCTGTTATTTGATTCGTGGCAATGCTAGAGTATCCAAAAAACATGTGAGTGAGGGATATCCTATTTTTCCTGTTCCACCATACAGTTACAACCCTCTGAGTAACAGTTCATCGGGACTTCGAATATCCACCTCGTTCAGAACACAAGCATAATTTGTAAATGACCACTTCAAATCACATCAAACCTTTATCCCTGCGGCATCCATAATAAAGCACCTTAATCACTTTCCCCAACACTAGCCTAACCGCTTGCTTAAACACACAAACTGCTTAATTAATCCTAAAACAACAGTCACACAGCATCCGAAATCCCCAGACAAGCCCCCACAAATGTAATCCTCGCACCAGGGCCCGTATACAAACTTGGCATATACAAACACTCTCCCCCCCACCCCGCCTAAAAATAGTCATGTCCTCATGACTTTGGAACATTACACTATTATTAATAACATAGTATTCATATGGATTTTATGATTTCAGGACCCCCAATTTATTTATAAATGGAAGAAACATATCTCAATATTGTGATGGATGCAACACTCTATTTCCCCAATGCATCATATGTCAGTCTTTTGGGGGTTCCCTGACTCTGAGACCATCTTATTTTATCATCAGCTTCTTCAGCCTCAGGCACTTCTCGTGACCTTTTCTCTCTACTAGAGGATGCCTTCCCCTGTCTATCACTTGTACCTTCCATGGCTCAGGTCCCCCTGCCCCACGACCGAACTTAGCCTCCTTCAGTTTAAGCAGGTGCTGCTGAAAATCTTCAACCTCCATTGGTGCTAATTGGCGAGACCTCTCTCGGAAATGGGTGTCCTCTGTCACTCTAATAGTGTGGCAAGTACTCTTGGAGCAACCAAGATCAGACTCGTCAGTGGAAAAGACATCTTTGCATTCCAACATCTTCTTAGTTAATCTCCTTTTCCAGTCCTCGGGTATTGGTGAGTAAACAAAGTTGAATGACATCAGTGTCAACTGCCTTGATGGAGGAGGCTGTTCTCTTTCATTTCTCCTAGAAAACTAGACACTACCATCACAGGAAAAAGAACAGTAATTAGCATTCCACGTCTGAGGGTAACATCTCTTCCTGAGGTGCTCCTGACAATCACTGCCATCCTATTTGCGTAGACATCTGAAAATTTCAGCAGTTCAGGTCTCACCAGCACTCCTGCAGGTAAGTGTGATTCCTCCTCCTGATCATCAGGAGCATCCACCTGGACGGCCGAGGCATTGTGAATTCCAGCAAATTTGTGGGCTCCCATCACTCTAGCTACTCCTCCAGGATGTAACGTGACAGTAGAAACAGTTCCTTGTTTCTACTCATCGTCCTGCTTAGGAGGAACTTGTACCTTCTCAAAACCAGCTCTGAACACAGGGTGAATGGACAAGGTTTTCAAAACGTTCTCTCCATTTCTCTCCTTGCACCGCTCCTAAGAGCCTTCTAACAATGGAAGTGCTTGTTCCCACAAGAGTGGAAGCTTCAGCCTTTTCAACCGGATCCTGGCAAATCTACACTGATGTGTCAATAGTCTCATTTTCTCCAACATCTGCTTCCTAAAACTCCAGTTTCAACAACAAGTAACCATCGTATGAGTGCTCATCAGTACTAAGCCCCCAAACCTCAAAAGGGCACTGAGTGGCATCAATAGTCTAGTACCAGTTGTAAAAGGATCTATAAAGCAAGGTTACTTGAGAACCTGTGTCAAAAGTATGGCTCTAGCATAAACACCTTCAATCCATATGGATACATCAGAGCTTGGTGCCACTAAACATTCAGGAATAGTGTTTTGCACTTTCGTATTTCCCTTGATACACTGATTGGAACACAACCTCTCCAAGATGCCAGCCCATTCCTTTACCTTGTCCCTATGTAGTTTTGCTTCTTTTCTTCTCTGTTTGATTACCTGCCGAATTACTTCTCGAAGATTTTCCTGCCCTCACAGTTACACTTGAAATGTCCAGCTTCTCCACAGTTGTAACAGAAAATACCGGTCAAGGGACCCATTTCAGCAGTGTTCATCTGCGCTGTAAAACCTACAGGTATGTCAGGTTTCCCAAGAGACGTGTCATGTTCAGCTGAAACATTAGTAGACTTTCAGCAAGTCAGCTCAGCTCAAAGATTTTTCACCTCATTCCTCAAAAGCTCCATCTCTGGGACATCAGGGGTCACTTTAGCAGCAGAGGCTACTACTGAAGACACTACACAGATTTCGGAAATTTCCCACTTCTCAGTCATGTTTTCCTTCTCTCTAGCTACTCTGAGTAACTCGGTAGAAGATGGAAGAGGGCGCATCTTGCAGATCATTCCAATACGTTGAGCAATCACATCATGTGGCAGCACACCCTTTACAACTTGCTCCAGCCTCAGGCAATTTCTCTCAGACGGTTGAATGCCCCGTTTGTGGCAAAAAAAAAATGCAGCAGTTTCTCCAACGTGAAAGGCTGGCAGTCACTTTCTCCCCTTCTTCCTGGAATGTGTGCCTAACCTTCACCTTAAGGTCAGCTGCACTTTCAGCAATGCCAAAGGCATGTTCTAGAACTCGCAAGTAATTAACTGACATGGCTAATGGCTTCTTTGCCTTTAGGAACCTCACTATATCAGCCACCAGACCCTTTAAGCTCTCTACCAGTCTCTGTTTTTCCTTATCATCTGGGCACTGCCATTCACCCAGTAACTGACATGCCTGCTCCGCCCAGCCTCATATTCTGATTGAGATCCACACTGGCCTGATTAATGTATTTCGTTACCTCCTCAAAGACTAAATTAAATGAAAGTACTTAAACGGGATCTCCCACCAATACATCCATGCTGACTGGCTGAAAGTTATTTGGTTGTCCCTGACCTCTTTCTTGAATAAAGGCACCACATTTTCTGACACATTTACATTCATACCTACCGAGGCATTTAATACTTACTGTGTTTTAATCTTAATTTGCACGGGAATTTCACTATCCCAGACAAAATGAACTACAACGTCTTTCTCCTTATTGAAAATTATTCATTTTAAGTCTCACCCATGTCCTCTGATAGCATGCACAGATTGCTCCTGTGGTCCGTTACAGGCCACTTTCTTTCTCTGATATCAATTTAGAAACATAGAAAAATAGAAACATGGAAAACCTATAGCCCAATACAGGCTATTTGGCCCACAATGCTGTGCCGAACATGTACTTACTTTAGAAATTACATCGGGTTACCCATAGCCCTCTATTTTTCTAAGCTCCGTGTACCTATCCAGGAGCCTCTTAGAAGACCCTATTGTATCCACCTCCTGCACCGTTGCCAGCAGCCCATTCCACACACTCACCATTCTCTGCAAAAAAAAATACTTATCCCTGACACCTCCTCTGTACCTACTTCCAAGCACTTAAAAACTGTGCCCTCTCGTGTTAGCCATTTCAGCCCTGGGAAAAAGCCTCTGACTATCCACACGATCAATGCCTCTCATCATCTTATACACCTTTATCAGGTCACCTCTCGTCCTACGTCGCTCCAAGGAGAAAAGGCCGAGTTCACTCAACCTATTCTCATAAGGCATGCTCACCAATCCAGGCAACATCCTTGTAAATCTCCTCTGCACCCGTTCTATAGTTTCCACATCCTTCCTGTAGTGAGGTGTCCAGAACTGAGCACAGTACTCCAAGTGGGGTTTGACCAGGGCCCTATATAGCTGTAACGTTACCTCTCAGCTCTTGAACTCAATCCTATGGTTAATGAAGGCTAACACACTGTATGCCTTCTTAACCACACAGTCAACCTGCGTAGCAGCTTTGAGTGTCCTACGGACTCGGAACCCAAGATCCCTCTGATCCTCCACACTGCCAAAAGTCTTACCATTAATACTATATTCTGCCATCATAATTGACCTACCAAAATGAACCACCTCACACCTATTTGGGTTGAACTTCATCTGCCACTTCTCAGCCCAGTTTTGCATCCTATCAATGTCCCGCTGTAACCTCTGACAGCCCTCCACACTATCCACAACACCCCCAACCTTTGTGTCATCGGCAAATTTACTAACCCCTCCCTCCACTTCCTCATCCAGGTCATTTATAAAAATCACGAAGAGAAGGGGTCCCAGAACAGATCCCTGAGGCACACCACTGGTGACTGACCTCTATGCAGAATATGACCCATCTACAACCATTCTTTGCCTTCTGTGTACAACTCGTTCTGGATCCACAGAGCAATGTCCCCTTGGATTCCATGCCTCCTTACTTTCTCAATAAGCCTTGCATGGGGTACCTTATCAAATGGTTTGCTGAAATCCATATACACTACATCTATGACTCTACCTTCATCAATGTACTTAGTCACATCCTCAAAAAAAATTCAATCAGGTTCGTAAGGCACAACCTGTCTTTGACAAAGCCATGCTGACTATTCCTAATCATATTATGCCTCTCCAAATGTTCATAAGTCCTGCCTCTCATGATCTTCTCCATCAACTTACCAACCACTGAAGTAAGACTCACCGGTCTATAATTTCCTGGGTTATCTCTATTCCCTTTCTTGAACAAGGGAACAACAACTACAACCCTCCAATCTCCCGGAACCTCTCCCATCCCCATTGATGATGCAAAGATCATTGCCAGAGGCTCAGCAATCTCCTCCCTTGCCCAGTAGCCTGGGGTATATCTTGTCCGATCCCGGTGACTTACCCAACTTGATGCTTTCCAAAACCTCCAGCACATCCTCCTTCTTAATGTCTATATGCTCAAGCTTTTCAGTCAACTGTACGTAATCCCGACAATTGCCAAGGTCCTTTTCCGTAGTGAATACTGAAGCAAAGTATTCATTAAGTACCTCTGCTATCTCCTTCAGTTCCATATGCACTTTTCCACCGTCACACTTGATTGGTCCTAATCTCCCACATCTTATCCTTGTGCCAGGGCCTTCTCATGATCCCTTCTGGCTCTCCTAATTTCATTCTTAAGCTCCTTCCTGCTAGTCTTATAATCTTCTAGATCTCTATCATTACCTAGTTTTTTGAACCTTTTGTAAGCTGTTCCTTTCTTCTTGACTCGATTTTCAACAGCCTTTGTACACCATGGTTCCTGTACCCTACCATCCTTTCCCTGTCTCATTGGAACGTACCTATGCAGAATGCCATGCAAATATCCCCTGAATATTTGCCACATTTCTGCCATACATTTCCCTGAGAACATCCGTTCCCAATTTATAATTCCAACTTCCTGCCTGATAGCTTCATATTTCCCCTTATTCCACTTAAACGCTTTCCTAACTTATCTGTTCCTACTCCTCTCTAATGCTATGGTAAAGAAGATAGAATTGTGATCACTATCTCCAAAATGCTCTCCCGCTGAGAGACGTGACACCTGACCTGTTTTCAGTACTCTATAGCAACCATCTTTCATTTCTTTATCAAACACTCAATATCCCTTGTACTGAGAGTTCTCTGGACTTGCTGTCCTTGTCCTTGACCCTTATGGAAGTCCATTGGCCATAAACTCTCACTATCGAAGATTTCTACAGTACTGTGCAAAAGTTTTAAGCATACATATACAATCTATAGCTAGGGTACCTAAGACTTTTTCACAGTACTGTATTTGTCAATGTGGAGTGGAGAACAAATTTGTAAATCTGATAGGAGCAAAGGATGTTGGGAATAGTGAGGGTGGAGCTCTGCAGATGGTGCTGTGGAATAGATGGCAGAGATGGAGTGCCAAAGGCAGGGTTTGGCAGGGGTGCAGATACATCCAGCTATGGAACCCTAGGCAAGGTCATTAGATTCAAAACGATTGGTTTATTGATCATTACAGAATGCCTCTCTGGTGCTTCTCACTCCTTCCCCTTTCCCTTACCTTCTTAACCATGATTCCCCTCTCCCTGCCCCCCTCCCACTCTCAGTCCACAGTCAGAATCAGGTTTATCATCACTCACACATCATGATTTTTTTTGTGGCAGCAGTACAGAGCAATGCATAAAATTACTACAGTACTGCGCAAACATCTTTGGCATCCTAGCCTGGAATATGTGCCTAATTCTTTGCACTGTTCTGTACTTTTGCTCCTTCAGGATCTATCAGCTGACAAGCAATTCTGATGCATATTGTACCTATTTTTCCAAGCATAGCTTCAATGTTATATTTAATCACTTTTCAACTTTACTCTGAATGACTGAAAACAACCACAGTTCAGTGCCAAGATGAGGTAAATTTGCAATCAGTCTTGTGTGAGATATCTGAAACTAATGGACATGGTGAGGTGGAATTCCAGATCATTTTCATTGCTTGTACAACTGCCAAAAGGGACCAGGCATCATAAAATTAGGGGATCATTTTGTCTGATTCCTTCCACCTGAGGTTTTCTCACTCAAGTTCAGGAGGAACATTAAGTCCAATTTACAAATGTATTTTTTTATCCCACAAAGCTAATTTTAAGTAAATATGATGAAAGCTGTCAACATAAGACCTTATGTATTGGAGTAGAGAGGAGGAGAGGTAGCTGTGTAAAACATTACTGGTACTTACAGATTAATTAAGTGCTAATTATCCAGAAATTAAAGATAGGGTGTCCTGTCTCTGCCATAATGAGCCTGGTGCTGGAGGTTTATGGTGGGGAGGGTGTGGGGTGTGATTTAAATGAGATACATGGGCTAAAATCAACTGCTGACAGTCAATGGCTTCATTTGTTAGATGCTAGCCCAACTCAACCTAAGCAGTATAAATGCAGGCTGGAACATACATCAAAGTTGCTGGTGAACGCAGCAGGCCAAGCAGCATCTATAGGAAGAGGCACAGTCGATGTTTCAGGCCGAGACCCTTCGTCAGGACTAACTGAAGGAAGAGTGAGTAAGGGATTTGAAAGCTGGAGGGGGAGGGGGAGATGCAAAAAGATAGGAGAAGACAGGATGGGGAGGGATAGAGCCGAGAGCTGGACAGGTGATAGGCAAAAGGGGATACGAGAGGATCATGGGACAGGAGGTCCGGGAAGAAAGACAAGGCGGGGGGGGGGTGACCCAGAGGATGGGCAAGAGGTATATTCAGAGGGACAGAGGGAGAAAAAGGAGAGTGAGAGAAAGAATGTGTGCATAAAAATGAGTAACAGATGGGGTACGAGGGGGAGGTGGGGCCTTAGCGGAAGTTAGAGAAGTCGATGTAAATGCAGGCTGGATTGTGTGCGGCCGGGGGACTGTACCAATGATTGCTGGACATTTTCTCATAGGGTCTTGGGCTATAAATAGGTCTTTTTTTCAAGTGAATATGCTACTTTGCTCACTATTTTGAATGATGTTACTTGCTATTTTTTAATGTTTGCTTGCAATTTTGAATGGTTTGCACCTTGACCCCAAGGAACACTGTCTCATTCAGCTGTATCTACGTAAGGTTGACTTATAACTAAATTTGATTTGAAATGGAGCAAATATCATTGCAATTTCCACACAGTCTGTGTGGCAAGACATTAATTGCTGAGAGTTGTTTTGTTTAGGCATCAGAAATTACTGATAATTGAACTGTAATTGATGTGGTGTGTATGTGTTTGCGAGATATTTTTGACAGAGCAACTTACCTTAGGCTTGTCAGAAAAATAAGCCCCCATGAAATTAAAAAATGCAAACAAGAGGAATTCTGCAGATGCTGGAATTTCAAGCAACACATATCAAAGTTGCTGGTGAACGCAGCAGGCCAGGCAGCATCTCTAGGAAGAGGTACAGTTGACGTTTCAGGCCGAGACCCATGAAATTAGTAGCAAAAATACCACAATGAGTCAGGAAAAGGAAAGGAAGAGCATAGATGAGCAGCTTGTGTTTGGTCTGGACAAAGGCATGCAGTGGTGATCCCCAGGGTTTGGTATCAAGACAACATGTTTTCTTGATCAATTTTCATGTATTTAACTTAGGCATGAAGACACAATTTCAAAATCTGAAGATAAATAAATACCAGAATTGTAGTAGAATATGAGGTAGATTCTAATAGATTTCCCAAAGCATGGTGAAGCTGAGAGAGTGAGCAAGCAGATGGCAATGAATGTTCTTGGTGGACGTAATAAAAAGAGAAATCAGAAGATAAAAAGTACAATTGTAATTAGATTCAAGTATGGGAAAGCAGTGCGTAATTGTGCAGAAGTGTATGAAGCTTGCAGGATTGGTTGAAGAAATAGCCAAAGAAAACCGTATCCTGTTAAAGTGAGCCCTGAAGACAAAACAGGTTGCAGATACTTGAACCGGGAGCAAAAATAAATTGCTGGAGGAGCTCAGTGTGTTGAGCAGCATCCCTGGTGGTGGGGTCGGGGGGGGGGGGCATTGACAACAGTTCTGGTCAAGACCCAGCATCAGGACAAAGGATGTAAAGGGAAGATAGTCAGTATAAAGTAGAGAGTGTGAGGGATGGGAGGGAGGATCCAGTAGGTGATAGGTAAGTCGAGGAGGGGTAAAAGATGATGACAGAAGGAGCTTGGTGGGGAGGAGATGAGAGACAGACACAGGGGAGTGAGAGTGGAAGCAGAAAAAGAACTTACTTTGTAAAGTAGGTAAGTTATGTTGAGTCTCCACAAAACAATAATTCGGTTGCAACTTGATATTGTATCTTGTTGTGGCTACCACAGTACAGGAAGGACATGAGGACTCAAGGGAACATACATTAACTAGAATGCTGCACACATGAAAAACACAGTTACATGGATTGGCTGGAAATGTCTTTTAAGAGCTAAGAGTCAGGAAGGATATTTGGGAGATGTGTTTAAAAGACAGAGAGAGAGAAAAATTAAGGAGAAATTTGTTCCCATTGGCTGAAAGATTAAGAACCAATTTAAAGGCAATCAGGAAAAGAATCAAAGGAAACACAAACCAATATGTGTTCACACAGAGATGGTAGTTTTATGAAAAGCAATCCCTGTCAGGAAAGATGACATAGATTAAATTATGACTTTAAAGAAAAGATGTTATGTGAAAGAGCTGGAGATTAGGCCCTTGAAAAATCTTCAACTTGAAACAAAGCTGTTTCTCTCTACAAGTACTCTACATGTACTACCTAAACAGTTGACTATTTTCAGCATTTTCTCCTTTTGTTGTAGATACTGACTCCTTAAAAAGTGCAGAACATTTAGGTCAAATGACCCCTTCCTCTACTGTAAATTTGGATTATTCCAAAATTTTAAAAAATGGGGAACATATTCAATACTACGCAGGACCTGTGCGACATACATTAAAGAAAGTGATGAACATGCACAATCTACCAATGTAACGTAACCTTAGCCCAGGTTCCATTCATTAGGTACACCATGCATCCAGCATAATCAATGACCCCACCCAATCTCGGCATTCTTTCTTTTACCTGTCCCTCTCCATACCCCACCCCCTTTGGCAGAAGACACAAAAGCCTGAAAATACATACTGCACCTCCAGGCTCAAGGTCAGCTTCTATCCCACTGTTATAAGGCCATTGATCAGCCTGCTTGTACAATAAGATGGACTCAATCTAACAATCTGTTTTATCCTGCACTGCACTTTTTCTGTAACTGTTAACATTTTATTCTGAATTCTTTTGTTGTTTACTCTTGTGCTGCCTCTGGTGTAATGAAATAATCTGTATGGATGCAAAGTAAATATTTTCACTATACTCCAATACATCTGACAATAATTAAATAATTTACCAATTTAATCAAAATATTCCTATGTAACCTAATTCACATCTATTCCCGGTCATGTCTTGACACTGTCTCATACCTGTATCTCTTCACCAATGAACATCCATGGCAATAACAACTTCACTTATGTAACAACTTTAAAAAGAATTTGTATTTGCTTTTCGTGATCTCAGCTATATCAATTTCATGGCAATAAATTACTTGTATACAGTACACTCACTGTTTTAATGCAGTGGAGTGTGATGCTAATCTGCACACAGCATGTCCCAAAGGGAGTGGTAATGTAAATGACTAAATAGTGTTAATGAAAAGTTTTAAAATTAGCTTTATTTCTCACATGCACATTGAAACATACAGTGAAATGAGATGTTAATGTCAACGACCAATACGGTCTGGGGATGCCTTAGTGCCCCTAGTGTCACAATGCTTCCAGTATTCCAACATACTCCGATACTTCCAACATGCCACGTCCACAATTTATTAACCCTAACCTAGATGTCTTTGCCACGTGAGATGAAACTGAGCAACTGGAAGAAACTCACGCGGTCACTAGGAGAATATACAAACTCCTTTCAGACAGCGGTGGAATTGAACCCTGTGGTGTCGGGTAGTGGCCTGCTGGCCAGTCGAAAGCTGCTTCTGCCGTGTCATTTGTTGACTGGTTAGTTTAAAAACTGCAGCTGCCCTTTCCCATTGGTTGGCTTAAAAGCCACGGCACCTAGAGTCTGGTTTCAAGCACTTTGCGGAGACAGGGGATAACACATGCGAGAGGTTGGCTCTCTTTTCCTTTGTCGCTGGAACCACTGGGAAGGTATGCCCCCGTGTGCACTTTTAACCTAGTATCTGTTTGTTCAATATTTGGTTTAGCAGTTTGCATAACTAGGGGGAACATAGCTGTCCAGTCGAATTTTTTACTCTTTGTAAAATAAATGATTAATATGCTTATTCGCATTCAATATTTTCTGTCTCACTTACCAAACCCGTGAACCCACTTCCACGTCACATATCCACTTCGAGCGATGTTGTGCAAGACACCAAAGAAACACTTGTTATTTTTCTTCAACTATTGACATGAGCCTTAGAACTCAGGTGGGCCACTGGGTTAACATACTACATGGTGCTGGGTCCTGATGAACACTTCTGACAGTTCCTTTCCTCCCAAAGATGTTGCATAACCCACTGAGTTCCTCCAGCACATTGCTTGTTGCTCACCTGCTGTAGTAGGGGTCTCCAACAATCTGACCCATTCATAAATAGGTGGAGGGACAGGGAGTGTTGAGGAAGCAGGGAGTCTGCAAAAGGACTTGGACAGATTAGGAAAATGGGTAAAGAAGTGGTAAATGGAATACAGTGTAGGGAAGTGTATGATTACACACTTTAGTAGAAGGAATAAAGGCACAAACTATTTTCTAAATGGGGAGAAATTCAGAAATCAGAGATGCGAAAGGATTTGGAAGTCCTAGTGCAGGATTCCCTCAACATTAACTTGCAAGTCAAGTTAGAAATAAGAAATGCAAATGCAATGTCAGGATTCATTTTGCGAGGACTAGAATATAAGAGCAAGGATGTAATGCTGAGGCTTTGTAACACTTTGGTCAGATCACATTTGGAGTACTAAGGCCCTCTCATCCTAAGAGGGCGGAGCTTAGTCATGATGGCGCTAAACGGCAACTCCTTTGCTTGCATCTTCAGAAACAGCTCTATTTCCATCTTTAATATTTCTATTTTTCCCTTTCAGGGTTCTTTTGAAGACCCTGACCTGGAGTTACACGTTGACCTTGGTTCTTTGCGGGAATGGTACCCGGTCTCGGGGTTTCACGACTGGCCGTTATTCAACATGCCAAGGATGTGGCCTTAAAGCTGATTTATACTTGTGTGTCAAATGTACGCCGTAGGTACGGCGTAGCTGCGAACCCTACGCTGCACCCTATGCAAATCCTACGCCGTAGCCTAACGCGCACCTCTCCCAAAAAGTAACTACGCGTCGCGGCATTGCAGACAGAAAAAACTGTGATTTGTCCGCTTGGTAGCATCGCATTTCCTCCAACGCTGTAATAGCTTCCCATTGGGTGACTGAAGGGTAGGGAAGGAACTCTGGCTGCAATGCTTTCCATAAAGCTTTACAGACCTCCGAAATTATGGAGGACACATTTCGCTTTTACGAAAGACCTACATTAGTACCTGTTTTCGTTAACCGAAAGAGGATTTTCGCTTTTACGAAAAAAGACGCTCGCCTAAACTTGTTTACCCTGAGAAAGTCTACCATGACCATGAAGCTTTACGCGGGCAGGTGTGTGCGCATGCGTGATGTGCCGATTTTTTTCGACAAGTCGATTTTGGCTCAAAATTCTCAATTCTGTTAAGTGATACTAGACTATGCATACAGAAAATTCACCCTCCTTCAGTTTCAGTCGCCGTTGTTTGAAGTTTGACTTTCTTCGTGTTGAGTTTCAACACAAAGAAACTCAACATAGTGGCATAGAAACCCCACCGCCAACTAGCGTTTTGGCGGTGAATTGCAGAGCGATGCGGAATCACCAACGCACAGGTATAAATCAGCCTTAAGAGCTTCACTCACCTCCGAGGGTTCGAGATCTCGTGGCTCTGGAGATGGACGGATTGAAAGTCATTGTCCCGGTAGAAGATCGGTGTGTCGTGGGTGGTCGGAAGATCTGTGGCTGTGTGCCCAGAGACCTGAGATCTTTGGGCACAGAGCTCGGAAAAGTGAGGCAATGGACTTTTAACATCGTAAATCAGAGAGTTGTTGGTATGTCTCCGCTCTTGCTGTGAAATAGAGCCACCTCTTTTTCCTTTATTAGGGAGAGAGAGAGCCTGTGGTATGTCGAACACCGGGTGAACGCATAGTCCTTGGGGTACTGCAAGTCTGTATCTTTGCTATTGCTGGGAGAGACTCTGAGAGATGCCCTGGCTACTCGGGGCAAAAAGCAGAAGGTTCAGATAGCCGGCTAGATAAACCTCTTAGTTTAATACCTTATTGAATTACAATGGGTTCTCAGTGCTGTGTGAGGGAATCCAGGTTTACCCCTATTAACTGTTTGGAGAGAGACATTTATCATTGATCGTTTGTTTGGAAAGGAGAGAGAGACAGAGTTATTTACCACTGAAATGTTGCTTTTGAAAAGGGAGAGAGAGAGAGACGAAGATTAACGGTTGGACTGTCACTTTAAGGCATTGGAAGTAACTTTGGATTTTTATTGAGTTTGGAGTTGTAGACGGCACCGAGCAGCTCATAAGCTGCTATGGTGACTGAAGGTGGTGTTATTTAATGGACACTCGATGTTATGATTTTCAGCAGGTTGTTGATACTTCCAAGGACTTGTCGCCTGCTTGTGCATTTCTTTAAAGACAAAAGAAGGAGGGACACTTTGAATGACAGGTGATGCTCAGCCAGGTGAAATAAATGGGAGGTCAGATGATATAGACCTCAGACACAGGACACATGATCTGGACACTGAATGAGCATTGTTGTGCCCGCAGAGAAAGTGGGTTTTGGAGGATCGATCAGGCGGATCGATCCAACTTGCTATTCCACCTGTGAAGAAGGGGTTGACTGGTGGGGAGTCGTCTATGTGTCCACCCTTGCCGGGGTGATAGCTCCACCACAGAAGACCGGTCCCCCTGGTTAAAGTCACAGTCGGTGACTTGTAAAGGACCTCGGAGGACGACGAGAAGATCGACGGCATTAGCTCACCTGAAGACTCGACTCTGTCTGTCTGTCTCTCTCTCTCTGTCTCTCTCTGTCTGTCTCTCTCTCTCTCTCTCTCTCTCTCTCTTTCTCCTCAACTAAATACCACGAACTGAACTTTACTCAACATCATAAGACTGTATCTTTTTACCCCTAGACTTAAAGAAGCTTGGTTTTCATACATACATATTCCACACTTACTTTTATGTATAATCATTGCTAACCTGTGTGATTTATCTACATTTATATTACTGTATTGCGTAGTTACTAATAAATATTAGTAGTTTATAGCAATACTGGACTCCAAAGTGGTTTCTATTTCTGCTGGTACTTTATCCTCGTCACAGGGTACGTGACAGCTGAGACCTGCAATGTTGAATGGGAGGTCAGACGTATCCTTCATCACGTTCTGTATTCCTGTACGTCAGTGTGCAGGTCCCCACACTGAAACATGCATTGCGGCTGGCCAGCAATTTATACAGATGTTAAACGCTGGAGGAACTCAGCAGATCAGGCAGCATCTGTTGAGGCAAAGGGATGGTCAGCATTTCCAGTCGCAACATTGTATTAGGGCTCCAGATTGCACCAGCTGGATTGTTTTGCTCCATATTAGACAGCAAACTCAAAGGGGAGGCAGGCACACTCAGGGCCTGTCCACCTAAACCGAGAGCGAGGTTTGATCGATTTAAGCCTGTTCCGGCTGCTCCAGGCTTTGTGTCTGAGGACTCACTTTCATTCTAAATGTTATTTACTTACTTATATTATTCACACAATGTGTTTCTTTTTGTTCTCTGCACATTGGTTATTTGTCTATCTTTTTTTATGGGTTATTTTGGGTTTTCTTGTTTTGTGGCTGCCTGTTAGGAAACAAATCTCAAGATTGCATGATGTATACATACTTTGATAATAAATGTACTTTGACTTTGAACTTGAGACTCCATCTCTATAGATGCTGCCTGACTTGCTGACTATTTCCAACATTTCATACTTTTTGGAGCAAAAATTATTGCATCTTATATTAGTGGCATGATTTGATATATTTCATGATGGAATGGAGAATCATGTGATGGCTAAACTATGCTTTGTGCATTTGAGGGTTTACTTCAGAAACAAACAGTCTCTGATTAAAACTCTTAACTCAATTACTTTAATCTTTTTGTCATGAAAAGAATTATGATTTTCAGGTCTGAACTGGTATTAGTATTAGCTTCAAACTGTACACAAATAAATTGATTTGCTGATTCCATTTCAGATATTCAGATACTTTTCATCACTATAGCCATCAGGCCAAAATATGATTTTTTTGTTAAAATTCAGGAACTATATTTTCCTGAATGAACCATTTAATATTATTGCTTTTTGTAACTACATGAAAGGTATTAAGTGTACTAAACAACCCCTCTCTTAGCAATTCTGGAGTAGTTTTTTCCACTGAGGCTCGGTGAGACTGGAACTTGAGGTTATGGGTTATTGAAATGAATTGAATGAATTGACTTTATTTCTTACATCCTTCACATTTAATTGAAGTCAGAAGCTTACATACACCTTAGCCAAATACATTTAAACTCAGTTTTTCACAATTCCTGACATTTAATCCTAGAAAACATTCCCTGTCTTAGGTCAGTTAGGATCACTACTTTATTTTAAGAATGTGAAATGTCAGAATAATAGTAAAGAGAATGATCTATTTCAGCTTTTACTTCTTTCATCACTTTCCCAGTGGGTCAGAAGTTTACATACACTTTGTTCGTATTTGGTAGCATTGCCTTTAAATTGTTTAACTTAGGTCAAACGTTTTGGGTAGCCTTCCACAAGCTTCTCACAGTAAGTTGCTGGAATTTTGTTCCATTCCTCCAGACAGAACTGTTGTAACTGAGTCAGGTTTGTAGGCCTCCTTGCTCGCACATGCTAAGACAGGGAATGACGAAGGGTCTGGGCCTGAAATGTAGACTGCACCTCTTCCTAGAGATGCTGCCTGGCCTGCTGCGTTCACCAGCAACTTTGATGTATGTTGCTAAGACAGGGAATGTTTTCTAGGATTAAATGTCAGGAATTGTGAAAAACTGAGTTTAAATGTATATGGTTAAGGTGTATGTAAACTTCTGACTTCAACTGTACATGAGGAGTAAAAATCTTTACGTTACATCTCCATCTAAATGTGCAATGTGCAATCATAGTAATCTATAATAATTTATAATAAATAGAACAGTCAATGTAATATAGAGTACACAAATCAGCATGAGTTCATCAGTCTGATGGCCTGGTGGAATGGAAGAAGCTGTACTGGAGCCTGTTGGTCCTGGCTTTTACGCTGTGGTACCACTTCCTGGAAGGTAGCAGCTGGAATAGATTGTGGTTGGGATGACTTGGGTCCCCAATGATCCTATGGGCCCTTTTTACACACCTCTCCTTGTAAGTGTCCTGAATTATGGGATGTTCACAACTACAGATGCGCTGGGCTGTCCGCACCACTCTCTGCAGAGTCCTGCAATTAAGGGAGGCGCAGTTCCCATACCAGGTAGTGATGCAGCAAGTCAGGATGCTCTCAATTGTGCCCCTGTAGAAAGTTCTTAGGATCTGGAGGCCCATAACAAACTCCCTCAACTGTCTGAGATGAAAGAGGCACTGTTGTGCCTTTTTCACCACACTGCTGATGTGTGCAGACCACATGAGGCCCTCGGTGATGTGGGTGCCAAGGAATTTGGAGCTGTTTACCTACTCAACCCAAGATCCATTGATGTCGATGGGGGTTAGCCATCTCCATTCCTCCTGTAATCCACAACCACCTCCTTTGCTTTTGCGACATTGAGGGAGAGGTTGTTTTCTTGACACCACCGTGTCAGAGAGATGACTTCTTCCCTGTAGGCCACCTTGTTATTACTTGAGATAAGGCCAATCAATGTAGTGTTGTCAGCAAATTTAATTAGCAGGTTGGAGCTGTGGGTGGCGATACAGTCATGGGTATACAGGGAGAAAAGGAGGGGACTCAGTACACAGCCCTGAGGGGCTCCTGTATTGAGAGTCAGAGGGGTGGAGGTGAGGGAGCCCACTTTTACAACCTGCTGGCAATCTAACAGGAAGTCCAGGATCCAGATGCACAAGGCAGGGTCAAGGCCAATGTCTCTGAGCTTCTTGTCAAGCCTGGATGGAACTATGGTGTAGGATGCTGAACTGTAGTCCAGGAACAGATTTCTCACATGAGGGTGAAAGGTGAAATATTTAAGGGGAACATGAGGGGGAGCTTTCTCATAGAGGGTGGTGAGAGTGTGGAATGAGTGACCAGTGGAAGTAATGAATGCTGGTTTGATTTCAACGTTTAAGAGAAGTTTGGATAAGTACCTAGGACAGAGAACATAGAAATTTACAGCATATTACAGGACTTTCAGAGCACAGTGTTGTGACGACCATGTAACCAACTCTAGAGACCGCCTAGAATTTCCCTAGTACATAGCCCTCTTTTTTAATCAGTTCCATGTACCTATCTAAGAGGCTCTAAAAAGATCCTATTGTATCCTCTTCCACTACTACCGCCGGCAGTGCAACCCATCATTCTCTGTGTGAAAAATTTACCTTTGACACCCCCTCAGTACCTATTTCCAAGCACCTTAAAACTATGCCCCCACCCTCATATTAGCCATTTCAGCCCTGGGAAAAAGCCTCTGGATATCCACACGATCAATGCCCCTCATCATATTATACACCTCAATCAGGACACCTCTCATCCTCCGTCGCTCCAAGGAGAAAAGGTCAAGTTCACTCAACCTATTCTCATAAAGTACACCCTTCAATCCAGGCAACATCCTTGTAAATCTCCTCTGCACTCTCTCTATAGGATCCACATCCTTCCTGTAGTGGGTCTGACCCAGGTCTTATATAGCTGTAACATTACCTCACAGCTCTTGAACTCAGTCCCACGGTTGATGAATGCCAACACACCATACACCTTCTTAACAGCACTGTCAACCTGTGCAGCAGCTTTGTGTCCAATTGACACAGACCCCAAAATCTTTCACACTGCCAAGAGTCTTACCATTTATATTATATTCGCCCTTCAAATTGGAGGTACCTTCAAATGTGTTGGGCACGTGGCCAAGTGATTAAGGCGTTCGTCTAGTGATCTCAAGGTCGCTAGATCGAGCCTCAGCTGTGGCAGTATGTTTGTGTCCTTGAGCAAGGCACTTAATCACACATTGCTCTATTGTCTGTGCAAGGAGTGGTGCCCCACACAGACTTCCAATCTGCACCTTGTAAGGCATGAAAATGCCCGACACAGGCCTCTTATGGACTGAGTCAACATTCCCCTTCAAATTGGACCTACCAAAATGAACGACTTCACACTTATCTGGTTTGAAGTCCATCTGCCACTTTTCAGCCCAGTTCTGCATCCTATCGATGTCTCTGACAACCCTCCAGACTATCCACAACACCCCCAAACTTTGCGTCATCAGCAAACTTACTAACACACCCTTCTACTTCTTCATCCAGGTCATTTATAAAAATCGCAAAGAGGAGGGGTCCCAGAACAAATCCCTTCAGAACACCACTGGTGATCGACCTCCATGCAGAATATGAACCAACTACAACCACCCTTTGCCTTCTGTGAGCAAGCCAATTCTGGATCCACAAAGCAAGGTCTCCTTGGATCCCATGCCTCCTTACTTTCTGAAGGAGTCTTACAAGGGTAACCTCATCAAATGCCTTACTGAAATCCATATACACTACATCCACTGCTCTACCTTCATCAATGTGTTTTGTTACATCCTCAAAGAATTCAATCAGGCTCATAAGGCACGACCTGCCCTTGACAAAGCCATGCTGACTATCCCTAATCAGCACATGGATGAGAGGGGTATTGTGGGCTGTGGTTCAGGTGCAGGTCAATGAGACTAGGCAGAATAACAATTTGGCATGAACTAGATGGGCTGAAAGGCCTGTCTCTGTGTTGTAGTTCTCTCTGACTCAATGTGTTCATTCTTGTCTTAGAATCTTTACTTCAGATACCAGTGTCAAACTGAGAAGTGTTTTGTGGAGTAATTTTTTATTATCGCCATCTATCAGTTCATGTAGTCCAAAGATCAGTATTCCCAGTCCTTTACCATTTCATTACCTTGACTGACTGTATGTGTGCACGTGGCCAAATGGTTAAGGAATTGGACTAGCTACCTGAAGGTCGTGAGTTTGAGCCCCAGACGAGGGAATGTGTTGTGTCCTTGAACAAGGCACTTAGTCACACATTGCTCTGCGACGACACTGGTGCCAAGCTATATGGGTCCTAATGCCCTTCCCTTGGACAACACTGGTGTTGTGGAGAGGAGAGACTTGCAGCATGGGAAACTGCTGGTCTTCCATACAACCTTGCCCAGGCCTGCGCCCTGGAGAGTGAAGACTTTCCAGGCACAGATCCATGGTCTCGCAAGACTAACGGATGCCTTTACCTTGACTGACCAGCAGTTATTATGATGAGTGAAATGACTGTTCTTTAAATTGCTACCACCTCTGCAAAGTCCTCCAAGCTCACCAGATAGATAAGCAAACCAACACCAGTGTCCTCTCCTAGGTCAGGAGCCACAACAGTGAGGTGTTAGTTACAGTCAAGTAGCCATGCTGGCCAGGCCATGTGGCTCGCATGTCTGATACCAGGGTAGTGCAGCGGTTATTCAATTCTGATCTCCGTTCTTTGAGGAATATGTACTCCATACATCATAATTACACAGGACCCCTACATAAACAGCCATAGGTAGCACAGAGGTTAGTATAACACCATAACAGTGCTAGTGATCTAGGTGCAGTTTTGCTGCTGTCGGAAAGGACTTTGCATGTTGTCCCCGTTACCACATGGGTTTCCTCCCACATTACAAAGGCTCACAGGTTGGTAGATTAGTTGGTCACATGTGTGTAACTGGGCTGGAAAGGCCTGTACTGTGCTGTATCGCTAAATAAATAAATAAAACTGAATACTCACCACTTTACAAATTACTCATCTACTCTTATTACCATTATTGCGTGTTTTCCACATATCCTTGCCTATCCTCAGGTCTCTCTGCTTGTCCAGAAGCTTCAGCACATATGATGGAAAACTGCAAACTTCCTGCAGCAGGGGACACAAGTCGGCCAGCAGGTTCACTTTGAGCAATTTTATTATCAGAAGCCCGATTCATTCTGCACTATCTTAGGATGAGTGGCAACAGTGTGGTCTGGCCGACTGAGTCAAAATGGCAAAGATACTGCTGGGATCATAGATACTGGAGAATAAAAACAATCATTTCAGCTACTGACACACCTAGCCGTGATCAGCTGTATCCTGCCCCATTTGTGAAAGAGTCTAGAGTTCTCACATCAGTCACCTGAGAGCCTACAGAATTGGAGTGGTAGCAAATCATCCTTGATTCTGAGTTACTGCCAAAGAAGAAGGAAGAAAAGATGGCCTGATAGTAATTGTCTTCAGTTCATGACTATTAGCTCTTCAATTCTAGAAATCTCCAACTTGAAAAGGTGTACATTAGCTATTTATTCAATACCTAGGTGCAATAGCAATCTTCCTTGTTGATTCAGTTCTGTAATCATAAATACTTTCTCTGGTGGACAAGAGAACTGAACATATTTTCGCAAGTCCACCTGACATTTCATTCTCCGATAAAGATTATTATTTTTATGAAGTGAATTAGAGGCAATGATCTGATAAGTCAAATGCTAGATCAATAATATTGGTAACTGTTAATTGGTAAGTGTTAGTCCTGGCGAAGGGTCTCGGCCTGAAACGTCGACTGTACCTCTTCCTAGAGATGCTGCCTGGCCTGCTGCGTTCACCAGCAACTTTGATGCGTGTTGCTTGAACATTGGTAACTGACTGAATTTGTGTCCCTTCTCAAGTTTTCAGAATTGATGCTAAACTGATCGGTGCATGGCAACCACAATGCTTTGAACTGTAGATCTTCTGATCTACGTGCTTCAACAATTTTCTCCTCAGCATTTTTTAAATTATCTGCCAATTCATTAAGATGACAGAAGCATTCACACTGCTAAATTGATTCATTCTTTCGCAGCAAGGGTGAGGGTGATGTTGGTGCTAACCTTCAGGGGTGGTTAGAGCCATTTTATGCTAGAGTGTGGATGCCTACCGGCAGGAAGATACGCTTTGAATTCTTGGGAGTGAATGTCATTACAAATATGATCTAGCCAAGCTCACAGAAGATCAGGAAGGAGAGGAGGCTCCATGTTTATTCTAGTGTTTCGCCACAGATAATAGTGGTGGGGGAGGAAAGGAGTAATCTGTCATGGGGGTCCTTCAAGTGCCAACTCGGAAACAAATTAGAGCAGACAAGGAGGATCCTGAATGGATGAAGCTGAACCATTTCAAATTAGATTTGTTACGTCTGGTTTCAGTGTTATTATTTCTATTCAGGTTATTATTTTACACACTATTATGGTTCTTTTATTTAACAAAAGGTTTAACAAAAGATATAGTAAATCTACTGTTTTGAACAGGGCCTACTAGGACTTTTTCTAAAAGAGGAATCAAGCTGATTACATACTGAGCGTACAGTGTTTTCAGTGCTTGATTATGAACTGACAAATTGGTGTGTTGGCCCAATCAAACATGGCATTTTTTTCTTGGTTATGCATGCATTTTCTCATTCATTGTGATTTAATTGCAAGTGCTTGGAAGGAGTCATAACCCATGCATACACAGATAACATAATCATAACAAAAGGCATGATTTGTGTTAGACATCAGTGATCTAATAATGCGCTTTCAGGAAAAGGTTCAAAGTTCAAAGTAACTTTATTATCAAAGTACATATATGTCAGCATATACAACCCTGAGATTCCATTTTCTTGCGGGTATACTTCATAAGACCAAAGACCATAAGACATAGGAGCAGAATTAGGCCACTCAGCCCGTCAAGTCTGATCCACCATTCCAGATCCCACTCAATCCCTTACCCCATAACCTTTCATGCCTCAATCCGGAAACTATCAATTTTCACTTTAAATATATCCACGGTCTTGGCCTCCACAGCTGGCTGTGGCAGAGCATTCCACAGATTCACTATTCTCTGGCTAAAAAAAATTCCTTCTTGCTTCTGTTCTAAAGGGTCACCCCCCAATTTTGATGCTGTGCCCTCTAGTTCTGGACACTCCCAGCATAGGAAACATCCTCTCCACATCCACCGTATCTAGTCCTATAAAGCCTCAGCATTACAGGTACCTCCCGCTTTTTCAAAGTTCGCTTTATGCCACTTCACTTTTATGAAAGACCTACATTAGTACCTGTTTTCGCTAACCGAAAGAAATCTGAAGAGGATTTTCGCTTTTACCAAAAAAGGCGAAGAGCGAAAATAGCGTTCAGCATTTGTTTTGCAGCGAGCCCTTATAGAGTCACCACACACCCCGAGCAGCGAGAGTGGCGCCGCCAAGCTCCTTCCCTGGAAACTACACTCAGCATCTCAGCATCAAGCCACCATAGCTTTGAACTGTGTCTGTGAGCATCTGTGCTTTATCTCAATTTATTTTGCGTATCCGTTAGCAAGATGTGTCCTAAGGTATCAGAAAAGCCTAAGAGAGCTCGTGTTACGCTTAGCATAAAACTGGACATAATTAAGCATTTCAATCGTGGTGAACGAAATGAAGACATTGTGCGTGCATTGACCTTGCCTGCATCCACCATTCGTACTATTTACACACACAGAGCAAGAACCTTCAAAGCTGCTGATGTTACTATTGGTTCTGCTCGTAGCAAAGTTGTTCCTGCTTTTACTATATGTTAGTGTTATCTTAGGTTTTATGTGTTATTTGGTATGATTTAGTAGGTTATTTTTTGGGTCTGGGAACGCTCAAAAATTTTACCCATATAAATTAATGGTAATTGCTTCTTCACTTTACGCCATTTCGGCTTACAAAAGGTTTCATAGGAATGCTCTACTTTTGGATAGCGGGGGAAACCTGTATCTCCTTGTCTTTATATTCTATTCCCCTTGAACTGAATGCCAACATTGCATTTGCCTTCTTTATCACAGACTCAACCTGCAAATTAACCTCTGGGAGTCTTGCATGAGGACTCCTAAAACCCTCTGTACCTCTGATGGTTGAACCTTCTTCCCATTTAGATAATAGTCCGCACTATTGTTCCTTTTACCAAAATGCACTGTCATATATTTCCCAACACTGTATTCCATCTGCCACTTTTTTGCCCATTCTTCCTATTTGTCTAAGTCCTCTGCAATCACATTGCTTCCTCAGCACAATCTACCACCCCCACCTATCTTCATATCATCTGAAAGCTTTGTCACAAAGCCATCAATTCCATTATCTGAATCACTGACAAACAATGTGAAAACTACTGGTCCCAATACTGACCCCTGAGGAACACCACGAGTCGCTGGCAGCCAACCAAAAAAGCCCCCCTTTATTTCCACTCGCTGCCTCTGGCTGTCGGCCATTCCTCTACCCATGCCAGTATCTTTCCTGTAAAGCCATAGAATTTTATCTTGTTAAGCATCCTCATGTGTGGCACTTACCAATGCCTTCTGAAACTCCAAGTAATTGACATCCATGGCCTCTGCTTTGTCCACCCTGCTTGTTACATCCTCGAAAAACACATTTGTCAGGCAAGATTTCCCTTCACAGAAACCATGCTGACTTTGACTTATTTTATCATTAGTCTCCAAGTACCCCGAAACCTCATCCTTAACAATGGACTCCAACACTTTCCCAAGCACTGAGGTTAGGCTAACTGACCTATAATTTCCTTTCTTTTGCCTTCCTCCCTTCTTAGAGGGTGGAGTGACATTTGCAATTTTCCAGTCCTCCAGAACTATGCCAGAATCAAGTGATTCTTGAAAGATTATGACCAATGAATCTGTTATCTTTTTAGCAACCTCTCTCAGGATTCTGGGATGTAGTCCATCTGGTCCAGGTGACTTATCCACCTTAAGACATTAGAGCTTGCCTAGCACTTTTTCCTTTGTAATAACAATGGAACTCACTCCTGCTCTCTGACACTCATAGACCTCTGGCACACTGCTAGTGTCTTCTACAGTGAAGACTGATGCAAAGTACTTATTAAGTTCTTCTAACATTTCTTTGTCCCCCATTACTACCTCACCAGCGTCATTTTCCAGTGGTCCAATTAACCCACATTTCCCTTTTACTCTTTATATAACTGAACAAACTTTCGGTGTCTTGCTTTATATTATTAGCTAGTTTATCATATTTCATCTTTTCTGTTCTTATGGTTTTTAGTTGCTTTTGTTTGATTTTATAAACTTCCCAATAATCCAAATTCCTCTCACTTTTGAAACGTTATATTCAATTTCCTTAGCTTTTCTGCAGTCCTTAACTTCCTTTGTCAACCATGGTCACCTGCCCCTGCCATTTGAGAACAACTTCTTATTACTCTTTCAATCTTTTTTTTTTCCAAGTTTTAGATTTGATCAGAAAGTCTTTCTTTCTTTCTTTTTTGGTCGTATCCTCAAAATGGACTGCCCAGTCCCCCTTTTTTTTTTTTGTTTTTTTTATATAGCGTAGTGGGTTCTTTTTTTCTTTTCATTTAAAACGCAATGTTTTTTCCTTTCTCTTCATAAACTGATAAGAGGAGAATTGTTATTTTCATTTTTTATTATATATTTTATACTAGTTTAACAATATCTATGATTTTGACAATGTCTACCTTAATCTTGGTTTATATTGTTACTGATATATATATTTGAACTAATTCTCCCCTTGATTATATTTATGCTTTTTTTAAAATCAATAAAAAGATTAATAAAGAAAGAAAGAGAACTTCTTCTTATATGAGGCATATCTATCCTGCACCTTGTGAACTATTCCCAGAAACTTCAGCCACCTCTGCTTTGCCATCATCCCCACCAGTATTCCTGTCCAATCCACCTGGGCAAGCTTCCCTCTCATGCCTCTGTATCGCCTTTACTCTATTGTGGTACTAATACATGTGACTTATTCTTCTCCCTCACAAATTGCAGTATGAATTCAATCATATTATGATCACTGACTCTAAAGGGTTCCTTTACCTGAAGCTTCCTAACAAAATCTAATGCTCGATAGAATAATAGAATAATAACCATAATAGAATCAATGAAAGACCACACCAACTCGGGCATTCAACCGATATGCAAAGACAACAAACTTTGCTACACAAAAAAGAAAGAAATAATAGTAATAAATAATTAAGCAATAAATATCAAGAACATGAGATGAAGAGTCCTTGAAAGTGAGTCCATAGGTTGTGGGAACATTTCAATGATGGGGAAATGAAGTTATCACCTTTGGTTTGAGAGCTCTATAGTTGAGGGGTAAACACACCATAGCTTTTCCTTTAATTTATATTTTAAAATTATTCCACAGATCCTATAGCCTTGATGTCTGCACGTGTGTGGAATTTTCCCTTCCTATTCAATGAGCAACATTGAAACTTTGCTCCTTGATTAATATATTGTTTTTAAATAAATCTTGAAAGATAGAATGATGGAAATAACAATTTTATTGACTTTATTGATGGTTGAGTTAATATCAAATTCAATTTATTGGTGTAATTACTCTCTAGGATAGTTACAGAACTTGGCTGCACACTTGTAAACACCAATCTACCTATTCTTATTCTGGCTTCTTCCACCTTCTTATTCTGCCTTCCACATTCTTCTTTTCCTCAGCCCAAAATGTCAGCTGTTTATTTCCCTCCATAGACGCTGCCTGGCTTGCAGAATTTCCCCAGCATTCTGTGTGTGTTTCTCAAGATTCCCAGCAACTGTAGAATCTGTTGTGCCTCAACATGATGTTCGTTTTGCTGCAGATATTGTTTAGGATTAATGTCTGAATGTCATGATGTGGCAGATGAAGGGTGCAGGCTAAGTCTGAACCATCTACTTTTGAGAACCTGACTCCACATTTCCTCTGAATTGACAGATTCAAGTGCTTTCTTGAAATTAAAAAGGCCGTCAATAGATGCTGATGCTCTTTTCTGTATTTGTGATCAGTGAAGTTCACATCTCTCTTGCCTCTGGAAGGGCAGAATCTGCATTGTATTGGCCACTGGGAGGAAGAGACTGAGGAGGATCCTGGCGGATAGCAGGGAGAACTCGGAACTTTTCTCTGTGGCAGATAGTAGGGAGAACTTGGAACTTTTCTCCTTTCCTGAAGCTGATCACAATAATGATGTCTGCGAAGGCTTGAAGTATAGCCTTCTCTTCTCCAATGTGGCTGTAACTTTGTTGAAAGTTCTCTTCTGCCAGTGCCTTCCTGGACCTTGCTGGCTTCTTTGAGCAACCTGTGTCTTCACTGCAGCACTTTTCTCAATTGTTTTAACTGCATAATGCATGTCAACGCAATAGGCTTCCCATTAGAATAAAGATGATCAACAGAACAAATTAGTGGTATTCAACCAACTTCACTTCATCCCCATAACCAAGGTCACTCGAAACTGGGTCTTCAGCCTGCAGTAGACATGTTTGTGCTTGTGCACATTTGAAAGCCAAGCTTCAAGTCGTCTTGACCCATTCATTGAAACCTATGAGAGAATGAGCTTTACACTAAATAAAAGTCTTCTGAATAAAGGTCCTCTGCTAACCTGCCCCTGGTCTACAAACACCACCCTCCAAAAGTAGCAAGGGTCTGAAAAACAAAGGCTACACCCCCTATCTTGGGAGCCATTATTATTACTTAACAGATTGTTCAATCATTGGTATTTATGAGCCTATTGTTCACTATTAGACTACAGTGTTATCTACATTACAACAGTGACAATGGTGATTACTCAGATATCTGAGGCTGTGGTTTATATAATCGAACGTCTGGTCTATCAAAAGAAATGATGATAACATGATCAAATATTTTACATTATTCTTACAACAAATAATTTTAAAATGTAATGATTATTTTTGCAGTTTTACTGTTGTCCACTTGAGGGTAACGGTGCAGTAAGCACAGGACAATGGCGATAAGATGTTTTGAATTAAAGGGGCATAATACAAAAAGTTACATTTCTATTGAATAAAACCTGTGCTTCAGTTTCCTGTAATCAAACTTTAGCAAGAAAAATTAATTGGAAAACATGCTTAACTATTTACTTAGCTATTTCATCTATTCATCGTAAGATTTATGGCGAATCCAATAAGAATGTGATGCTACATAACATTTTAACTGCTGCTTCATGGACTTTAAAATGATTAATACAGCTAATTCTCAGTAGGTTCAGTTAGAAAGAGGACTTCACATTATTGTTTGTGTAAGCAGACAAGATCAAGGCAACCCCCTGTTTGTGTTAAGCAAATACTGAATTCCAGGTCAGTGAAAATTAATCCTGGAGGAGCAAGAAATCATTCTTTTTAATGATGGCTGAGTGTTTTTTTAAGGATTCAAGCATCTACAAATGATTATTATGAGATCCACAAACTAAATGCCATGAACATGCATTATATATGATTAAAATAACTATATTTCCTTACAAATCTGTTGGAAAAAAAGTCTACAGCATTAATAAAATAAATGAGATACCTTTATTCTGAAACACTTAGTAAAACTTCTCATGTGGTCATGCTTTAAACACCCAACAACAAATGTGTTGAGGACAGGTTGGTGGTTAAAATAATTGAATTTTAGTTTGCCAACTCCCTTCATCCCCAATCTCCCATATCCAACTCACCTCTGCCCTGCTCCCCAGCAGGCTACACAACTAGCTAACAGCCAGCCAGCCTCTCAAACTGTCTGGCAGTAGCCAGGAAACCACATGAAAAATTTGAATGCATCTTCCAGCTAACTTGGGCAAGATTTGCAAGAGATCCATATTTAAGTGCTCCTAGGCTGCCAGCATTCTTTTTATTTCCCACCTGCAGTTATTATCAAGGCTCATAACGCTCAAAATATTATTTGTGAATTTTATCATGCAGTCTGGTTGTGTGGATTTTCATGGGATGAAAATTCCATCCCCATTTCTTGCACACATTTTTTAATAATTCTGTTAAATGTGGTAATGGAAAGAAGCAATATTTTAAAACAAAACATTATCAATGCTCAACATATAGGATATTTTTTTATGTACCTGTGATTCTATTTAAATACGTGTTTGCTGTTTTGTATATTTTGCATTCTATAAGGAAGATGTAGAAGTTCCATGCATTGTGGTTCCTCTGCTCTTTGTAAAATTCAATCATGTTGATTGAGGAAATCTGTAGAGAGTAGCTGTTCCTTCCCCCAGTCCTTGATTGCCCTCCAGACCATTTAATCATCAGTGGACAAAACAAAGCTTTGCTGTGGAGCACCGGAAGAAAAGTTATGTGGTTATCAAATACTTTCCACTCATGAAGCATAACCAGGGACCCATCCCACTT
The DNA here is from genome assembly GCF_963921235.1 of Mobula hypostoma. Lineage (NCBI taxonomy): Eukaryota > Metazoa > Chordata > Chondrichthyes > Myliobatiformes > Myliobatidae > Mobula > Mobula hypostoma. Next base: position 221,723,471 of record NC_086097.1, on the reverse strand, counting down.
TTCAGGCTGCCTGCTGTCGAAGTTGAAAGCAGACTAGCTCTTCCTGCTGTCACCATGGTGGCCTTACTGAATGACTTCATTTTATTACTGTACTTTGCATGTAGCCAATTTTTAATAGGGGGACTTCTTTGCAAGTGAGTGGTAGACAAGAATACTCACTATTCAAAAAAACAACCTTTTAAGAGGTAACTGTAGAAGCCATTTGCACAGTTTTAAAAGAGGAAATTTAACAGTTATTTTTTAAATTGATCTTTTTTTTTGAATTCTGAGACACCTAAAGCCTTGTCTGAAGATTTTATGCCAAGTAATACAAAATAATTTGAAAACAATTGCCACTTCCTTGGCAATTCTTCAAAAGGTACCAAAGTAGAAAAGATACGGCTGTAGGAATCATTGCAAAAGTAATCTCAACTTAATCAAGGCATTTGAATCCCACTAAACCATACTGAAATTCAGTAAAGGTGAATACATCTCAAACCAACAGTGTTTTTTTTAGCTGTTCCTTCAGGTAGAACAGTGGTCACTGCTTGTGCCCTTTGTCATGCTTATGTGCAGGAGCCTTTGCTGCAGAAAACAGTAGGGACACCTGTTTTCTGTGCACGGAAGGCTAGCATTTGAAATCTTAGGAATGGGCCCACTATTGAAAATGGACCAAGTGATAAGGCATGTAGTGTGATAGGAGCAGAAATTTGATGATGGAATAAGATACCTAAAAGATTAATCTGGTATGATTTGCCAAAACACGTGGGGGTCTGTGCAAGATTATCCACACTAACTACAGGAAGCCCTTTGTATTGTGAGCAGCCCTCACGAAGCATTGTAAACTTTAACTCAGTACGAGACATAATGGTTTGTTGTTTACATGCAAGAAATACATTCATTCCAGTGTCCAGAAGCTGTGAACTGCTTTACATTTTGAAATGTTTCCAGGAATCATGTCATTTTCTGAAAGGATTGGGTAGTTGGATATACATAAAATCCAAAAACTAGTTTTGCTTTGATTGGCAAAATTCTGTGTTATTTCATCCATTGGGAAAATGTTTTACTTCCTGCAAAAATATTTTTTCAAGAAAATCAGAAAGCTGGTGTTATTGCACTCATTGTGTGGGTGGCTATGAAGTGCTTTATCCTCATTTCTTAAAGTCTTTTTAGTATAATCAATCAAAATTAGATCCATAGAGACGTCTCAGTTTAAACATCCTTGGAGTCTATGCGCATACCTACATCTGGTAAAAAATCAATGCAATTCATGTTTTTTACTTTTGATTTTGAGTTTGGTTTAAATTCTAGTTCTCTTGCACATGCTTTACATATTAACTAGCAGTCAATTGCAATAGTGGCCATGCATTGTTAACCATTTCAGTCACACATCGATTATCAGTATAACTGACAACTGATATGTTTTTCTTTAAATTTCAACATATGTTTGTGTATGTGCATGATCTTCTGCTGCTGCACCCCATCCACTTCAAGATTCAACATTTTATACATTCAGAGAATCTCTTCAGTACACTATTGATTTGAGTTACTGTTGCCTTCCTGTCAGCTTGAACCAGTCTGGCCATTCTCCTCTGACCTCTCTCATTAACAAGGTGGATTTGCCCACAGAGCTACCATTTACTGGATTTCTTTTTTTTTGTTTTTCACATCGTACTCTGTAAACTCTAAAGACTGTTAATGTGAAAATTCCAGGAGATCAGCAGTCTCTGAGTTACTCAAATCACCCCGTCTGGCACCAACAATCATTCCACTGTCAAAGTTACTTAGATTCCCCATTCTGAAGAGCCTTTGATCTTTTCAGAAGAATTAGTTCATTGGCATTATGCCTACTGCTTGTTTTGGAATTTCTTGACTCACTTTGTTAGAATTTTGTGCAGTTTGTTTTACAGCCTCCCTGGATCAGACTCTCAAATCCCCTCATGGTCACATAACTCTAATGCTCTCTGGGTTGGTCCTCATGGGAGCTGTGTGATTTACATGCACACTTCCCATTCTATTTTCAATCTTTGTGAGACTTAGTTTTCTACCACTTTCATTCTGGTGTCCCTGAGTGTTAGATTTATCCAGTGGTGTTAGCACATGAAACCTATCATGTTTAAAATCTTTCCCTATGACGCTTAAGACAAGTTTGTTCCTCTCTCAGTGATTTCTGGGCTTCTGTTCCTCTCACCTCTCCAGACATTGGAACAGCATGGATTGTTGGAACTTGTTGGAACTAAGCTCAACTATGCCTGAGTTATATATGATGTGTTTTAGAATCCTCCACCCTGCTAGGGCAGCATCAGTGCAATAGTGCAGAGGATACGGTAGGTGAAATGCACGGCCAATGGAAGTATCATGTTGCAAAAAGAGGATCCCTAAATTTGAATGCAGTTGTCTGGTGTCTTAGTCAGAATGGCAAAATCTGAGATGTGAAAGCATAGTTAAAACGATTTCAGCTTGCTGCTTGTTGGCCATCATTAGAAAAACAATTCAATGACTTTTTAATTGATTTCCATTTGAAGAGAATGATAGTGTATATGCTTTAGACATTCTTAATGAGCACCTTGGTTGAGATATGGATGTAGCAACACTCACAACATGCTGGAGGAACTCAGCAGGTCGGGCAGCATCCGTGGAAACGATCGGTCGACGTTTCAGGCCGGAACCCTTCATCAGGACCATTCTGGATATGGATGTAGACTTGTTTCTAATACTCCTGTTGCCCACATTGTTACTGAGAGCACTAAAGAGGAAATTCTTAGTCGGGACATCCTCCAATCAGCTATATCCCCTCTGACATGGGAGGCCATGCTTGGGATAGGTAGAAATTACTCCTGTGCAAATTAAAACACTGTTATTTTCAGTGTAGAAATGTCATTGTGTTTTACTGGCATGTCATAATGTTACCACTGGGGATCCAATGCTTGGATTTGGGAAATATTATCCCTTACTGTGCAAACAGACAAAAGCTATGAAATGGAGATTTAGAAAAGGTTGTAATGATAGGAGCCCCGTTCCTAATTGGCACATTCCTGGAGATTTTATCATCTGACATTTGATCACAAGGGATTTAATCAGCTCATTCACAAGCACAGAAAAGCATGACTTTGGATCAGTGACTTTCAAACATGTGACTTTAGTTGCATGACTTTTGGTCAAACTATTTGCTTGCTGTTGCATACATGATTGGATTTAACTTCATTAAATATCCTATTATCACCAAGCCCTGAACAAAATGCTTCACTACTTTTTAAAAATGAGCAAAAAATATAATTTATAACTTAATGAAATAATGTAATAGAAAGAAGAAATAGGAAAGCAATATGTAAATAAAAACTTCTTCCATAGCGAAGAGAAGTTACAATGTAAAAATTACCGGATTGTCTTTATTTGTAAAGCTAGCATAGTATTTTCTGCATTATTTTGTATCACGGTCAGAATAACACTTTGGCACAGACTAGTTGGGTTGAAGGGCTTGCTTCTGTGCGGTAGTTCTCTGTGATTTTTCAGATATCAAGCAAAGATTAAATCAATGGTGATAATGATCAAAATATATCATCCTTGCATCAAGCACTGTGGTGCTCTCCTCAGTTACCTGATGAGGTAACCATAGCCTCGGGCCAGGGGCAAATGGCCTCAGGTGGTTCCCAACTTTCAGAAGAGTGTTTCAACCCTTAACCACTGCACTGTCCAGTTGGCAATGGTGGCCGCCCATCCGCTCCTGGCTTCCAGCTCAACTCCTCCCGCCTGCTCCATATCCAGCACAAGACTCTTTCTGCTTCCTCCCCCATCCTGCGAGCTGCTTGGCTCTTGCTCTTTTCATCAAGGCCCAGCGCAGACATCAACCTCCATGCCGACCTTGCCAGGACAGACAATCTCCACGGCGAATAGTCACATCTGAAATCTGTTGTCCCTGCACTCCTGGAAGAAGGGCCTTCCTTTTGTGAGCCTCCTCGAATCCTTCCTCCCTTGGAACTGTGAGCTTTGCCAGGATGATTTTCTTGTCTTCGTTGGACCGCAGTAGGAGGGTGAAGAGCCAGAGGAGAGGTCCTGGTACATATAGGTACCAATGACATAGGTAGGAAAAGGGATGAGGTCCTGAAAGAAGAATATAGGGAGCTAGGAAGGGAGTTGAGAAAAAGGACCGCAAAGGTAGTAATCTCGGGATTACTGCCTGTGCCACGTGACAGTGAGAGTAGGAATGCGATGAGGTGGAGGATAAATGCGTGGCTGAGGGATTGGAGCAGGGGGCAGGGATTCAAGTTTTTGGATCATTGGGACCTCTTTTGGCGCAGGTGTGACCTGTACAAAAAGGACGGGTTACACTTAAATCCTAGGGGGACCAATATCCTGGCAGGGAGATTAGCGGGGGCTACTGAGGTGACTTTAAACTAGAATGGTTGGGGGGTGGGAATCAAATTAAAGCGGCTAGGTGTGAGGAGGTTAGTTCACAACAGAGGGATGGGAACCAGTGCAGAGAGACAGAGGGGTGTAAAGTGAGCGTAGAGGCAAAAAGTACAAAGGGGAAAAGTAAAAGTGGCAGGCCGACAAATCCAGGGCAAGCATTAAAAAGGGCTAAGAGAGTTGTAAAAGAGCGCCTGAAGGCTTTATGTGTCAATGCAAGGAGCATTTGTAATAAGGTGGATGAATTGAAAGTGCAGATTGTTATTAATGATTATGATATAGTTGGGATCACAGAGACATGGCTCCAGGGTGACCAGGGATGGGAGCTCAACATTCAGGGATATTCAATATTCAGGAGGGATAGACATGAAGGAAGGGGAGGTGGGGTGGCGTTGCTGGTTAAAAAAGAGATTAACGCAATAGAAAGGAAGGACATAAGCCGGGAAGATGTGGAATCGATATGGGTAGAGCTGCGTAACACTAAGGGGCAGAAGACGCTGGTGGGAGTTGTGTACAGGCCACCTAACAGTAGTAGTGAGGTCGGAGATGGTATTAAACAGGAAATTAGAAATGTGTGCAATAAAGGAACAGCAGTTATAATGGGTGACTTCAATCTACATGTAGACTGGGTGAACCAAATTGGTAAAGGTGCTGAGGAAGAGGATTTCTTGGAATGTATGCGGGATGGTTTTTTGAACCAACATGTCGAGGAACCGACTAGAGAGCAGGCTATTCTGGACTGGGTTTTGAGCAATGAGGAAGGGTTAATTAGCGATCTTGTCGTGAGAGGCCCCTTGGGTAAGAGTGACCATAATATGGTGGAATTCTTCATTAACATGGAGAGTGACGTAGTTAATTCAGAAACAAAGGTTCTGAACTTAAAGAGGGGTAACTTTGAAGGTATGAGACGTGAATCAGCTAAGATAGACTGGCAAATGACACTTCAAGGATCGACGGTGGATATGCAATGGCAAGCATTTAAAGGTTGCATGGATGAACTACAACAATTGTTCATCCCAGTTTGGCAAAAGAATAAATCAAGGAAGGTAGTGCACCCGTGGCTGACAAGAGAAATTAGGGATAGTATCAATTCCAAAGAAGTAGCATACAAATTAGCCAGAGAAAGTGGCTCACCTGAGGACTGGGAGAAATTCAGAGTTCAGCAGAGGAGGACAAAGGGCTTAATTAGGAAGGGGAAAAAAGATTATGAGAGAAAACTGGCAGAGAACATAAAAACGGACTGTAAAAGCTTTTATAGATATGTAAAAAGGAAAAGACTGATAAAGACAAATGTAGGTCCCCTGCAAACAGAAACAGGTGAATTGATTATGGGGAGCAAGGACATGGCAGACCAATTGAATAATTACTTTGGTTCTGTCTTCACTAAGGAGGACATAAATAATCTTCCAGAAATAGTAAGGGACAGAGGGTCCAGTGAGATGGAGGAACTGAGCGAAATACATGTTAGTAGGGAAGTGGTGTTAGGTAAATTGAAGGGATTGAAGGCAGATAAATCTCCAGGGCCAGATGGTCTGCATCCTAGAGTGCTTAAGGAAGTAGCCCAAGAAATAGTGGATGCATTAGTGATAATTTTTCAAAACTCGTTAGATTCTGGACTAGTTCCTGAGGATTGGAGGGTGGCTAATGTAACCCCACTTTTTAAAAAAGGAGGGAGAGAGAAACCGGGGAATTATAGGCCGGTTAGCCTAACGTCAGTGGTGGGGAAACTGCTGGAGTCAGTTATCAAGGATGTGATAACAGCACATTTGGAAAGCGGTGAAATCATTGGACAAAGTCAGCATGGATTTGTGAAAGGAAAATCATGTCTGACGAATCTCATAGAATTTTTTGAGGATGTAACTAGTAGAGTGGATAGGGGAGAACCAGTGGATGTGGTATATTTGGATTTTCAAAAGGCTTTTGACAAGGTCCCACACAGGAGATTAGTGTGCAAACTTAAAGCACACGGTATTGGGGGTAAGGTATTGGTGTGGGTGGAGAATTGGTTAGCAGACAGGAAGCAAAGAGTGGGAATAAATGGGACCTTTTCAGAATGGCAGGCGGTGACTAGTGGGGTACCGCAAGGCTCAGTGCTGGGACCCCAGTTGTTTACAATATATATTAATGACTTGGATGAGGGAATTAAATGCAGCATCTCCAAGTTTGCGGATGACACGAAGCTGGGTGGCAGTGTTAGCAGTGAGGAGGATGCTAAGAGGATGCAGGGTGACTTGGATAGGTTGGGTGAGTGGGCAAACTCATGGCAGATGCAATTTAATGTGGATAAATGTGAAGTTATCCACTTTGGTGGCAAAAATAGGAAAACAGATTATTATCTGAATGGTGGCCGATTAGGAAAAGGGGAGGTGCAACGAGACCTGGGTGTCATTATACACCAGTCATTGAAAGTGGGCATGCAGGTACAGCAGGCGGTGAAAAAGGCGAACGGTATGCTGGCATTTATAGCGAGAGGATTCGAGTACAGGAGCAGGGAGGTACTACTGCAGTTGTACAAGGCCTTGGTGAGACCACACCTGGAGTATTGTGTGCAGTTTTGGTCCCCTAATCTGAGGAAAGACATCTTTGCCATAGAGGGAGTACAAAGAAGGTTCACCAGATTGATTCCTGGGATGGCAGGTCTTTCATATGAAGAAAGACTGGATGAACTGGGCTTGTACTCGTTGGAATTTAGAAGATTGAGGGGGGATCTGATTGAAACGTATAAGATCCTAAAGGGATTGGACAGGCTAGATGCGGGAAGATTGTTCCCGATGTTGGGGAGGTCTAGAACGAGGGGTCACAGTTTGAGGATAGAGGGGAAGCCTTTTAGGACCGAGGTTAGGAAAAACTTCTTCACACAGAGAGTGGTGAATCTGTGGAATTCTCTGCCACAGCAAACTGTTGAGGCCAGTTCATTAGCTATGTTTAAAAGGAAGTTAGATATGGCCCTTGTGGCTACAGGGGTCAGGGGGTATGGAGGGAAGGCTGGGTTCTGAGTTGGATGATCAGCCATGATCATAATAAATGGCGGTGCAGGCTCGAAGGGTCGAATGGCCTACTCCTGCACCTATTTTCTATGTTTCTATGTTTCTATGTATGATGACTGGTCGAAATGTGGCTTGCACCACCTCTGGGAACTTCCTCCCACATCAACCCTCATCTCCCATGATTCAGCAGTTTACAGCAGAGTGGATTTAGGTCTCTTTGATATGACTGGTGTGGCCCTGTCCTTGATGAAATTACTGCTCTGTTAGCCTCTGCCAGCTGGTCTCTCTTTACACCTCTCCCACTCCAGTGAGTCAGCAAGAGACAGCAGGACCATGTGGCACCATCTATACTGTCCTTGTGTTAAAGCTGCTTTGCATCCTGACAGTATGTGTGCCAGTGAACCTTGCTGACCACAAATCTTGCAGTTAGGGTTCTCTCTCAGCCCCCACATATGCAGCTGTGATGGTGCAGGGAGAGTGTCATACATGGACCACAGGAGGAAAGAAATGTAGAAGGTTTCCTGTCTCCAATGCTCTGCCCAAGTAATCTTGCACTTGGGAAGATCCCATTTTGTCCAGATGCCCTGTGACCCCAATTCCACTGCCTTTTGTCCATGCTGTTCCGTACTTCTGCCTGGACCATGTCACGCCTATCCCTTGCACTTGTTCTCCCCCATCACTGGAAGTGTGCTGAGCCAGGGGCTTGCTGCCCAGGCATGGGTTTCCAAGGATGTCTCTCAATTGCAGGGAGCTCACTGAAATGAAAGATCTGACAGGTGCAGAGAGTGGTGATAAATTACTTCATTTCTCTACAAAGCATATTAATACAATAGCAAAAAGTGAGCCAAGTGCAGTAGATTCTGGTTAATGGAACACATCTTGGCCCAATCAAACAGCTGCCCTAGTTAGACAAAGTTCCATGGAAATAATTAAAAAGGTATAAAAAAGACAAAGTACCATTAACTGAGGAACAAATTGTGTATTTAAATGAAATACAGAATAAATTAGAACACTGTCAATACTACTACAGCACTATAAAACTGTACATTAGTTCCTAATAGTTATCGACAGAAGAATTTATCCAGTGTACGTGTTCTATTGATTGACTATAAATGAACAAAATCAGTGCAAGCACCTTGTGTAGATAATGGATCGCCTTCCTACAATGCTATTGATGATCGCATCCTCCAAATTTTCACTTTCCTTGTAATATTCAAGATGATTGCGGATACATTCAAATTCTTTGTTGAAGTAATGAAATCATTTCATTTTCACTCCTGGCTGTTTCTGGTATCTCCAAGCCTGAATGCTTGAAACCACAGTGAGCAAAACGGTTCTGAATTGTCTTGCTGCTTATTTCTCGGCAACTATCAGTGACAAAAATCACGGCTTTTTGAACATAAGCACACGCAACTGCGCTCATTAAAAACTGTTCACTCTAAACATGATGTAGTGCCTAACAGCCACATGAGTGCACGCGTCTGACACTATTTAGAAGCTGTCAGGTAATAGTCTCCTGCCCCATTAAGTCACATAGTTTCCCAATTAATCAAAGGGAATCCCAGCTAATTTCTCGATTTATTATTGTTCTTTAATATTTGTCCCAAATAAGCAGCTGTCCCGATTAACCAAAGGCCCAATTAAATAGAATCCACTGTATATGCTTTCAGCCAGCAGTTTACAATTAGCAGAACAGCCTCTAATTGTTCAATGTTCAGACGTGTGTTGCATTTCTCATGGATACAGTACAATGTCCATTTGTACTTTGTTGGGTTATTTGACAATTATCATTTCCTGCCACTAATTTTCATTTGGTGCTAGGTTAACACCAGACACACAATTAACAGGTCTGAATTTATGCTGCAGCCTTGTTATTATCAAACATCTCCTTTGGCAACCTACATAATTTTATTATAGAAGACCAGTCAAACAATTCTAGAGTTACATTATAACTGCAATAATAATAACGACCTATTTTACTTGTTGTTTTTATGTGGGATGAATGATATCAAAATACAAATCACTGGCAGGTTAGCATGCTTTATCTCTTGCAGCTATGAACACAAAAACCACAATAAGTCGATTCAGTTTCCGTGCCCACTCACCACTGCTTACTGGATAACTGGAGATTATTGAGTACTGTTTACTGCAATGTAACCAGAATATAATCTTAGCTATGAAGTGGTTCATGTCGTCATCTGAAATCTACCTGTACCTCTCACTCTGAAGTACAATTGGTAACAGAACCTTCAGCCATCATACCTCAAACCTCAAGAGTTTTACTGTTTAACCCTTTCGTCGCTCCTTAGCAGCAGCTTCCTCAAAGTGATCGCTTCACTCACCTTCTTCAGCTTTCTCAACTCTTCCTCATCTGATTCCTTCCCTCGGCGATATCTTGGGACATAGGAAGGTGCTACATATGTTTCTGTTGTTGCATTTGTCAAATATTTTTGGTGATGGGTAAAAGCTGTAAACCCCTAACTTCTACCATAACAACAATATGTATTTCTGTTATAATTGTAACACAGCAAAGTATCCACAAATAGTGGTTCAATTGGTACAATGCTTACAATACTAACCTAATGTCTGAATTAATTGGGATTAAAATCCACCAGACCAGTTGGGCAAATCAACTTTAATTAAACAGATTAAAAGGTTACTGTCGATAATGGTGACCACAATAACATCTAGTTTGTTGTCAATTCCCATCTAGTTCACTAAAGCCTTCCAGACTACCTGGTCTAGCCACTTGAGAGTCCAGCCTCAGAAAAATAAACTGGCTTCTTAACTACACTTTGAAGAGACCCAGCAATTAAACTACTATAAAAATAAACGTAATGGAACAGAAATTGGGTTACCTATAAAAACATGTATTAGAATATACATTGGAGCTACCAGCGGCTTTTAGTCTGCATATTTATGTTCTGGGGTAAAGATATATTTTTTGATCGGAGAGAATGGCAGGCGTGAAGATTGAGTCCCCACTTTCCACCTCCCTCTCCCTTCAACCTGGCCCTGTTCCCTGGGCACCAATTCAGTGAAGTATTAAACCTGTAATTCAAATCGATGCAAGATACAAGAGAGTAGCAGGATTTGTTTTGTTAATACAGAACCTGCGCATTATTTGCTGCAGTCTTATAATCCTTTTCGACAATGAGCTCTATTCTGGTGCTAATACCGGTCTAGAACAATGAAAATTGTTAAGACTGATTCCACAGCTGTACATACCTCCTAGTTCATGGACCCCTGGCTGAGAAATCACAGGTCTGAAGTGCTTAATTTTTGTGCAGTCTTGTTTTCCTAACCAGTGCCTTCCAAGTGCCATTTTGTGTCAGAGGTGTCTGGCTGTTGAATTAGTCAAAGCATTGTTGTATGCCAAATTGTAACACTATTTGACTACTTCTACTGAGAAGCAACTTTAAAGCAAAATGATTGAAGATTCCTTCGGGAATGAGGATGTCAAATTGAAGTGGGACATTTCGGGGGGGGTCAATTTATGTTCATAAAGTGGGAAGGCAGGTTAAAGATCCTCAGCTAAAGCAAACATCAACTGTGCACATTGGCTCAGGCTTGCAGATTTAAGGTCCACAAAATGAAAAGGAAATTAACCAAGAGGAGAGGAATTAAAGAAAACTCTCAAAAGGATTACGATAGTTACCAGGCACATCAAAGTGGGTGGCAAAGGCAGAGGATCAAGAATGAATAATCTGTTGATAAAATGCAAACAGCTTTAGCTGAGGATAAAGAAAAAAAATAGAATAAACTGAAGTGAATATCTAAACCTATTTAAGTTTCAATGATCATGGAGCTAGCCTCTTGTCAAACTTCGTGATTATGCAGCTAATTTCTTGACACACATTATAGCTTCCATATTGTTTCTTTTGCCTTGTCATAAAAAATTCTGAAAGTAGTTGAGCTTGTATTCTCTCTGTGTATGGGGGGGGGGCGGGGTGGTGGAATGGCAGTGGTTATGGACCTGTATTTGTTACTCTACAGCATCACAGTTTAGTGGGGGCAGGGGGTGGTGGTTGGTTCTAAGGCTTAACTTCATGGAATTAATTCCTGGATATAAAATGTTAAACTGAAGCCCCCTCTGGCTCTTCAGTTGAGCAGAAAGACTCCTATGGAAAATCTGGATATTTAAGTGTTCCTAATACCTTGGTCGTAATACAAGGGATTCTGCATGTGGTGGAAATCCAAAGGAACAAATGAGGGAGGAGCTCAACAGGTCAGGCAGCATCTATGGAGAAGAGCAAACAGTTGGCATTTTGGGCTGAGACTCTTCATCAGGACTGCAAAAGAAAGGGGAAGAAGCCAGCATAAGAAGGTGGAGAGAGGTGAAGGAATACAAGCTGGCAAGTGTTGTTGTTTGTTGTTGAATGTTCAATGTCATTTCCAGTACACAAGTATAAAGGGGAATGAAATAATTGTTACTCTGAATCCACAGCTGCACAGAAAAAACAATAAGATTAAAAAACACAGTAATTTAGAAAAGCCCGAAATACAGTACTGTGCAAAAGTCTTAGGCACATAGATATAGCTAAGACTTTTGCAAAGTACTGTATTTTGGTTAAAATAGGAAGGTGGTTGGGAAACAGAAATAAGAGTACTTAGCATAATATTAGCTCAGTAGTATTTACTGTTATTTGGTAACCGGAAAGACATAATATACAGTGTTGTGTGAGTCTTCAGCACCCTAGCACTGTATTGTATAAATACACAAGACAGCTTTTATATAGGCATGTGGAGGGTTGAGTTAGTGGGTGGAGGTGTTGATCAGCCTTACTGCTTGGGGAAAGTAACTGTTTTTGAGTCTGGTGGTCCTGGTGTGGATGCTACATGGTTTCCTCCATGATGAGAGTGGGACAGAAAGTCCATGAGCAGGGTGTGTGGGATCCTTTATGATGTTACTGGCCCTTTTCCAGTACCTTTCTGTATTTGATGGCAGTTAGGCTGGTGCATGTGATGGGTTGGAGTTTTGATCACCCGCCGTAGTGATAAGTGAGACCAGGGGAGGAGGAAGATAGGTAGGTTGGGTTAGGAGGATGAGCGAGAAGCTAGGAGATGATGGTTGGAAGAGGGGTAAGGTGTCGAAGAGGAAGGAATCTGATAGGACAGGAAAGTAGACCCATGGGAAAAGGAAAGGAAGAGGGAGGAAGGACGAGGGGCATCCAAGGGAGGTGATGGGTAGGTGAGGAGAAGAGAAGGGGTAAATAGGAGCCAGTTTGGGGAATGGAAAAGAGAAGGTGGGGGGGGAGTTAGAGAAATTGATGATTATTCCATTAGACTGGAGGCTTCTGACATGATTCCTTTTGTCATTGTGCCTGTAAAACCTCTGTGTATACTTCTATAAGGTTAGAGTGGATATAGTAGACATTTCCCCTCATGGCCTCTACCATAAGGGCATCACTTCATCCTCAACACACATGCCCGAGTTACAAATTAGTAGGGAGGAGGATTGAGCCGTGAAATGGAAGCTTAACTTCAGAAGGCCACTGCCACGAGAAAGTACAGCCAATGCAAGATATAAGAAGTACGCGAGCAACGGTGCATAAAGAAGGGTTATTTGAATAAAGAAGTGAAAAAGCAGATATATTATTTATTCATTTGCTAGCTCATTTCTGATTATGGATATGAAAATAGCCACGATTTCCAAAGATTACTGACACAGGATGTGTTCAGCCCTCGGACAATTTGTGCAACTTCGATCACAGGCTGTGGCACGGCTTTGGATTCAACACATCACTGATTCTTTACTAAAAAGTGATGCATCACCTTTCACATCATAGCAAGGCAGTTACTAGACAAGCAATCTAGTTTGACGGAGGTTCCGGCTTCTCTAAGATCCAGGCTGCAATAAATGGCGCACACACTCCCATAAACCATCATTCAGTTATAATAACAGGAAGGAATTCCACTCCCTGAAGACACATAGTGTGTTGATAACATGCAGGGAATTGTCCATGATGCATTTGAACCTTGAAATCCAATCCTTTCTGACCTCTGTAATTAAAAAAAAACCCACACCAATTCACAGCTTCAGAGTGGCAAATTCCACTCCCTCTTCCATGCCCACTGACCCCAGAAAAACATTAGTCTCACCAACAGCAGAAGTGTTTGACATTTAGCACAGGCTTTCATGCGTCTGGGCACTGAAAGGATCATTGAATTTTAAAGATCAGTTTTCCTGCCCCATCCAGATTGGACAGACACTGAAGAACTTACTGAAAACATAATATTTTCAAATTGTCTTATTAAAAAATTAAATTCCATTAACTATGGCAGCACCATAATACCTCACACCTTCCTATTGTCAGGCATATGTTGAGTGTTGAAAAGATAACAAAACCAGATCCTTGGACTAGTCTGCAATCTCTATTAACCATCCACAAGGCAACAGCAGTGTCAAAATGGCTACAATTTAAATGGCTTCAAATATTGGCAAGTGATGCCTTTGGTTCTATCCACTGAGAGTTAGAATTCTTCTGCTACGGTAGCAAAGGACCTGGTTCATAGGGTGCTCAATCCCATTATGTCTGCTCTACCTATTAGCTAAATCAAGGCCGACTTCTGTTTGAGTAAAGCTGACTGTTTGCAATGTCTGTCTCACTTAGCCAGCACTGGAGAACATTTGGCCGTATCTTTAAGATAGCCTGAGAATCCTGCTTAGATAAATTTTGATAGACATCTGTGCACCAATGACTTCAGGAAAGATAGAGGAATGCTGTTTTATGTGGTACCCTGAAGTCTGTTGAGTTGGAGTTCAAAATTCTCTGAACAGTGCTATGCCAGAGGAGAAATGGGAAATGGAATTTAATCCTAACAAATGTAAGGTGTTGCATTCTGGGGAGACAAATTATGGAAGGATGTACTGTACGTAATAAATATTAGGGCTCTAGGGAGTGTTGCTGATCCCAAGAACATTGGGGAACAAGTGCATAGTTCACTGAATGTGGCAGCTCAGTTGGATATCTGCCTTCATTGGTCATGGCATAGAATACAATAGTTGGTAAGTCATTCTATATCCTTCAGATTACACTAATTAGGCAACTTTTGAAGTACTGTGTGAAGTACATTTCTGGATGTGACTGTGCCTGAGTGGGTACAAAGGAGATTTAGCAAGATGGATTAGAGCATTACATTTATAAAGGCAAACTGTTTTCCCTGGGTGTGGAGTCTGAAGGGGTGACATGCCAGTTATCAGGTAGGAAAAACAGGATAGCTGATAAAAATGGTTTTCCTTACTTGGGGTCTTGAAGGCAAGAGGTTCTGGTTTTAAGGTGAGAGTTAGAAGGTATAGAGGGTATCTGAAGGGGATTCATTTTTCACACAGAGGGTGTTTGGAGTCTGGAATGTGCTGCCTGAAGACGTGGTGGAGATAGCTACTCTCATATATTAAGCTGCATCTAGACATGGACTTAAAATGCCAAAACATTCAAGACTACGCATTATGGTGGCATGGCAATGTGGCCTATTTCTGTGCCTTGAATCATAAAAAAAGTCTGTCCCATTATTAAAATAAACAAATAGATAACATCTGCTTTAAATGAAACAACCAAGCAGACAAGGTGAAGGAGAATCCTAAGGGATTCTACAGATACGTTAAGAGCAAAAGGATTGTAAGGAACAAAGTTGATCCTCTGCAAGATCAGAATGGAAATCTATGTGTGGAGCTAAAAGAGATGAAGGAAATCTTAAATGGATTCCTTGGCATCTGTGTTGACTCGAGAGATGGATACAGAGTCAATAGAAGGAGGTGTTTGCTGCCCTGAGGCAAACTAGGGTGGATAAATCTCCAGGGCCTGACAGGTGTTCCCTCGGACTCTGCGGGAGGCAAGTGCAGAAATTGCCGGGGCCCTAGGAGAGATATTTCATTAATCCTTAGTGACAGGAGAGGCATCAAGAGGACTAGAGGCCAGCTAAAGTTGTTCTGCTGTTTAAGAAAGGCTCTAAAAATAAACCAGGAAATTATAGGCTGGTGAGCCTGACATCGGTAGTCGGAAAGTTATTCAAAGGGACCAGATTCATAAATATTTCGATAGACATGGACGGATGAAGGACAGTCAGCATGGTTTCATGTGTGGTAGGTCATGTCTAACCAATCTTATAGAGTTTTTCACTGAAGTTACCAGGAAAGTTGATGAAGTCAAGGCAGTGGATGTTGTCTACGTCGACTGTAGCAAGGCATTTAGCAAGGTCCCACATGGGAGATTGGTCAGGAAGTTTTAAGCACTCCTCATTCAAGATGTGGTAGTAAATTGGATTAGACTTTGGCTTTGTGGGAGAAGCTAGGAAGTGGTAGTAGATGATTGCCTCGCTGGCTGGAGGCCTGTGGCCTAATGGAGTGCTACAGGGATCAGTGCTGAGTCCACAGTAGTTTGTCATCTATATCAATAATCTGGACAATATTGTGGTTACTCGGATTAGCAAATTTGCAGATTACACCAAGATTCACAATGTAGTGGATAGTGAGGAAGGCTATCATGGCTTGCAGTGGGATCTGGACCTGCCGGAAAAATGGGTTGAAAAATGGCACTTGGAATTTAACGCGGACAAGTATGAGGTGTTGCACTTTGGTAGGACCAACCAGCGCAGGTTTTAGACAATGAATGGTAGGGTACTGAGGAGTGTGGTAGAACAAAGGGACCTTGGAGGACAGGTCCATAATTCATTGAAAGTGGCTTCACAGGTAGATGGGGTTGTAAATAAAGCTTTTGGCACATTGGCCTTCATAAATCAAAGTTGAGTACAGGAGATGGCAAGTTACGTTGAAGTTGGTGAGGTGTAATTTGGAGTACTGTGTGCAGTTTTGGTCACCTATGTAGATAGGATAAATGCAAACCGGCTATTTCCACTGAGGTTGGGTGGGATTCCAACCAGAGGTCATTGGTTAAAGGTGAAAGGTTAAAAGTTTAAGAGGAACATGACAGGAAAATTCTTCACTCAGAGGGTTGTGAGAGTGTGGAACAAGCTGCCAGCACAAGTGATGCATGCAGGCTTCGTAAGACCATAAGGTATAGGAGCAGAAGTAGGCCATTCAGCCCACATTCAATCATGGGCTGATCCAATTCTTCCAGTCATCCCACTCCCCTGCCTTCTCCCCATACCCTTTGACGCCCTGGCTAATCAAGAACCTATCTAGCTCTGCCTTAAATACACCCAATGACTTGGCCTCCACAGCCGCTCGTAACAACAAATTCCATAGATTTACTGCCCTCTGACTAAAGTAATTTCTCCACATCTCAGTTCTAAATGGATGCCCTTCAATCTTGAAGTTGTGCCCTCTTGTCTGGATTCCTCTACCATGGGAAATAACTTTGCCATATCTAATCTGTTCAGGCCTTTTTAACATTCAGAAAGTTTCTATGAGATCCCCCCTCATTCTCCTGAACTCCAGTGAATACAGCCCAAGAGCTGCCAGACGTTTCTCAGACGGTAACCCTTTCATTCCTGGAATCATTCTTGTAAATCTTCTCTGAACCCTCTCCAATGTCAGTATATCCTTTCTAAATTAAGGAGCCCAAAACTGCACACAATACTCCGTATGGTCTCACGAGTGCCTTACAGAGCCTCAACATCACATCCCGGCTCTTATATTCTATTCCTCTAAAAATGAATGCCAACATTGCATTCACCTTCTTCACAACCGACTCAACCTGGAGATTAACGTTTAGGGTATCCTGCACAAGGACTCCCAAGTCCCTTTGCACCTCTGCATTTTGAATTCTCTCCCCATCTAAATAATAATCTGGCAGTTTATTTCTTCCACCAAAGAAATTTGGTCTCCAAATTTGAGGAAGGACATTCTAGCTATTGAGGGAGTGCAGCGTAGGTTCACGAGGTTAATTCCTGGGATGGCGGGACTGTCGTATGTTGAAAGATTGGAGCAACTGGGGTTGTATACACTGGAATTTAGAAGGATGAGAGGAGATCTGCTTGAAACATATAAGATTATTAGGGGATTGGACAAGCTAGATGTAGGAAACATGTTCCCGATGTTGGGGGAGTCCAGAACCAGAGGCCACAGTTTAAGAATAAGGGGTAGATAATTTAGAAGGGAGTTAAGGAAAAACCTTTTCACACAGAGGGTTGTGGTTCTGTGGAATGCTCTGCCTCAGAAGGCAGTGGAGGCCAATTCTCTGGATTCTTTCGAAAAAGAGTTAGATAGAGCTCTTAAAGATAGCAGAGTGAAGGGATATGGGGAGAAGGCAGGAAAAGGGTACTGATTGTGGATGATCAGCCATGATCACAGTGAATGGTGGTGCTGGCTCGAAGGGCTGAATGGCCTACTCCTGCACCTATTGTCTATTGTTTATTGTCAAAGTGCATGACCATACACTTTTCAACATTGTATTTCATTTGCCACTTCTTTGCCCATTCCCCTAAACTATCTAAGTCTCTCTACAGGCTCTTTGTTTCCTCAACACTATCTGCTCCTCCACTTATTTTTGTATCATCGGCAAATTTAGCCAAAAATCCATTAATCCCACAGTCTCGATCTTTGACATACATCGTAAAAAGCAGCAGTCCCAGCACAGATCCTCGTGGAGCTCCACTGGTAACTGGCAGAGAGCTAGAATAGGATCCCTTTATTCCCACTCTCTGTTTCCTGCCGATCAGCCAATGCTCCACCCATGTTAACAACTCCCCTGTAATTCCATGGATTCTTATCTTGCTAAGCAGCCTCATGTGCGGCACCTTGTCAAGGCCTTCTGAAAATCGAAGTACACCATGTCTACTGCATCTCCTTTGTCTACCCTGCTTGTAATTTCCTCAAAAAAATTGTAGTAGATTAGCCAGGCAGGATTTTCCTTTCAGGAAACTATGTTGGCTTTGGCATATCTTGTCATGTGCCTCCAGGTACTCCGTAATCTCATCCCTAACAATCGATTCCAACAACTTCCCAACCACAGATGTCAGAAAACAGGTCTATAGTTTCCCTTCTGCTGCCTCCCACCCTTCTTAAATAGCAGAGTAACGTTTTCATTTTTCCAGTCATCCGATACAATGCCAGAATCTACCAATTCTTGAAAGATCATTGTTAATGCCTCCGCAATCTCTCCAGCTACTTCCTTCAGAACCCGAGGGTGCAGTCCATCAGGTCCAGGAGATTTATCCACCTTCAGACCATTAAGCTTCCTGAGCACCTTCTCAGTTGTAATTTTCACTGCACATACTTCACTTCCCTGACACTCTTGAATGTCTGGTATACTGCAGACGTCTTCACTGTGAAGACTGATGCAAAATACACATTCAGTTCCTCTGCCATCTCTGCATTACAATATCTCAGGTCCATTTTTTATTGGTCCTATATATACGCTCAACTCTCTTTTACCCTTTATATACTTAAAAAAGCTTTTAGTATCTTCTTGGATATTAGTCGCCAGCTTCCTCTCATAATTCATCTTTTCCTTCCTAATGAGCTTCTCAGTTTCCTTCCACAAATTTTTAAAAGCTTCCCAATCCTCTATCTTCCCACTAGCTTTGGCTTCCTTATATGCCCTTTGGCTCTGACTTCACTTGTCATCCACAGTAATGTCCTTCTTCCATTCAAAAATTTCTTCTTATTTGGAATATATTTCTCTTGCACTTCCCTTATTTTTCGCAGAAACTCCAGCTATTGCTGCTCTGCTGTCCTTCCTGCTAGTGTCCCTTTCTAGTCAACTTTGGCCAGTTCCCTTTTCACGCCATTGTAATTTCCTTTATCCCACTGAAATACTGACACATTGGAATTTAGTTTCTCCTTCTCAAATTTCAAAGTGAACTCGATCATCTTGTGATCCCTGTTCCCTCGGGGTTCCTTAACCTTAAACTCTCTTATCACCTCCAGATCATTGCACAACATTCAATCCAGCACAGCCGATCCCCTCGTGGGCTCAACAACAAGCTGTTCTAAAAAGCCATCCCTTAGACATTCTACAAATTCTCTTTCTTGAGGTCCAGTATTGGCCTGGTTTTCCCAATCCACTTTCATTTCAAAATCCCCAACGATTTTCATGATCTTGCCCTCTGACACACTTTTTCTATCTCCTGCTGTAATTTGATCCACATCCACATTCCGGCTGTTATTTGGAGGCCTGTATACAACTGCCATTAGGGTCCTTTTACCCTTGCCATTTCTTAACTCAACCCATAGAGACTCTACACTCTACACCTTCTGATCTTATGTCATCCCTTTCTAATTATTTAATATTCTTTCTTATACACAGGTTTCTTATACCTCTGCCTGCTAACCTATCTACCTGATACACTGTATATGCTTGGACGTTCAACTCCCAAAGGCAGCCATCTTTTAGCCAAGTTTCAGAGATGGCCACAACGTCATACTTGCCAATCTGTAGCTGAATTTCAAGATCGTCCATTTTATTCCTTATGCTGCGTGCATTCAAATATAACACTCTCAGTCCAGTATTTGTTGTTTTCTGTTTTAACTGCACCATGCCACTATTGCCCTGTAATTCATCCACTGGCTGTGATTATGCCTCATCTCCTTCCTGTCCTTTCTTTGCACACTATCTTTGATTTATTTCTGTTTTCCCCTTCCTCAGCCCTATCATTCTGCTTCCCATTCCCCTGACAAATTAGTTTAAACCCTCCCTAACAGCGCTATTAAACCTGCCTGCAAGGATATTGGACCCCTTTTGGTTCAGGTGTAACCCATCCTTTTTGTACAGATCATACCTCCCCCAGAAGAGGCCCCAATGATCCAGGAACCCAAAGCCCTGCCCCCTACATCAGCCTCTGAGCCACGCATTAATATGCCTGATCATGCTATTCTTGCGCTCGTTAGCACATAGCACAGGCAGCAATCCTGAGATTTCTACCCTGGAGGTCCTGCTTTCAGCCTCCTAACTAACTCCCTGAATTCTTTCTTCAGGACCTCCTCCCTTTTTCTACCAATGTCATTGGTACCAACTTGTACCAAGACTTCTGGCTGTTCACCCTCTCCCTTCAGAATACTCTGCACCTGATCCGAGACATCCCGTACCCTGGCACCTGGGAGGCAACACACCACGCGGGTATCTCTACCAGGCTGACAGAACCTCCTGTCTGTTCCCCTCGATTTCAACGTTTAAGCAAAGTTTGGATAGGTACGTGGATGGTAATGGTAAGGGTATGGAGGGCTATATGTGCAGATTGATGGGAGTAAGCAGTTTAAATGGTTCAGCACAGACTAGATGGGCCAAAGGGCCTGTTTCTGTGCTGTACTTTTCTATGACTCTATGACTCTAACCTGTACCGGTTGTTTCCAAGTTACAACAGGGTTCCATTCCCGAGAACTGTTTGCAAGTCAGAAGTGTGGCTGAGAACTAAGTTTTTCCGTGCAGCAGAAAAGTGGTTTTAGCTCACAGCAGCCTGCAAATCCATCCTACTGTTCTCTCAGAAGTTCGCATATACATGTATTGGGCATTTGCAAGCTGGGGAGGACTTGTAAATGGATTTAGTGCACATATGGTAGTTCAGGAGCACACTATTGATTTGATATGAGAGGCTAATAATTATAAATGGAAAATAATTTGATCATGGCTGATTAACATAAAGGAGATAATTAATGTCATATGTGTTACTTGCACATTGACAATAATTTTTGAAAATCTAAACAAATTGTGCTGTTATTCCTGTCTGTGCTGTAAGGCTATGAATGTGCCTCTACACTCCACTAAAAGGGTTGCTCGCCCCTTTCCCTTTGCAATTTTCATTCAGAATTTTTTTGCTGTTTGAAGAGAGCAGTCCATCACCAATTTGACAATCGACCACCTATTCAACAATAGGTGGAGCAAAGAAAGTTCTTTATTTAAAGAGGCAGAAATTGAGGAATGTAGAACTCTTGCTATTGTAGATCTGGAAGAGATTGTAGATGAATGGTGAAGACTTAACATTACATAATTAACAATAAAGCATTTTCAACTGGAATTTACAAAAATTACGTTCTGCCATTATCTTACATTCCGATTAAAACAGTAATTCATTTTTATTGTTAATCACTCAATAGCTTTAGTTTTCAATACTGCCTCAAAAAGTGTTTAATTATCTTTAAAACAATTTATCTTCCATTTTTTTAGTTGTTATACTCTTTTTTTGCCTTGTCCTTTCTTAATATTCTGGATTTTCAAATTCTATCTTTCCAAACTGCTTTCTTGTGTTGAGGACTATCGTAATAAGGCCCAATTAGTTCCACAAGGCCCTTATAGATTGCTAGGCCTCTAGTCTGTATGCAGTGAATGGCGGCTATTTCCTGTACTTTAAGTTCACATATGGATTGAGTAAGGCAGTGGCACAGGAACTACTGTTTTCACTTCATTTAGCTACCAAAGGCAGATCCTGTTTTCCCTTTTCTTAACTCTTATCAAAATACTAAGTGGATTCTTAGCTCATATGGTTAGAGTGTGAGGCTAAAACTTAATGCTTATGGTAACTGCTCATTGTTATACAGGAGCAACGAGCATGAAATGCCTCATTAACCACACCCCATTTTAAATTTAAGTATGATATTTGAGATTCTTTCATATCAATATATAAATTGAATCAGGGAGTAAGTTATTCAGAACTTTCTCTTGAACTACCTTTTTTTAAATGTCTGCCTTTAATTATCTTATTAAAAATTATTTCCAGCTTTAATACACTGTATCATTTGGGTAGATTGTCTTTATTGCCTGGGTTTTATTCTGATTGTGCAGATCACATGATTCTTATTTAATTGTTTGAAGTAAAATGAGAATCAGGTGGGTTTTACAATACTAATTGATCCACAATCAAATATTACTGCTGAGGCAATGAAACCAAAATTTGGCCCCATTGTGTCTAATATCGTCATCACTTTAACAACATCCTTTCATCCAACTTTAAGGCCGCCTTGTTTTCAGTTAGTGACTAGTATCTTGTTTTTACTCAACCAAAATACATAGTTGTGCATCATTACAAATACTAGAATATTGAAAATGATAAATAAGACCACTAAATATTGCAATACATAGGATTATGGGTGTAGGAGCCATGTGTCTATTTGTCATCTGTTTGTATTTTATTTTATGTTACAGTAATTAGTCGCGAGGGTTTGGGTGTGATGGGAATAATCGAGTATAGTCACGTATTCACCTTTTGTGTTAGTTTAGTGAAGAAGGGGTGAGTAGGGAATGGATACTTCTAGTTAAGCACTAATATAGCTATCGCTACGCTAGTTTTGTTCGTTTCTATCGGTATTTTTGATCGACCATCTTTGTCGCTCGTCTTTGCTGGTTTCATAATAAAGGATCGAACGTACTTTTTTTGATTTGGAATTCAGTTATTTGGAAGCACGTTGCAGGGTTAATTCCCCCCACTCAGTCTTTCAGCGACTTTTAGTAGGTTTTCAATTAGATGCTACAATGAGCGTATTTTTTACTGTATAGTATTCCACAATGCCAAAGTAGGGCACTTTATTTTACAACATTCAGAAAACTGAAGCTGGTGAAGTAATTAGTATGTCTTATAAACAGATTCTGCACTTGCTGGAAATCTCAGCAGCTCAGGCAGCATCTATGGCCAGGAATGAAGTGTCGATGTTTTGGGCTGAGGCCCTTCATCAGGACTGGAAAGGAAAGGGAAAGAAGCCAGAATAAAAAAAAAGTGGTGGGATGGGAAGGAGTACAAGCTGGAAGGTGTAGGTGAAACCAAGTAAAAGGAAGGGTAGGTGAGTGGGGATGCTTTTTATGAATTTCCTGACATTGTTAGAAACTGCATGCCAAAAGGGCAATGTTGCAATAGTCATAGGGGACTTCAATATGCATGTAGATTGGGAAAAGCAGGTTGGTGCTGGATCCCAGGCGGGAGAATTTCTAGAATGCTTACAAGATGACTTTTTAGAACAGCGCTTGGATACATACATGGAATTATGATGTAGTGGCCATTACAGAGACTTGGCTGGCACCAGGGCAGGAATGGATTCTCAATATTCCTGGATTTCAGTGCTTTAAAAGGGATAGAGAGGGGGAAAAGGGGGAGGAGTGGTGGCATTACTGGTCAGGGATACGATTACAGCTACAGAAAGGGTGGGTAATGTAGCAGGATCCTCTTTTGAGTCAGTATGGGTGGAAGTCAGGAACAGGAAGGGAGCAGTTACTCTACTGGGGGTATTCTATAGGCCCCCTGGTAGCAGCAGAGATACAGAGGAGTAGATTAGGAGGCAGATTTTGGAAAGATGCAAAAATAACAGGGTTGTTATCATGGGTGACTTTAACTTCCCTAATATTGATAGGCACCTAATTAGTTCCAAGGTTTTAGATGGGGCAGAGTTTGTTAAAGTGTGTCCAGGACAGATTCCTGTCACAGTATGTGGACAGGCCGACTAGGGGGAATGCCATATTAGATCTAGTACTAGGTAATGAACCAGGTCAGGTCACAGATCCCTCAGTAGGTGAGCATCTGGGGGACAGTGACCACCGCTCCCTGGCCTTTAGCATTATCATGGAAAAGGATAGAATCAGAGAGGACAGGAACATTTTTAATTGAGGAAGGGCAAATTATGAGGCTATAAAGCTGGAACTTGCGGGTGTGAATTGGGAAGATGTTTTTGCAGGGAAATGTATTATGGACATGTGGTAGATGTTTAGAGATTTCTTGCAGAATGTTAGGGATAAATTTGTCCCGGTGAGGAAGATAAAGAATGGTAGGGTGACAAGTGAGGTGGAAAATCTAGTCAGGTGGAAGAAGGCAGCATACATGAGGTTTAGGAAGCAAGGATCAGATGGGTCTATTGAGGAATATAGGGCAGCAAGAAAGGAGCTTAAGAAGGGACTAAGAAGAGCAAGAAGGGGGCATGAGAAGGTCTTGGTGAGTAGGGTAAAGGAAAAACCCCAAGGCATTCTTCAATTATGTGAAGAAAAAAAGGATGACAGGAGTGAAGGTAGGACCGAATAGAGATAAAGGTAGGAAGATGTGCCTGGAGGCTGTGGAAGTGAGCGAGGTCCTCAATGAATACTTCTCTTCGGTATTCACCAATGAGAGGGAACTTGATGATGGTGAGGACAATATGAGTGAGGTTGGTGTTCTGGATCATGTTGATATTAAGGGAGAGGAGGTGTTGGAGTTGTTAAAATACATTAGGACGGATAAGTCCCCGGGGCCTGACGGAATATTCCCCAGGCTGATCCACGAGGCGAGGGAAGAGGTTGGTGAGCTTCTGGCTAGGATCTTTATGTCCTCATTGTCCACGGGAATGGTACCGGAGGATTGGAGGGAGGCGAATGTTGTCTCCTTGTTCAAAAAAGGTAGTAGGGATAGTCCGGGTAATTACAGATCAGTGAGCCTTACGTCTGTGGTGGGAAAGCTGTTGGAAAAGATTCTTAGAGATAGGATCTCTGAGCATTTAGAGAATCATGGTCTGATCAGGGACAGTCAGCATGGCTTTGTGAAGGGCAGATGATATCTAACAAGCCTGATAGAGTTCTTTGAGGAAGTGACCAGGCAGATAGATGAGGGTAGTGCAGTAGATATGATCTATATGGATTTTAGTAAGGCATTTGACAAGGTTCCACACAGTAGGCTTATTCAGAAAGTCAGAGGGCATGAGATCCAGGGAAGTTTGGCCAGGTGGATTCAGAATTGGCTTGCCTGCAGAAGGCAGAGGGTCGTGGTGGAGGGAGTACATTCAGATTGGAGGACTGTGACTAGTGGTGTCCCACAAGGATCTGTTCTGGGACCTCTACTTTTCGTGATTTTTATTAACAACCTGGATGTGGGGGTAGAAGGGTGGGTTGGCAAGTTTGCAGACGATGCAAAGGTTGGTAGTGTTGTAGATAGTGTAGAGGATTGTCAAAGATTGCAGAGAGACATTGATAGGATGCAGAAGTGGGCTGAGAAGTGGCAGATGGAGTTCAACCCGGAGAAGTGTGAGGTGGTACACTTTGGAAGGACTAACTCCAAGGCAGAGTACAAAGTAAATGGCAGGATACTTGGTAGAAAATACAAAAAACACTGATATGCGAAGGTATTTGGGAGTCCTTGTGCAGGATTCCCTAAAGGTTAGTTTTCAGCTTGAGTCTGTGTTGAAGAAGGTAAATGCAATGTTAGCATTCACTTCAAGAGGACTAAAATATAAAAGTAAGGATGCAATATTGAAACTTTATAAAGCACTGGTGTGGCCTCACTTGGAGTACTGTGAACAGGTTTGGGCCCCTTGTCTTAGAAAGGATGTGCTGAAACTGGAGGGGGTTCAAAGGAGCTTCACGAAGATGATTCCAGGGTTGATTGGCTTGTCATATGAAGAGTGTCTGATGGCTCTGGGCCTGTATTCATTAGAACAATGAAGGGTGACATCTTTGAAACCTGTTGAATGGTGAAAGGCCTTGATACAGAGAGGACGTTCCCAATGGTGGGAGAGTCTAAGACCAGAGGACACAACCTCAGAATAGAAGGGGGCGTCTTTTTAGAATGGAGATGAGATAGGAATTTCTTCAGCCAGAGGGTGACAAATCTGTGGAATTCTTTGCCCCAGGCAGCTATGGAGGCCAAGTCTTTATGTATATTTAGATTAAATTATGAGGACACGCAGTCCTCTTTTATTGTCATTTAGTAATGCATGCATTAAGAAATTATACAATGTTTTTCCAGAATGATATCACAGAAACACATGACAAACCGACTTAAAAACTAACAAAAACCACATAATTATAACATATAGTTACAACAGTGCAAAGCAATACCGTAATCTGATAAGAACAGACCATGGCATGGTACAAGTCTCAAAGTCTCTCGAAAGTCCCATCATCTCACGCAGACGGTGAACCTCCAGCACCGCAAACTTGCCAATGCAGCATCCTGGAAGCATCCAACCACAGTCTGACTCCGAGTCCGTCCGAAAACTCCGAGCCTCCGACCAGCTTTCTGACACCAAGCGCCGAGCACCATCTCTGCCGAGCGCTTCGACCCCGGCCCTGGCAACAGGCGATAGGCAAAGCCGAGGATTTGGGGCCTTCCCTCCGGAGATTCTCGATCGCACAGTAGCAGTGGCAGTGAAGCGGGCATTTCAGAAGTTACTCCGGGTGTTCCTCCATGCTTCTCACGGCTGTCTCCATCAAATCCAGATTGTGCACAGCCCCCCTAGTTAACACACACAATACTCATTCAAAACAGCCGCACGTACTGCGTCGTGCCGCCATTTTCTCCTCCCTCCATAAGGCAGGGATTGATAGATTCTTGATTTCTCAGAGTAAGCATGGATATGGGGAGAGGGCAGGAGGATGGGCTGACAGGAAAATTGGATCAGCCTTGACAAAATGGTGGAGCAGACTTGATGGGCCAAATAGCCTAATTCTGCTCCAATATCTTATGGTCCTTTGGTTTTTTATGTGGCACCTTATCAATGGCCTTCTGAAAATACAAATAAACGACATTCACTGACTCTCTTGTGTCTATCCTGTATGTTACTTCCTCAAAGAATTCCAATAGATTTGTCAGGCAAAATTTCCCCCAAGTGAAACATACTGACTTTGGCTTATTTTATCATTTTCTTCCAAGTACCCAGAAAACTTGTCCTTAGTAATGGACTACAACATTTTTTCCAACCACTGAAGTCAGGCTAACTGGCCTATAATTTCCTTCCTTCTGCCTCTCTCTCTTCTTAAAGAGTGGAGTGGCAATTGCAATTTTCCATTCCTCTGGAACCATGGCAGAATCTATTGATTCTTGAAAGATAAGTACTGATTCTATCAGAATCTCTCAGCAACCTCTTTCAAAACCCAGGTTAATCCATCTGGTCCAGGAGACTTATCTACCTCAGACCTTTCTGCTTCCCAAACACCTTCTCTAGCAGTGACTACAACATGTGTGCACTGAGTTTTATATATAGAGGTACTCTTTTTAATGGCTAGCAAAGCACTGTCAATCAGAACTTTGGTCATTTTTGCCCTCATTCATCTGCACTCTCACAACATAGTAACAGGCCTATAGAGGATAAGAAAGGATTTTCTCACTGGAACTTGTGCACACTGTCCTTATGTGATTTGCTTGCTAAATGACGTTTTAAAAAGTCAAGTTTCCAAATATCACTCCCCTTCTTCCCACTTGCAAATTCTCCAGCAACTTTTACATCATGACAATACACGTAGGTAACACCAGTTTCTGTATTGTACATAAATCTTTCTCGTAGCTGCACGTTCCTGACCTCATGAGCTTTCGGGGTAGCAGTTTCTACTGTTTCATTAAGCCATTCCACTTTAAATGAACTAGCAGTTCCTTTACACTTCACGCCCTTTGCTTCTTTGGAAATCGACACAGTGAATCAATAATTTCTTCAATAAAAGCAGTATAAACAAGCCAGTTCTAAAATCTGCAGCCAAATCATCACAAATTCTATGTTGTCAACACTGACCACTTCAGAAACCGGAAAAGGAAATATGATTGTGTACGCTCATGATATATACTTAACATGCCAACGAGGTAGAGGGTGATAACCTTTTGTGCGCACACACGTTGGAGAGAACATTGCTTGAAGGGCCTCTGTTGGTCAGGGTTGACCATAGATGTTGCGTCCCAGCTGTCTATGTTGATATGCAAGCCAGGGCAGTACAACATGGCAAGCAAGCTGTTGCCATGCAGTAGCCTTCCCAACTCCACACAGCTGATGAATCTAAATGAACAACAGAGACCGATGCAGTTTGGCACAAGTGGCGTTGCAGAATTTGCAAGTTAGCATTGAACTCAACATAAGACCGACTTAGGGCTTCCAGCTCCTGATTTCTCCTCGGGGTTTATTCCCGAAGCCTTCCCCATGAGCGGACAATAGTTAAGAACCACAACAATAGTTAAGAAAGCACAGCAACGCTTGTTTTTCCTCAGGACGCTGAAGAAAGCTGGTCTACCTGAACAGATGCTGGTGACCTTTTACCGCTGCACCATAGAGAGCATCTTAACATACTGCATCTCTGTGTGGTATCTCAGTTATACAGCAGCTGATAGGGAAGCACTTCAGCGGGTCGTCTCTAGCACACAAAAGATCATTGGGACATGGCTCCCAGTCCTGGAGGACACCTACAGCTCTCGCTGCCTAAGGAAAGCTACAAGCATCGGTAAGGACAATACACACCCATGCAATCATCTGTTTGAACTTCTTCCATCTGGCAGATGTTATAAGATTTTCTATGCACACACTTCCAGACTGAAAAATAGCTTTTTCCCCAGAGCTATAATTGCTCTGAACCAATCGATCAAGCATCATCCATAAATGTGTTATATTGTTACTTTAATACTGGTTTTATGGCTGTCATGCATCTGAGTTGCACTTCTATACTGCTGGACATTGCTTGTACTGGCTGGTTACTTGATTTTATGTATTGTTTATTCATTTTATTTGTTGTTTTATGGTATTGAGTACGAGAGTTGCAAACTCATTTTCGCTGTATTTGTGCATGACAAATTGTACTATGTAATGACAATAAAGATATTTCATTTCATTTCATTTCAGATATAGCCACTAGGCAGCGGAGGTTTGAGATCCGAGTTTTCCTCCGCCTAGACGAGTTGCTAACCATGGATGATGAGCCCCAGTTCCTGAAGCAACTGGTTTTAAGGCACTATTTACCCACCTTTGCCCCTTCTCCCATCAGTAGAAATGGTTTTGTTGCTAAGCCACACATGAAGGCCAGGAGATGGACTTGACTTGGTTAAGAACATAGAACATAGAATAGTACAGCACTTTACAGGCCCTTCGGCCCACAATGTTGTGCCAACCCTCAAACTCTGCCTCCCATATAACCCCCCACCTTAAATTCCTCCATATACCTGGTTGTCAGAGACTATTTGAGAGCCTCAGCATTGGGAGCATTTAATAGGTAGTGGAAGCTTATCCCCACTTCCCTCTCTCCCCGGCTTTGACAACTTTAAGGTTCCAAGTTAAGTTGACTTTGCACCCTGACATTCTCAAATTTCTGGCAAACTGCTAGTGTCTTCCATAGTGAAGAGTGACACAAAATACTTTTTAAGTTTGTCCCCCATTTCTTTGAACACCATTAGTACTTCTCTATTGTCATTTTCCAGCAGTCCAATATCCACTATTCCCTTTCTTTTACTCTTTATACAGTACTTTCCAAAAGTCTTTAGGCACATATATATAGCTAGGCCGCCTATGGCTTTTGTACAGTACTATATTTGTCAACGTGGAGCAGAGAGCGAGCTTGTAAATCTGTAAGGATATTGGGAATGGTGAGGGTGGAGCCATGGGAGAGGTGTGGGGCAGGTGGCAGAGAAGGAGTGCCAGGGCGGGGGATGGCGTGGGTGCAGACACACCCAATCCTGAGACACCATGGAAAGTCATTTGACACCCTACCAAACCATGAGTCCCTCTCCCTGCCCCATTGCACTCTCAGTCTACAATAGAGATCTATATCGGAATCAGGTTTATCATCACTCAGATATGTCATAATTTTTGATTTTTTTTGTGGCAACAGTACAATGCAATACACAAAATTACTACAGTACTGTGCAAACGTCTTAGGCACCCTATCTACGTATACGTGCCTAAGATTTTTGTACAGTACTGTGCAGTATATCTGAAAAATCCTTTGGTATCCTCGTCTATATTTTTGGCTAGCTTACCTTCATATTTCATCTTTTTTCCCTTTTATTTAGTTACTCTCTGTTGGTTTTTAAAAGCTTCCGACTACTTCCTCTAACTTCCCACTATTTTTTGCTTTATCATATATCTTCTCTTTTTTGCTTTATGCTTTCTTAGACTTCACTTATCAGCTACAGTTGCATCATCCTCCCTTTAGAGTACTCCTTCATCTTTGAGATGTATCTATCCTGCATCTTCTGAATTGCTCCCAGAAACTCTAGCCACTTATTGCTATTCTGCCATTATCGCTGCTAGTGTCCGCTTCCAATCAACTTTGGCTGGCTTCTCTCTCCTGTCTCTGTAATTTCCTTTACTCCAATGTGATACTGATACATCTGACTTCAGCTTCTCCCTCTCTTTCTTTCTTTATTAATCTTTTTATTGATTTCAAAAGAGCATATATACAAACAAGAGGAGAATTATCTCAAATATATATATCAATAACAATACAAGCAGAAAGTGAAATAGACATTATCATAGTATTAAGCTAATACGTATTATAAATAAAAAAGAAGACAGCTAATTCTCCTCTTATCAATTCATAGAGAGAGAAAAATCTTCTCCCTCTCAAACTGCAGAGTGAATTCTATCATACTGTGATCACTACCTTCTAAGGTTTCCTTTATCTTAAGCTCCCTATTCAGATCTGGTTCATTACACAGCACCCAATGTAGAAAAGCCTTTCCCTCTGGACTCAAGCACAAGCTGCTCCAAAAAGTCATCTCATAACCATTCTACAAATTCTCTCTCTTGGAATCCAGCATGGTCCTGATTCTCCCAATCTAACGCTTATTGAATTCCCCACATGACAATCATAACATTGGCCTTTTGATGCATGCACCTTTTCTATCTCTTGTTTAAATGAGACTGACTTTCTCCCATTCTCACTCTATTCCATTTCAAGTTTATTTCCCTCAGTGGCATAATCTATTTTTAAAAAAATCATTGATCACCTCTATTTCCACTCTATTTTCTGCAGATACTCCGCAGTTAGTTCCAGGTCGAATAATGAAAGTTCAAGAAATCAATGTTGTTAGCCTCCAACCTGATGGCATGAAGATTAATTTCTCAAACTTCTGGTAATGCCCCCTCTTTCACTACTCCCCATTCCCATTTTCCTCTCTCAACTTATCTCCTTTCCTGCCCATCACCTCCCTACGGTGCTCTTCCCCCTTTTCTTTCTTTCATGGCCTTCTGTCCTCTCTTATCAGATTCCCCCTTCTCCTACCCTGTATCTCTTTCACCAATCAACTGCCCAGCTCTTTACTCCCCTCCCCCCCCCCACCCCCGTCCCGGTTTCACTATCCCATTGTGTCATTGTGTTTTTTCCTCTCTCTCCTCACATTCTTACTCTGACCCCTCATCTTTTTTTCTCCAGTCCTGATGAAGGGTCTCGGCCCGAAACGTCAACAGTACTCTTTTCCGTAGATGCCGCCTGGCCTGCCGGGTCCTCCAGCATTTTGTGCGTGTTGCTTGGATTTCAATCATCTGCAGATTTTCTCTTGTTACAGAGCTGTTGTATTCATGATTTTATTTATGAAACATAGAACTTTAGAAATTATGCTAATGGTGCACCTTCAAACACCTATGCACAAGAACCCTCAGGTCTCTTTGCTCGCGCACTCTCTTTAGGCTTATGCTATTAGGCCCGTATGACATCACCCCTTTCCGTCTGTCACAGTGCACAACCACACACATCTCTGTTTTGCATTCCTTTTCACCGCTTGTTTTCCCATTTCATTAGCTTATTGATGACTTGTTGCAATTAATTTATGTTATTCTCCCTGACTGCTGCATTTCCAAATCAAACAAAAAGACAGTGGACCTAGCACTGACCCTTGGGGAATATCACTGTCTGCCATCCTCCAGTCTGTAGAACAATCATTGCTGACTCACTGTTTTTTGTCCTTGAGCCAATATTTCATTAATGGTCATACTTCTTCATGAACTGCACTTTTGTTAAATAGTCTTTTATGTGGTACTTTATAAAATCCTTACAGACAAACATCCACTGCATTCCCTTCATCATTATAATCTGCCTTTTAAAAATGCATGTAACTCAAACCTCTTAAATTTTTCCCTGTATATTGCTCCAGTCTTACCCACCACTTCAGTTAAGCTAAACTACTTTGACTACAAGGATTGTATTTACACTCTTGCTTGAACAAAGGTGCACATTTGTCATTTACAAATTGCTTGGCACTTCCTGCATATCTAAAGAAGATTGTAAAATTATACCAATTCCTTCCACTGCTTCCATCCCCATTCCTTACCATTCCGAATGCATACCAGCCAAACAGTTGAGTTATCTACTCTCAGCATATCCGCCCTTTACAATATATCCTGCCCGTCAGGTCTCCCTCCGTCATTACGTTCACAATGTCTGCTTCCAACAGTAACTCGTCAGCAATGAGACATGCAACAATGACTTATGATGTCTCCTCAAGCAAGTCCTGCTAGTGCCTTCCAGGGTGTTCCAAGCACCTTTACAGTCTGTTCTGACATTTTTTTGGTGGTAGGATTGCTTCCATTGTATTCATGCTACCCACTGCTCTTTCAGTAGGATCCCTAACTCATCAGCCGTTGAAGTAGAGTGTAGGCCTCGATGAGTAAGGGCCTTCCTTTGCCTTGCTGAGACTCTAATATGGCTAGCACTGCCTCTGATTAAAAACATCACAGATTTTGATCGGATGTCAGCGACTGATCTGCTTGATCCACTCTGTGGTTACACATCAGCTTGAATTGAGGGAATGGAATCCCTTTTAGTTTAGTTGATGTTGTAGCGTGGATGAAATCACCAGAGAGACAGAGTCACTGGTAGGTACAAAGCAGCTTCTTTATTCGACACAACAAGGTACAGCAGGCATCATACAGACAGAGACGCTTTCCGCAGAAAGGTCTGCTAGCTCAATGTGGGCTCAATATTTATAAGGTAAACACAAAGGCAATCGCTACTTTAAAATGTTATAGACAATGCATAGACAATGTTTCCTATTGAAGCTACATACAAAATATCACACCACCCTTTCCTTCCAACGCCAACATGTCTGGGTTGGTATCCACAGCCTTTAGCAATGTAAGTTAAGTCTACGATACATTTATTTGGCTTTCCTATGCTAACATAGAAGACAATTAATATTTATAATGTATAGATAAAACTGTCTTCGAAACTACAGCAAACTACGGCACTAGAAGCATCTGGTATTCACAGCTTTTTAGGAAGCACATTGTTGTGGACTCAATCCACAGTACTTTGTCAAATAGAAGTCAAGTGGCCAAAGTCATTTAAGTGTAAACAAATCATCTACCCAAAAAATCTCACTCTAACAGTTGATATGTGGAACCCATAAAGCAATTGTGCTGGCATGTCATACATTACACATCTCTAATACTCAGACTGAAGAATTGTCCCTTGGATAACCAGGATAGACAAAGTGAGTCATTCAGCCTCTTTCCTCCTCTTTCATTCAGCTTGATTTGCTCTCCATGCCCTCTGCTCATTTGTCCAGTTAAGGTCGCCTACTATTGCTCCCTCATGAATGCGAAATCAGTTTTTTGCCCGATGTCAGCTAAATGTCCTTCAGCAACTATCACACCACATCCGTGGGCTTTGCAATCTGAAACATCTACAGGAGGCAACTGTGTACTACGGTAGTGCAGCAACATGCTCAGGAAATCAATCAGCCATCAACCTGTAATAAACAGAAGATCCATTTATACATCCTGCTGGTGGCGGGCTCCTTCCTGATCTATGCTTCACCTCTCCGTCTCAGAGAGATAGTCAGCTGGAGGTCTGAATTCCAGAATGGCAGCTCTGGTGATTGTACACCAACTGACCTCACTATTGGCCATCCTTGCATCCTTTGCAGCGCACACTCCATGTCCGTCACATTTCCCTCACCGACCAAGCACCCAGCTTGCCCCCTCCACAAGAGTGCACAGCCACCACGTGGTCACTTCAGCACCAGGTATGCATCGGGGCACCCCAGTCGTGGGTATTACTAATCCAAGTTATTTCCATCAAGAACACATGTCCTCTGGACATTTTGTTTGTCTACTCTATCAGTGCCTCTGTTATCGGTCTATGCTATTCCTTCGGGTGGTGGGGGTGGTTCATCAGGTGCATGGAGAGGGGGAGCTTGCTACATGGGCCACAGCTTGCTCTCTCTGGCTTGCATGTCTAGAGAGCTAGGACACAATATGCATGGTCAACTCTGACTGACGAAGACCTCACTCTGCCTCTCCCCCACAGTCAAAGACGCGCAGGTTAGTAGGTTAAAGGCCGGGACAATCTAAAACAAGAGAAAAACTGCCTACTGTTTACGATTTTCGATAGATGCTGCCTGGTCTGCTGAGTTCATCTCGGACATTTACTCACTTCCATAGATGCTGCCTGGCCTGCTGAGTTCCTCCAGCATTTTGTGTGTGCGGGTTATTAAGTTAATTGGTCATTGTAAATTGTCCCATGACTAATCTGCGATTAAATCGAGGGTTGCTGGGCGGCGCAGTTCAAAGGGCCAGAAGGGTCTGTTCTGCCCTATGTCACTGGGAAAATTGAGTCACCTTTTTCTCCCTTATTAGGGAGAGGGAGAACCTGTGTGATGTCAAATGCTGGGTGTAACACGAAGTCTTTGGGGTAACTGCAAGTCTGTGGCTTTGCTCATGCTTGAGTGCTTGATGATGGTGCTGATGGGGGGGCGGGGGATTGTTGCTTGCTGCTGCTTCTGTGCAGGAGGAGGGAGCTGGGGGGGACTTTGGGGTTTTAACATTTATCTGTCGTTCACTCTTAGGGGACCTCTCTGTTTTTGTGGATGTTTGGGAAGAAAAAGCATTTCAGGATGTATATTGTATATATTTGTCTAACATTAAATTGGACCTTTAAACCTCCACCACTCTAGAGAAACAATCCAAATGTGTCTCTCTCCATATTGATGTAAGCCAAAAACTGCTGTGTGCCAGGTATACAACTGAAATCATGTTATATGTAATCATTCAAGGGATGTGGGCTTCGCAAGCTGAGTCAACATTTAATTGTGTCCCAGTCACCTTTGAGAAGGTAGTGGGTTGCCTTCTTCAACCACTGCACTCCTGGAGATGTGTGCATACAACTAGTTAATTCCAGGAGTCCAGTGGTTATGAAATGTGCATCTTAAAACTATGAATTCAGAGAGAGAGGCTATATTAGATTGAAAATGGAGCTTTTACTGGAGAATAGCTTCAAAAGTGGAAGAAGAGGAATTGCTAAAATTATCATGACAAGTGCAGCATGAAAGATTAGATACACCAAGTATGAAGAATTTAATAATGCCATTGGAGAGAGCTTATTCCAGGAAGGATGCTAAAAGAAGTAGGATTGGAAAAGGGTGAAGTGAAGCTAATGGTTATGGATAAAAGCTTTTGTTTGCAATTAAAAATACGGGAGTTTAGAGAACACACATGATCTCAGAATTAAAGACGGACATGAAAATGGTTAAGAGATTCTGCCGAAGTAGGGATTATATGGAGACTCAGAGGACAGTAGAGTGATTTGGCAGAGAACTTGGCATGAGCATTAAAATCGTTGAGTATAAGGATGTACTCAATACAGAAAGGAGGGAGAGCTGTGCAAAGGGTGCTAGAGTATATTTGCATTTTGAAGAAGAGGTGAGAAAAGTGATCAAAGGAAATAGATCAAATCAGAAAGAGGCATTGGTGAAGTACAGGAAAAGACCGAAGTGTGATTCGGTGATAGGGCAGGTGTGGGAATATATAACCAGGCTCGGAACTTTCACTTAGTGTAAGGATTTACCTTGTATGTGCTAAACCTTGGGTTTGAAACCTGTTCTCACTTAAAACTGCTAAATATCCAATATATGAGAAGGAAGACACTGTCCATCACCTGAAAATGGTGACTTTCAGAACATTTTTGCCTATAGGTGTACTCAATCTAAACAACTCATCATTGTTTTTTTGAAAGGGAATAAGAGATGGGCTATAAATATTGGTTTTGCAGGTGATATCCACATGCTATGTACCATGCTTTCAGGACAATGGTTCTCAGCAGGCCAGGCAGCGTCTGTTAAAAAAGAAATAATTAATGTTCCAGATCTAGAACAGTTCATTAGAAAGGTAGAAGAGAGAAACAAGTTAGTTTAGATAAGGGATGTGGGGGGGGGGCGAAATACGTGAATCACAGGTAATTTCTCTGATTGACTGAAAATGAATGACCTATTGTGCTAGATAGGGACAAATAAAATCAGATTAAGCTACTAAAAATCTTTCTAATAATCTCCTCAAATAATGCTCTGTCTTTAGTTGACTCCATTTCATATGTTTTCTGCCACCCATTACCATGGGCCAGTATGAGAACAAAAAGGCTGCTAAAAAAATACCAAAGTTCAAAGTTCAAGGTAAATTTATTATCAAAATACATATATGTCCACAGTTACAACCCTGAGATTTATTTTCTTGTGGGCATAACAGATCCATAATAGAATCAATGAAAACCACCGCACCAACTTGGGCATGCAACCAGTGTGTGAAGGACAACAAAGAGCGCAAGTACAATAAAAAAGAAGTAATAGTAATAATAAATAAGCAATAAATATTGATAACATGAGATGAGGAGGTCTTGAATGTGAGTCCTAAGGTTGTGGAAACATTTCAATGATGGGGGCAAGTGAAGTTGAGTGAATTTATACCCTTAGGTTCAAAAGCTTGATGGCTGAGGGGTAATAACTGTTCCTGAACCTGGAGGTGTGGGTCCTGAGGCCTCTATACCCTCTTCCTGATGACAACAGTAAGAAGACAGCATGATCTGGGTGGTGGGGTCCCAATGATGGTTACTGCCTTCCTGTGACAATGCTTTGTTCTAGATGTGCTCTGATTTCCTCCCCCCAAAATCAATAATCAGCTCCTTGGTCTTGCTGACGTTGTTGTTAAAGCACTATTCAACCAGATCTTCAATCTCCATCCTACATACTGACACAGTTGTAAGCGTAAAGCGAGAAGAGCAGGTGTCTAAACACACAACCTTGTGATGCACCTGTGCTGGTGGAGATCGTGGAGGAGATGATGTTGCCAATCCAAACTGACTGGGGTCTGCAAGTGAGGAAATTGAGGATCCAATTGCACAAGGAGGTATTGAAGCTAAGATCTCAGAAACATAGAAACATAGAAAACCTACAGCACAATACAGGCCCTTTATGTCCTTACCTTAGAAATTACCTACAGTTACCCATAGCTCTCTATTTTTCTAAGCTCCATGTACCTGTCCAGGAGTCTTTTAAAAGACCCTATCATTTCCGCCTCCACCGCCATCCCCAGCAGCCCATTCCACACACTCACCACTCTCTGCATAAGAAATTTACCCCTGACATCTCCTCTGTACCTACTCTCAAGCACCTAAAAACTGTACCCTTTTATGCTAGCCATTTCAGCCCTGGGAAAAAGCCTCTGACTATTCACACAATCAATGCCTCTCATCATCTTGTACACCTCTGTCAGGTCACCTCTCATCCTCCGTCGCTCCAAGGAGAAAAGTCCGAGTTCACTCTATCAATTCGAATAAGGTATGCTCCCCAAACCAGGCAACAACCTTGTAAATCTCCCCTGCACCCTTTCTACGGTTTCCACATCCTCCCTGTAGTGAGGTGATCAGAACTGAGCACAGTGCTCCAAGTGTGGTCTGACCAGGGTCCTATAGAGCTGCAACATTACCCCTCGGCTCTTAAACTCAATTCCACAATTGATGAAGGCCAATGCACCATATGCCTTCTTAACCACAGAGTCAACCTGCATAGCAGCTTTGAGTGGCCTATGGACTTGGACCCCAGACTCCCTCTGATACTCCATACTGCCATTACCATTAATATTATATTCTGCCATCATATTTGATCTACCAAAATGAACCACCTCACACTTATCTGGATTGAACTCCATTTGCCACTTATCAGCCCATTTTTGCATCCTATCAATGTCCTACTGTAACCTTATGACAGCCCTTCACACTACCCACAACACCCCTGACCTTTGGGTCATCAGCAAATTTACTAACCCATCCCTTCACTTCCTCATTCAAGTCATTTATAAAAATCACAAAGAGTAATGGTCCCAGAACAGATCCCTGAGGCACACCACTGGTCACCAACTCCATGCAGAATATAACCCGTCTACAACCAGTCTTTGCCTTCTGTGGGCAAGCCAGTTCTGGATCCGCAAAGCAATGTCCTCTTGGATCTCGTACCTCCTTACTTTCTCAATAAGCCTTGCATGGGGAACCTTGAC
The DNA here is from genome assembly GCF_963921235.1 of Mobula hypostoma. Classification (NCBI taxonomy): domain Eukaryota; kingdom Metazoa; phylum Chordata; class Chondrichthyes; order Myliobatiformes; family Myliobatidae; genus Mobula; species Mobula hypostoma. The sequence continues at coordinate 221,685,245 of NC_086097.1, read as the reverse complement.
AAATGCCTTGCTGAAATCCATATCACTACATCTACTGCTCTACCTTCATCAATGCATTTAGTCACATCCTCAAAAAATTCCATCAGGCTAGTAAGGCACGACCTGCCTTTGACAAAGCCGTGCTGACTATTCCTAATAAATTATGCCTTTCCAAATGTTCATAAGTCCTGCCTCTCAGGATCTTCTCCATCAATTTACCAACAACTAAAGTAAGACTCACTGGTCTATAATTTCCTGGGCTATCTCTGTACCCTTTCTTGAATATTGGAACAACATCAGCAACCTTCCAATCTTCTGGAAACTCTCCCGTCCTCATTGATGATGCAAAGATCATTGCCAGAGGCTCACAATCTCCTCCCTTACGTCCCACAGTAGCCTGGGGTACAGCTCATCCAGTCCTGGAGACTTATCCAACTTGATGCTTTCCAAAAGCTCTAGCACATCCCCTTCCTTAATATCTACATTCTCAAGCTTTTCAGTCCACTATAAGTCATCCCTACAATCGCCAAGGTCCTTTTCCGTAGTGAATACTGAAGCAAAGTATTCATTAAGTACCTTCACTACCACCTCCAGTTCCATACACACTTTTCCACGGTCACACTTGATTGGTCCTATTCTCTCACGTCTTATCCTCTTGCTCTTCACACAGTTGTAGAATGCCTTGCAGTTTTCCTTAATCCTGTCGGCCAAGGCTTTCTCATGGCCCTTTCTGGCCCTCCTTACTTTCTCAATAAGCCTTGCATGGGGTAATAATCTTGAAGCTTATTGGTTAGTTTTGAGGGGATGATAGTATTACATGCAGAACTGTAGTCAATGAAGAACATCCTGATTCATGCATCTTCACTGCCCAGGTGTTCCAGGGTTGAGTGAAGAGCTAATGAGATGGCATCCGCTGTGAATTTGTTTCTCCAGTAGGCAAATTGGAGTGGATACAAGATGCTTCTCAGTCAGGAGTTGATTTGTTTATCACTAACCTCTCAAAACATTTCTTCACTGTAGATGTAAGTGCTATTGGATGGTTGTCATCGAGGCAGGTTACCATGATTTTCTTAGGCACTGGTATAATTGAACCTGTCTGAAGCAGTTTGGTACCTTAGAACGCTGAAGTGAGAGGTTACAGATCTCTCCTGCCAATTGATCAGCACAGTTCTTTAGTACTTGGCCAGGTACCCAGTCTTGGCCAGATGCTTTTCGTGGGTTCACCCTCCTGAACACTGCTCGCATGTCAGCCACAGAGACTAAAACTCACAGGATCATTGGGAGCTGTTGGAATTTGTGATGGTCCCTTCATGTTTTGATGGTCAAAGCAAGCATAGAAGGAATTATCTGGAAGCGAATCCCTGTTTTTGCCTATGTCACTTGATTTAACTTTATAAGACACTCCAGTACAGTCAACGCACCCCCCCACTGAAGGCAATGGAGAAGCATCTCTATCCAAATGCATTACTTAATTTCCTTTAGTAGCAAAAAGGAAAGCTCCCAGTTAATCTTAAGGATGTTAAAACTGTGATCACCTTCAAGAAGAGATATCTGATCAAGCCAGTGCTTGCACATATGTGCATATGGGAGCAGAATCAAACTACCTCTGATTCTTCGGCTGTTCTCTGAGAGCAAATGGGCCAAACAATAAATCTCCAGATGACAAACCCCCTCCACCAACCTGCCCCCACCACAGTACACTCCATCCTAACAACAAAGATCCATAGCAAGCCACACCACTTGTCAACACGGATGATTTCCTATATCTTGGAGACCCCTCTTGGTGAGTGCAGACATCAGCAACTAGGCTTAACACACCTCCAATGGACTGATTTTTGCCACCTTTCAACAATTGGTTTCAAAGTCCAGGATCTCACATCCAGCACCAAACTCATAAACTACCGTAATCCCTGCGCTCCTGCGCTTCAAACCACCAATGCAACTTCTGCAGCATTTTTCAAATGCAATGGCAGGATTGTCAACCATCTCCTCCAGTCCAACACCCGGAGCATGGAGTCTCTGGTGACACTTGAGCTGCTCCTGACACCAGAAGTTAACATAATATTCTGAGCTCCATCACTGTGACTAACTTCCAGAGGATCATTAAATCCTCCTTGAAGAGATATAATATTCTCATCTCAAATTTCCTGGTTTCTGGGAGCTCAGTCTGATGAGAAAACTTTGACTAGGCTCTGAGCAGTTTATGACTCTCCACTGGGAACATGGAGCGGCTAAGCGCTAACAGCAGATAAAGCACAGTAATCTAATCATTCAAATTCTACCTGTCCCACCAAAGGTGGAGTTTGTGGGTCCTGTACACCACCGGTTAGTTAGCTTACAACCTACCAGACTGCAATGGATGTTAGTCATCTTCCTGCTTGAAAAAAAGTCAGAGAATTGTGCCTTGGGTTTTATCGATCGGAAATAAATGCGTACTGAGCGTGAATTATTATTATATAAACAAGGTATTCCTCTGTGAATTTTTCAACCTTTTTGACAGAAAATCGGATACGGGACTGTTAACAGGACTGATTTTGTGAAAACCGTATATTTTCAACCAACCAGATTACTTGTCAAAATTACGTCGGCGTTTCCTTCAAATTGATTTTGATCACCTGTAAATATAAAAAGCATTCGAGCAATTCGTAAAGGAGAAATAAATATTAAAACGGCGAGAAATGCTTGTTTGGCTCATCAAAGGTTGATTCCCACAAACATTAACAATTTCGTAAAATAAATACACTACCCCCATCCCAAAATACTTTGGATCTACTCTAAACAAAAAGAAAATGAAATTATTAAAATCAATGTGCAAAGTTCTGCGGGCATGGATGAGGCATTATGTGGCGTATTCAAATCAATACGTATGACGCTGCATCTGCTGATGCGAACACAACTTCACACAACAATTCGCCATTTCAGTACGGGTTTCAAACCGCGTTCCCAAGAAATACAGAAAATCACTCTTTTGGGGTTTATTTGAAGAATTTTCGAATTTTGTCGACATTAATTTTCACTACTATTCAGAGTGATTTTCTTTCTCGTTCTTTAATTGGAAAGATACACCTGTTCTCAATCATTTTATCAACATTAATTGCGGTAATCAGTGAAAAAATGCTTTCAATTATCTTGTATTATTTATTAATTCGCAAGTCTAATAAAACTGTGAAATATGTAATGCGTATGTCCATAACTAGCAACAAATGGATAACAGTAATCATTTCTTAACACAAAAGGGGATCTCGTTATTAAACGTTACGCTGTATCGGTCCATGTCTGCACGAAGTACGTGCAATCATAATGCACAAATTAAACATTATAAAATCATCTTCGGCAATTCCCTGAGTGTTATATTTCACTACGAATAACACAGAGGAAGGGTCAGCTGAGAACACTTTGCATAAGACGTTTAATTAGACGGGCAGTGTAACTCTACCGCCAGAGATCACCATTCATTATTCCTTCTCGAGTCCCTTCCATGTAAAACACAGGAGGGCCCTGTGTTATGAATGGAAGATAGTAATATTGAAACTTTGATGAATATTCTTTGAGAGATCTAATGAAATATCTGTTCCCCAAATGGTGTTTTCTTATTAGAAATAGGACTAATGTACATTTAAACAAATGACTGAATTTTAATAAGTTACTTGTTCAGGTGGGGAATTCATTTAACAGAATCAGCCGAAACATCCATTGTTATCAGACATATAACCTAGAAAAGTATTGGTTTCAGGAATACATTTTAATTGTTTATTTCGGCCAGCCCTTCTTCACTTGATTGAGAAACTGCCCATTAGCTTTTCAGAAACTTTACGTATGATGATATCTCGCCTGCCCTATAAATGTAAGCAATGCTCAGCCAAAGAGATAAAGATAATTGCAGAGGTACCGCCGCTACAAGGGGGAGAAAAATGGCAGCTGCCGCCGCAACTTTTCTAGCGGCGTTTGCCGCCATAAAACGGGCAATTTATAACGAAGCGCTGCAGTCCTATCAGATTGAGGTCACCGATTGCTTCCGAAATCTAAAGTGGAGTTTATTATCACAACCGAGTTCCTTCGGAAATGACGGTGACTTGTGAGCGTAACCTCCCCATCTCTGTCCGAACATCTCAATGATTATAAATATTCTATCCCGTGAGAACCGATTACCTGTGTGATGAATGGCGTTTTCGAACATACTTTACACACATCATTGACCACGTGTAAATAACAAAGCCCTAGTTGTGGTGTTTCCTATTACTGAACGTTTACTGTATTTTCCACATTGCAAAACCATCCTTGCGTTGAGACTCTTGCGTTAGAAAATGCAACCTTACCCGAGATAGAGAAAAGGGTGAATGTAAGAAAGGGGATTATACCCTTGACATGGTGTTCCCAAATGCTAGTAATTGAGCTTCCGCGCATACCTGAAAGAAAAGCACACACAGTATTTCGGTTTGAACGAGAGATACTAAAAACTGCCACACGTGAAACACGAAATAAATAACATACTATAAGATCCAGACTAGAGTGTACAAATATAAAAATTCGATTTGAAATATTTAAAGACTGTTGTCATGGCGATTTGATTCTTTAGCCCACTGAAGAATTACTATCGTTTCGGCAAGCTGGTTTGTTAGTTTGTACAGCGTTTCGGCCGTAACAGAGGTCGTCAGCGGAAGGAAAGGTTCCTATTAATGTGATTTTATAGGCGTAACCTGTCGAAGTAAATATTGAACAGTGGATTAAAATCGGCAGTGAATTACAAAGTAGCCAAGATGCTCTTAAGCAAGTACTTTCTGGAAAGATTTAATTAAATTGGTTGCCGTCAACCCAAGGCAAATATGAACTTATTGCGCACAGAACCGGTATTTATTATTTAAATTAAAACCAATTTACGTTATAACTTTACTATTTTATCTATAGAAACTCAAAGAATAAGATTTTTATAAGGTGTTGTTACAGTTTAAGATAATGGCCATTTAGTGAAACAATGCCGTCAGCGCGACAGGTTGTGTATAAAATCAGTTGTCATATATTCTATACTTTCTCAACTCAGATGCCGAAATTTTGCCCAAACTGAAATCACTTATTCGCCGCAGAAATAAGCAGTGCCGAATGCGGAAGAGCAAAAGCTCTCTGATTTTGTAATTTCACAAAAGAGACCGACAGTGACGCTGTGACATTCATGAAGTCCTTAATAACTCGGAACCGTAATTATAGATCAGAACATGAAACTATTGCAATTATAATCGCGACCCTGTTTAATTTAGGCAAAGATAAGGCAGATGATCTTCACACAGTTTACAACATTGAAGATGTGTTTGAATCGTTTGGCGAATGTAGTTTCAAAATAACCAAACGATTAAACATTTTTAATCTTTAATAAATACACCAATGTTCTAACGCACAATAATGAAACGTTGCAATAATTCTAAAACAATACTAGATCTGTTCGACGGTTTCCGAACTACGCAACAATAACACTAATATTTAGAATATTTCATTCGTATATCCTGTTTTGCGTATGCTATGATTATTCAAACAATTCACATCCAGTTTAAATAGTTCTTCATCTCAAGAAGTTTCGTCTGCTTATTTGAATCAGGCAATGGTCAACTGGTTGCCAAGAATGTAGTTGGCTATGTTTTTTTAATATATAAGAGATTTAAAATCTAATTGTTTATCCATCTTTTAATGAATTCATTCTGGATCTTGATTTTTTTTTTCCCCAGACAAAATGCCTGGGAATGAACCCTGTGTATTCTTCAGACTGCCGCACAGAAACCACGGTAAACTCGACGCCAAAGGGATTGCTCCAAACAGGGGCGCCAAATCATTTCCGTGGATGACAGAGCGAAGTGCTCAGCTCCGCCGATAACCGATTACAGGCTGACAGCCAGCTTTATTAAGCGTGTAAACACAGACTCGCCAAGGAACACACGCATTCAATATTAATGCCCTTGTATAAAGTACAACTCGTGAATCAAGAGATGCTTGCTGAGAACGATCATGGCTGTGATTAGAATAGGTTTATGTGCAAAGAGATATCAGCCGGGTATGAACAGGCAATGATGCGACGTTGAGTCGTGGCAACGACCGTCTTCATTACCGTGCATCAGCATGCGGTTCCGAATAGTTTGCGTGGGCGGGAGACTGCACAAGGTTGACTGGAAGCTTTGGGCGCAGCAACGTGAATTGTGCTGGGGAAATAAGGTGCAAACTATGCACTGTCCTGCTCTCGCAGTGTGTGCCCGCAGCAGCTGTGCGGCATTCACACACAGAGCACGCTACTTGGGTATAGCAACTGTAAAGTGAAAACTCAGGCTGAAACTTTCTCAATAAAGTGAAAAGAAAGCCACACAATATTTGATTTATTAGAGCAGGGCCTTGCAATGGTCTGCCAAGGGATTCTTGATTAGTTTAACTCCCACAGTCAACTAAATTGTAATGACCGGAGTGACTCTGTTTCCTTATATAATTGGTGGGTTTATACAAATGAACCTTGCAACCACCCGTGCTTAGCTGTCAGAAAGTATAATTGTGTTCACAGCAGCTTAAAATATCAAAATGTACACTCCCTGGAACCGATCCATTACCTCTGCATCCCCACTACCAAAAGTCACTTGATGTCAATCCTGAACACATGCAAAATTTGTGGAGTGTCCTGTTATTCGGGTGAGAGAATTCAGCAACTTCATAAACCTGCTGAATGGTATTTCCCCTCAGCTCAATACCAAATGACCAACTATTTATTCTGGTGGAAATAACCTTTTGGCATCTATGTATTCAGAATCTTGTACACATTAGTACTATTCCTTCTAAACCGCGACGCCGCACTGTAACTAAAGTGCTCCCACGCATATAGCCATTGTTGCCTCGCAGCTGGAATATTCTTTTATATAATGTTAATATAAAGTGCCACGCAGATTTCAGGTCACGTAAAAAATAATCATTACTCAAAGCAACACACACAAAATGCTGGTGGAACGCAGCAGACCAGGCAGCACCTATAGGAAGAAGTACAGTCTACGTTTCGGGCGAGACCCTCCTCAGGACACACCAACTCAAAGCATTACTCAACTCATTACTCAAAGCAATGGTTCTTTCCTATAGCTTCTCAACAAAACTCACTCAGGTGTAATAGCCAAACTGTCCTTGCACAATATCTGTTAAATGGTCTTTCATGCTCTCCTTGTTAATAATTATTTAGTCTGCTCTTGGGTTCACATTTAATTAAGTGTGACATTTGCACTAATTGTTGATTGCTCGTGGCTGTTTACACTATTGTCTTGTAAATTGTTGGTTGCTATTGTGTTGTCTGTTATGGTATTGTGCTCTGTTTATGCTCGTCACCAAACCAAAATCAATTCTGTTGTGTTTCACATACTGCAATAACGTTAATCAGATTCTGATTGGTCCACACAGCTGTAAAAAAACAGGGCACATTGCACATTTGCCAGCGAGATCAACTCTTAGTCTTCTAAACTCTGGTAAGTCTAAGGTGAAAAGATCTGTGTGATCTTCACACAGTGGAAAAATTTCTTTAGCCAGAGGGTAGCGAATTTGTAGAACTTATTTCCAGACTGCTGTGGAGGTCAAATCATTGGGTATATATTAGTTGGAATCTGATAGGTTCTTGATTAGTAGGGGTGTCAAAGGTTACAGAAAAAAAGGTGGAAGAATGGGTTGAGAGGGAAAGTAAATCAGCCCTGATAGAATGACAATTAAGACTTGATGGACTGAATGGCCTAATTCTGCTCCTATGTCTTATGACAATGTAATTATTTCTCTATTGAGTTCAATCTTCTCATCCTGGAATCAAGCTGGTGACTTTAGTTGTAATGAGCTCTTCAGGTTTGTGCCGGGAGCTGGAGCTGGAGCATTGGGCTCCAAGGCTCTTGGAGACCGGAATTGGTTAATTGTTGCTTAACAAGAGTCATTAATCATTTAGAGTTTCTTGTGTTTTTTCCTGAGTGACTCTCTCTTTTATGCATCGCCTGGTGCTTTCTGTTTAAACTTGTTATGTTATTTTGAAAGGCTCAAGAATTCTGTGTTACCTGTATTATTTAAGTGGATGCCCAATTAACATTAATCACGGGGTCCTAGTTTTGAGAATGTTGCGTCTCTGCCACCGATGTTCTGTTGGAACTCTTATGAATAAATTCTGGTCACCATCTCTACATCAGAGTCTTTTTTTCTTCCATACTTGGGTTCTGACACTGCCAACACACATCATGACAGAATGACCCCACCAAGTAATGGACCCAGCAGGGGCTGAACAACAGCATTTTGACATTGGCCTGCTTTAGGTGAGAATGCCATCTGTTCTCAAGTTCACATTCTTGAGTGTCTCTAGTCTAGGTTCTGAGCTTCTCTAGTCTACATTCAAGGTTTTTTCTGCATCCTCAAGGTTGTCCAGGTTTCCCATGTCCTCCAGGTTTCCTGAAGTTTATTCAAAGTCTCAGAGGTTTGTTTCTATATTCTCCTTGTCTTGAGATTCCCAAGACCCTCCTAAGGTTTACCAGGTCCCTCGAGTTCTCAGGTTTACTTGGGCCTTTAGGAGGCAGGTACATAATAAGACTTGTGCGGGGAGCCAGAGAGTGTTGGGCTACTAGGTTTTTAAGAGTACTTGAATTGATTAATTGTTGTTTAATGAGAGTCAGTAACCATTTGGAGTTCCTTGTGTGTTTTCTCAAGCGACTTGCTCTTTGTAACGTAGTCTCCTGGTACTTCCTGTTTCAGCTTGTTAGGTTTAGTTTGATAGGCACAGGGATTCCACGTTGCTTGTATTATGTAAGGGGACGCCTGATCCGCGCTGATCGCAGGGTCCTAGTTTAGAGACTGTTACTTCTCGCAATGTCACTCAGCCAAGCCACCCATGTTTTGTTAGAATTCTTAAGAATAAAACCAGGATGCTAAATGAAGCTTGTTTACCAGTTACTGTAAATTATCAATTCGTATAAAGAATCAACAAGTCCATGGTCATGTCCAAGAGAGTATCAGTAGCAGTGTACCATGAGATAAGGAAGGGGAAATGGGACTGCTCCCTGATAAAACAATAACTTGATAAATGGAAAGGCTCTCTTCTGTGTCATTATAAGCTATGAGCAAAAGGAATAATCCAACCAGAAGAGAAACATACCTCAATGCATCTATACCTTCCTCCTGGATATCTTGGCTTTAGTCTTAAAGTCATTCCATACTGTATCGTCTCTCACACACCAAAGCATGAACAAATGTACATCAACAGTATTGTTCAGAAGTCTTAGGCACGCATATCTTAGGAAACAGACTTTTGCACAGTAGAGTATTTGTCAATGTAGAGCAGAGAGCAAGTTTGTAAATCTGGCAGGAGCAAAGGATGTTGGAAATGGTGAGGGTGGTTCACCGTGCAAGAGTGTGGGACAGGTGGCAGAGAAGGAGTGCCAGAGGCTGGGGTGGGTGGCACAGGTGCAGACACACCCAGCCCTGAGACAACAGACAAGGCCATTTGACTCCAAACAATTGGCTTATTGATCATACAGAACGTCTCTCATTCCCCTCTCCCTGCCCCCTTCCCACTCAGTCCCAACAGAGACCCATATCAGAATCAGGTTTATCATCACATACACATCATGATTTTTTTTTTGAGGCAGCAGTGCAGTACATAAAATCACTACAGTACTGTTCAGGTCTTGGATCCCTACCTATATACATGGGCCTAAGACTTTTGCACAGTACAGTACTTTCCAATTCAGTTTAACATTCCTGCTCCGATCACACCACATGCCTGCACCTACTGGATTCTTCAGCATGTCTAATCTTGCTGGCATTCTGGCTAGAGTCTAGTCTGCAATTGATCATCTTCAGAAATCTGGATGATTCCTGCACACAATAAGTTTTAATTTTTGTCTTCTTCTCGGTATTGATCCAGGAAGCAACAAACCACGCCCACTGCTGTTTGTATGTGGTGAATGGGGAAAGATAAGTCAGTCAATCACAGTTGTGGTGGAATAACAGTATGAATTCTGATTATAGGAGTGACATGCAGTGTTTTTTTCTGATTTTGCTTTTTCTGCAGTATATGTGCTAGATTTCAGATGGGATCAAAGACGAGAATTGTAAAACTCTTTTCCCATATCCTCACTGAAATTAGTTACAGAAATGTGTTGGTGTATTTTAGTTGTTACTAAGTACAAAAACAAAGAAGAGATGCTTACATAATGCATGATCTCTAAGTAAGCAAAAGGAAGTTAAACTGACCATCACCGAGTTAAACAGAACGACTTCAAATGGACAAAACGGTTACAGTCTGTTAAATTTAATAAACAAAGTGTGGTAAGTTAAAGCAAACTTCATCTGGCACACATTTAAACATTTTTTCTTTCATAGTTTCTTTTTATTTTGGCAAGATGAATCGCATAGCAGGGTCTTCAATCACAAAATAGTTTTTGCATGAATTTTAAATCCTAACATTTTTGAATTCAGTGCAAGATTCAAACTACAATTCACATTGCTGGAATACAAATAAAAATGAGTCTATATTTAACCCAATTAAATCAGTGAAAAATAATCCAACCTAGGGATATGCTTCTACCTTCTCAGTTAAGCATCTGTTCAATGGTCTAGACTTGAATCAAACCTAAATCCCATGCAAGCTCATTAGTGAAAGATTTTTGAATTCCACCGAGCACCAAAGACACATGTTGCATTTTAACTTTTAGCACTTCTAGCAAAGCTAGCTATTAACTGAACAAGAGGGATAATGCATTTTATACATGGAGGATTAAAACCAAATGGCGAGGCCAGGAAAGTCAGACCCTGTTCCCAACTTGCTCGCCCTCTGTCAAGCAGTTGGCACTTTTAAACATCAAAGATGTTTTTGAGAGCACATTCCAGCCCATTTTAATAATTGAGATGAATTATATACATAGTTTCCTAATGGTATGGTTCACTATAATGTCTCAGTATGTTAGAAAAAATTGAAAGGTACTTAAATAAAATTAAGCAAATCTATAGTTAGTGGCTTATGTAATTTAAAACAATATACTGTAGTTATTTCTATATTTGTACCTTTGAGACAAACAAAACTTATGAAATAGAGAGCAGTTAACCTCCTACCAAGGGTTAAGAGCATTTACTGCAATTATAACAAATTTATATATTCTGTCGAAAAACAGAGGTTTGCTCTGAGTGTTATTGACTATTTTCTGTTAGCCAACAAATTCTAATCTTTCCTACCTTATAGCTGTGAATTTATATTGGAATTAAATGCTCAGTAAAGGTTAAAACATAACACTAATTAGGTGCAAGAAAATCATTGTATCCCCATAGGGCATAACACCGAGAAGTCAGACATAAATATCTCACCAATTGGTTTGAAATTAGTGTTGACAATTTTAAGAGGATGGATATGATGCATTGCCTGACATTTTGCTTATTAGCCATGTTGTCTCATGTTTAACACCAGGTTTATGAAACAAACAATTTATTCCAAGTTCCATCATGGGAAAGCATGAAAGCATGGTAAAGTTTGAAGGATGCCTTAAAGCCTCCTTGAAGAAATGTAACATTCCCATTCGTGGGAATCTCAGGCTCAAGACTACTCAAAGTGGACAAGGGGTACTTGGTGGATTTGGAACCCGAACACAATGTATCAGGAGGGCACATGTGCTTGATTTTGACAGTAGAAAGTCTGGCCCACTTTTCTATCTCCTCGCCTGTTCATCCTGTCAGTCAGCATCTGCCCCATTTGTAAAAGAATCTTCAGCTCCCACGTTGGCCTCACTAACCAATTTAGAATCCAATAAATCAAAGCCCAGTCCTGATGAAGAGTCTGGGTCCAAAACGTCAACTGTTTATTCCTTACATTAGATACTGCATGACCTGCTGAGTTTCTCCAGCAGTTTGCATGTGTTAAGCCAGAGTGGACATGAGTCATCCTTGATTCCAAGGAGTTATCTAAAAGAAGATGATAACACACTGTAGATCAGTATTCTGACCACCAGCACTTCCTAAGTGTTGGTTTGTACAGCTAAGGCTTGTATTTCTGGTGTAAAAGAGCCCAGACCAGAAAATTCCAATATCAGCCTATTTTAATGATTTGGATAACTCACCTAAATCATAAAAATCTTTCATTCACTTTACGCCTTTATGTACATGGGAGAAGTGGAATTATATAAATTGGCAGCCTTTAAAATTATGTCCAAAGCTGAGGTAACCACGTAGACAATCCTCAAAGAAAATAGCCAGAGGAATAAAAAAAACACAGATGCTGGAAATATGAAATTAAAACAGAAAGTATTGGAAAATCTCAGCAGGTCAGGCAGCATCTGTGGAACGGAGAACAAAGTTATTGTTTCAGATCAAAGACTCTTCAACAGACATTAAGTTTTTCCGGCATTTTATACCTTTTTTTTATTATGAAAACAGCCAGTTTCTTTCAGCATTGCCTCCTTTGTGAGGCATTGGTCTTAAACAGCTAGGTCATGTGAAAGAATCCCTGCTCAGTACACTGGCATCATGTGGATTTATCCTGATCAACAGCAGGAACAATGGTGGCCTACAGCATGCATGTCATGACTACCATAAAGAGATCCTTATTGCAAAGCCAAAATGGACAACTTGCATCTTTTCAGTTGCAAATTGTGAACTCCTTGCTGTGCTGACATCTGCAGTTTCAGCATGCCCTTGAGAATGTTTCTAAAAATGATTAGCCTGATTCATCTTAAGCTGATATCAAGGATGAGGGGTCAGGTATGGGATGGGAAATTCAACCTGCTGCTCCCACCTATGAAAAAGAAGAAAAGCACTATTGCCAGGTAAGAAAGCAGTTAAAGGTGCAACATTTAGGCTAAAGTGGTATTCATAAGATCAGTTGTAACACTTAAGAGGGGTTTGGATAGTTATAAGGATGAGAGAAATATGGAGGGCTGTGATCCAGGTGCAGGTAGTTTGGACTGGATAGAAGACCAGGCCAGTATAGACTAAATGGGATGAATAGTCTTTTTCTGTGCTGCAGTGCTCTATGGCTATCTACTTTGAAAAAGAGAATTCCATGGCACTTATAATAGAATTAAAGTGACACTTAGTCCAACTCACAAAAGACTACAAATGTGACAGTATAAGACATACAAGAATAACTTATATAACCATATAACTATATAACAATTACAACACGGAAACAGGCCATCTCGGCCCTTCTAGTCTGTGCCGAACTCTTACTCTCACCTACTCCCACCGAACTGCACTCAGCCCATAACCCTCCATTCCTTTCCTGTCCATATAGCTGTCCAATTTAACTTTAAACGACAACATCTAACCTGCCTCAACCACTTCTGCTGGAAGCTCGTTCCACACAGCTACCACTCTCTGAGTAAAAAAGTTCCCCCTCATGTTACCCCTAAACTTTTGCCCTTTAACTCTCAATTCATATCCTCTTGTTTGAATCTCCTCCACTCTCAATGGAAAATACCTGTCCACGTCAACTCTATCTCTCCCTCTCATAATTTTAAATATCTCTATCAAGTCCCCCCTCAACCTTCTACATTCCAAGGAATAAAAACCCAGCTTGTTCAACCTTTCTCTGTAACTTAGGTGATGAAACCCAGGTAACATTCTAGTAAACCTTCTCTGTACTCTCTCTATTTTGTTGACACCTTTCCTATCATTTGGTGATTCACTGTACATATCAAAAGCTCTGTTCATATTTTGCCATTATCTGTAATACTGTCTTAGCTATTTCCCCTCAGTTTCCCATGAAACTGGACCATGTCCCAATCTCAAAAACTAGAAAATACTCTCTAAGGCTTGCACCTAAAAGAGCTGTAGATATTGATCAAGTACTGTCATGTCCTCTAAATGAGGTGGGATTAGAGATCAAGATTAAGCATGAGCTTTAAATATCACACATACATCAAAACAAAACCTTCAGTGGAATGTGTAATCTGCGTCAATGACCAACACAGTCTGAGGATTGTGCTGGGGATGGCCTGCAAGTGTCGCCACGCTTCCAGCACCAACATTGCATGCCCGTAATATACTAACTCTAACACGTACATTTTATGGGATATGGGAGCAAACTGGAAGAAACCCACGTGGTTATGGGGAGAACGCATAAGCTCTTTACAGACAATGGTGGGAATTGAATCCCGTTCGCAATCGCTGGTGCTGGAAAACATTATGCTAACTGCTACACTACAATGCTGCCATGATGGGAAATCATACACTCTATAACATTCTCATCTCTTCCAATGAGCAGAAGAAAGAAAAGTTTGAAAACATGAATCACCAGGCTCAAGGATAGCTTCTATGCTATTATTATTGCACTATTAAATGGACCACTTGTATGATAAAAAAGTCCATCTCATTATGGCCATTGCACCTTATTGTACACCTGAAATGCACTTTCTCTGTAAGTTTGACAGTATATTCTTCCTTCTGTTATTGTTTTTCTCATTGTACTACCTCAATGTATTTATGTTTAGAAACAATCCATATGGATAGCATACAAAACAGTTTTTTTTCCTCGCTGTACCGCAATACATGTGACAATAATAAACCTATTACCAGTTATTATTTTTCTGTGATGGATGAGCAAAAAACCACCTGTTTCAGAAGCTGTAATATGCACAGCTCATTACTCTATACAAACCAAAGGGCAACAATTACCAAGAAATATTACTGTTCCATATGGAGACATGAGAGACTGGAAACTAAATCAACAAACAAAAAAAGCTGAACGAGCTCAGTAGGTCAGGCAGCATCAATGTAGGGAAATGGAGAGCTGACATTTTGAATTGTCTTTATTGGAACAGAGAGATGGGAGGAAGGGAGCCAGTATAAAATGTGAAAGAGGATTTGACAGGGAAACCACTTCACCAAACACCTACACTCCATCTGCTATAGCTGTTTCGATCTCCAGTTGTCATCCTTTCATCCCCACACCAACATGACTGTCCTTGACCTCCTAAACACAAATTAGAGGAACATCACGTCTGATATTCCCCCTATTTTTTTTATTGATGTGTGAACCAACCAACTCTGAGCAGGAAATTTTTACACGGCCAGGAAACTGCCCAGCACTTTAAACAGCATCAGCAGTTAGCGGACCAGCAGTGTATTAATAATGAGCTACTGACTGCCATTCTGCGTTTATTGTTACAATTTGAAAGTGTTGTAACTTGAAACACTGACAATGTAAGTACATTGAATCTCGAAAATGTTTCAAAGTAAAGTTTGTGGTGTGTATATTAATTTAGAAAATTTAGAGATCATGTTCATTAACAGAATTAACCACAGGGTATTTTATTAATTATATTAATATAGATTTCAAAATTATATTAACATAATATTAACATTATATAGAAGAAAATTCCAGATGTGTGGCAACAAAGGAAACACTGAGCATGTCATAATCCACCTGGAAAGCTTATGTTCTGGTGATAAGAACATCCAGCTTCCAATAAACTGCTCAACCCTTGTCCCTTTCTTTTCTCTTCCTGCTCTACTCAGCCCCCATAATTCATTCTGTGTCTTTCCCCTCCTCCATACTTCCCATCTGCCCAAGCTCCTACTGGTTTCCTTCCCCGCTATTTCCCATCTGCTGCCTTTACCTCTGTCCCTTGATTCCATGTTCTACGTTCTTCCCCGATCAAATTTCATCATCTTTAGTCCAATGGTACTTTAACCTATCACTCCCCAGCCTCTGGTGTTATTCCCACTCTCCCTTCCATCATCTACCTATCAGCCTTCCTCAACTCGATCCCCCTATCACCTGCCAGCTCTTGACCCACCCGTTTCTCCACCATTTTATACTAGGTATCTCCTCCCTTCTAAGGCCCCAACCTAAAACATTGATGGTCCATCAAAATAAATACAAATATTGATTTTCTCCACATGAAACTAAAAACAGAAAATGTTGAAAATACCCAGTGGATCAAGTGAAAATGTGGAGCGAAAAAGAGTTAATATTTCAAGATTCAAGATTGATTATTGTCATTCATCAGCACATGAGTGTAATGGAGAACAAAATAATTGTTACTCCAGATCCTATGCAACATTAAAAAACATAATAAGCATAAAGAGCACAATAGGTAAGCAATGATATTCCATGAGAACTGAGAAAAGTTACAGTTTTCAACACTTTTTTACTTTACAAAAGGCCTTTGACTTGGTTAGCAATAATTTTATCTCTGAGAACCTGTTCAAAATCAACTTCTCAGAAGAAACGTTCTCCCTATTCAGGGAATTTCTTTAATGAGGTAAGCATCTAGGTCAAGAACAAATCATCAACTAAGTTCAGTAATGATACTATTATTAAGTATGGCTGTATATTGTAGATTTTGATATCTTCTAAATTCATCTTGAGTATGTTTGTTTAGAAACATCATTCTGACATAATAATTGAATTGTGGATTGACAGCAAAATTCAAAATCAGACAGTTTTAGAAAAAATCATGTCACCAACTGATCATCTGGGAGCTGTCCTCAGATTTTTGACAGGATTTTCTCAATCTGAAAACAACCATTATATCTTAGGCAACACACACAAAAGTTGTTGGTGAATGCAGCAGGCCAGGCAGTGTCTATACGAAGAGGTACTGTCGATGTTTTGACTGTTCCTATAGATTCCGCCTGGCCTGCTGCGTTCACTAGCAATTTTTGTGTGTGTTGCTTGAAATTCCAGCATCTGCAGATTTCCATGTGTTTGCGTCATATCTTAGGGTTTCCATTTCGCACTCAATAATAATACTCACTCACTCACTCATTAATAATGAAGGGATGGACAATCAATCACTTCTGTTCTCTTGCTTAACTCACTAGCCTTGATGAACAACATAAAAACCTGACAATTCCTCTTTCAACATTTCTATGTGTCTGATGCATTAACAAAAGCACAAAAGATTCTCAATGTTGGACATCGCGAGCAACACACACAAAATGTTGGAGGAACTTAGCATTGATGGAGGATGTTCAGCTATGTGCTCATCCAGGCTCCCTAGCACAGCACCTATCACCTACCAGTTTGTGCTCCAACCCTTCCACCTACCCTTTCATTCTGGCAGCTGCCCTATTCCTTTCCAATCCTGATGAAGGACCTCAGCTAGAAACATCAACCGCTCATTTCCCTCTATAAATGCTACCTGACCTTTGAATTCCTCCAGCATTTTGTATGTGTTGTCTGAAACATTAAGCTGCTAAGGGTGAACTTTGAAATGGCTCTCCATGCTTTGTGCTGTGAAAATGGTGTCCTGCACTGTAAACTGGGATGGAGATTAAACAACTGTGAAACCTCAGAAGAATCCATGGTATCATTTGGAATCAACAACCAAAATCCTTTGGAGAATGTTAACATCCCTCAGGCTTTGCTAGCTTGGGGACACACTGTACCTGCGCAATGAAGTGGCAGGAAAAAACTGTGATACAGCAGCAAGATCAAGAAATTTAACACTCTTACACAACTGGGAAAACTTTAACCATAATTGCTCAGATTTAGAAAATCCTGTTGAAGATGCTGCAAACTCCTCAGCAAGCCTGAGGTTGGCAGCTGAGCTAGGAAACAGGAGATGGCTCCAACATCCATCTAGAGAGTGTATCTGTAATCACCATAGGAAGAGTTTCCATTCACACTTCAGCCACCCCTCCAACAGCATTGCCAAACACTGTTGATTAACTGACTTTATCACATCTTCTGACGAAGGGTCCCGGCCTGAAACATCGACTGTACCTCTTCCTAGAGATGCTGCCTGACCTGCTGTGTTCACCAGCAACTTTGATGTGTGTTGCCTGAATTTCCAGCATCTGCAGAATTCCTTGTGTTTGCGTTATCACATCTTCTGTTAAGTTGCTAACTGGACTTCAGACTCATCACAAACCTCATTTCTGTTTGTTGTCTTAAACAAAATAATTTATTTTGGACAATAATTGTGCATAAAACATACCAGTGAGGTGGTATTTGGCGAATTGGTCGCAGGAGCTCATGATGTGAAATGCCAGCATTCAGCATCATCCTTGTCATCATCTTTCAGTTTCACATAGGTTGGGCACGTGTGTCAGTCCTTCAGTATCTCAAAAATAGTTCTCTACTTCAATGAATGTACACAATAGACTCACCTTTCATGAGGGGATTAAGCACCGGATATCAACAATCAGTCTCCTGTCAATGTAATATTTAAGGCAGATTTTTATTTTGTCTTTTAGTGACAGCCTTTAAGGATAGTTGGTTAGGTTGCCTTTAAACATAATTACCTAAAATACAAACAGATCATTCTAAACTACATTCAGATTAGCCTAATTGTGTGAAGCAGAATTTTTTGATAGAAGTGATTAAGTTGATAAGAGCCATAGAGCAAACAGCCAAGGTGGCAGTGACTAATACGAGAGGACGTTCTTTAATGGAGATAGGAGGAAAGTGTAGGGGAGATGCCAGTGGAGGTTTCCTAACACAGAGAGTGGTAAATGCCAGGGGTGGTGGTCGAGGCAGCTACATTATGAACATTTAACAGACTCTTAGATAGGCACATAGGTGAAAGAAAAATGAAGCTACATGGGAGTGAATGATTGGATTAATTTTAGAGAAGATTAAAAGGTCCATGCAACACCATGGACCAAAGGAATTCTATTGTGCTTTACTGTTCTATGATCCATATTATAAGCGATCTAATGCCTATTTCAGGTATCATCCTTGATGTGTTGATACTATGGCCATGTTATATTGCAGCAGGTTTATTGACTGGTAATATGGTAAAGGCGGCAGTACAGGACTAAGGAGATAATGCAATGGCAACACCAGCTTCACCCTATCATAGATAATCCCTTTGTCCTATCTGTCCCATCTCTGCAGGATCCAACCAGAAACTAGCTTTCCTTGAGGCAACAAATGTTGGGCCACTAATCATTTCCAGCAACTCTTTGACCAAATGCCAGTCAAACCCTGTAAGTATCTTATTTTTCTTAAGCCCAACACCCGTACTGGGGCATAGGCTGCTACCAGATCCTTCCTCTCCCAGAGATGGGGTCTTTGGAGCTTCTGTTGACGTTTCTGCAGCTCCGAGTTTTATAGGATACGGTTGCTAGCCCCATGCCCCGTGCCCCTTATTTTGCAGCTGCACTTGGAACCATCCATGGTGGAGTTGACAACTATATTTACTCTGTGGGAAATTTGGAGAGGAACACATTAGTAGGTTAGGAAAATTAATAGATTAGGAAAAGTTACGTGAACAATCATTAACAATATTTTTAACTAACTGTGATATTTCAAGGCCAAAGTATGTATCCTTTTGCAAATGAATTCATGCCAGTCAATCTTTTAGAGTGATAGAAGTAGTTAAGGTTGATCAGGAAATTAGGTTTTCTACTTCATGAGATTAAAAACATGGAAATTACAAGCACAGTGCAGCCTCTTCATCCCAAAATGCTGTGCTGACCTTTTAGCCTGCTCCAAGATCAATCTAATACTTTACTCCAACATTGCCCTCCATTTTTCTTTCATCTGTGCGCCTGACTAAGAATCGATTAAATGCCCCTAGAGTATCACCACCCTGGTAGTGCATTCTACATACCGACCACGCTCTGCCTAAAAATTTACTTCCGACATCACTCCTATACTTTCCTCTAATCACCTTAAAATTTTGCCCTCTTGTATTGGCTGCTTCTGCCATGCCCAATCTATCAATGCCTCTTATCACCTTATACACCTCTATTGTGGATTTTCACTGAAATTATAGTGTGGCAAGAAGCTTTAAGCAAATTTGTTGTCAGCGTTTCCATTCTACTTTATTTCCCAGACTCCTAAATAGAATCACACATTAACTGCAAAACAGTATGATATCTTCAGATCAACCATTTATTTACCTAGATTGCTGACTATACAAGGAACACCTTACGTTCAATTATTGTTACTTAGGTGGATGAAATGTCTTCAAAGTACACAATTGCCAGTATGAAATGATTCTCTGCAGCCTTTCATGAGTCGTCAGAGTATATATAAAATGTCTGTTCATTATTGCAGACCACTTGGATTGCAGATCTTTTTAAGTACATTCTTATTTACACAGTTGGCTCATTAGAGTTTTGTGTCAAGAGGCAATTCAGGCAGCAGTCCAGCAAGCCATCATCATATTTGAAGGCTTGTTTTCCTAGTGAATTATGAAAAATCCCTGTTGAAGTCTTAGCACCACATAACAATTCTTAACAATGTTACAAAGAGCAGTTTTCACTGTCAGACATGTTCAGATTACAATGAAACAGTAACTTTGTCGAATGATGGTAACAATTATGTTTTCCAAAGTAAAACCACCCATGATATAACCAGCTGTCAATGGCTTCTCAGCAAGTCTCCTTTGTTCTGGCAGGTGAAGATAAATTGGACTTTCACAAATTCTGAAAGGATTTTTCAATAATAGGTTCTATCGTATGATCATGAGGAACTATCCATTCTTTCATCTGTCTTCAATTGTAGGTCCTTGTTTTTCCTTTTCAAAATTATTCTGTCTTCTTATATTTACAAACTATTGTCTCATCAAAAAGCTTTAATTCTTTTCCCAAGTCTTTATATTGATGTCTTCTGGAACTTCTCCCATCTTTTTCTAAATTCCCTATTTTAAGGAGCTAACCATCCCTCTCAAAATGTCTTGAAAGCACTAAAAGCATCATGTTTAAAGACATATAAGGGCCTGTGCTACTATAGGATTTCATTACACCTCGTTTACATGATATGGTGACTAGACTTCTTTAATTTCCCTTTTCCATTCTCCACCTTAGTGGGACTCCAATTTATTTCGAATGACCTTTCAGGGAAGCAGCTGGAACATGTCTCTTTGTCCTTGGCTTTTCTTCTTTCCTTTCAACTACACTCATTGAATTGTAGACACTGCAACTTTAGCTTTGAGTTCTTATCCAAATCTGCACCGATATCCCCAAAATGACCAAGGATCTGCCCCACACCCCCCACCCCTTCTCTTCCTCATATAATCACCATCCTTTGTTGATATGAGGCAGAGGCATAGAATCAGATTGCAGATGATGAAATTTAGTTCAATTCTCTGTCAGCTCTCTTGATATCTTGGCTGACTGCTTGGTTGCCACTTGCTCTAATATGAGGCACAATTTCCTAAATGTAATAATTATGTCCTTGCATTGATTCCATCCTTCTCCTCATCACAGGTTGAATGAGACAGTTTACACTTTAATTGTTCTGCGTTGACCAGCAGTTCCAGATCAGGTTCATCAAATAGATGTGTAACATCACCTTCCTTGCCTTATCTAGACAACTGTCCCCATGCACTCCTAGCTGGTATACCAAGTTCCATTCATGTTAAATGTAAGCTGATCCAATACAGTTCCTTCTCCACCTTTACCAACTGTGAGGCCTATTCATCCAAAGATCACGGCTTTGCCAGTTTATACTAGTTTCCAGTCTCTGAATTTCAATATTATTTTATCATCCTGGGAATGGATGGAAGGTGTCATGATGAGGTGATGGGCAGTTCAGGAGAACAGAAAAGGTGAAATGGTAACCAGAATGGAGAATGGAAAAGGGCTCTGATTTAGCTAGTTTTTAGGCTTTGTTTCAGGTTCATAGGCATGGTTTTGGCAACAGAGAGGGGAGTTAGGATTTAGGAACGGCGATGTGGGGGAATTGGAGGACAGACCAGAGTCTAAGTCGAAGCCTCTGTACTGCATTCAAAAGCAGCAGCATGGGTGTAGTTGGATTTTAGGAACACATAATCAGTGAGACCAAAGTTCCAGGCCTAGTTTTCAGGGCCCCATCATCAGCAAGTCCAGTGTACGAGGTATTGAGAGTCCTGGGGCGATACTGAGGTTCAAAGCATGAAGGTCTATGATTGCTGGAGTCAGGGCTTTTGACAGGGTTACTCATTCCAAACAGTCAAAGAATAAAGGCCAGTCTAACAGTGGCCCAACGATCCTTGAGGTTCAGGGGTTCAGCTCAGGGCTAGCAAACCTGACTGTTAAAACAAAACAGCAATGAAGAATCCTACATCTGAGTGTGACAGTAGTCCTGGGTCTCCACCCAGGACTTGCATGATCGACAGTAGTGAAAAACAAGAAGGAAGCTACTGACACAGTGAAGGAAGCTGTGAACACTACCAGACATGGAAGACCTTCATTGCTCCCCTAAACACCAGCAGTTTAACAGTCAAAAGAGAAGAAAAAAGAGAGCTGACCATTGAAGGAATCTTTATTCTTTTCCAAGTAAATTCTAAAATATACTAATTTATTTTGCAAGCATTCTGGAACCCGTGCTGCGGTCTAACTTACTTCTAAGATTCTTCACAAGTTTCAGAGTGCAGTACCTTTGCTAAAGACCCTGTAATCCAGCATTAATTTGGAACGACCAAACTCATTCTCATCTTACTCGCAGTTCAGTGAAAGGCACACTAGAATAATTTAATGCCTGTACACTTGTCCACCTGTCCAGCCACCTTATTTACACAGATATCTGACGCAAAATCATTACAGGTGCAAGATTGCCCACAAACTGACTCCAAAAAATTTTTTAACAATAACTGTGCTCAGCTATTTAGCTCAAAGTTTACAGAAAAGAAAGGCGGACCTTTGAAATACAAGAATTATGACTTAAATAATACTTAAAATGCACCACAGGAAGGGACAGGGATATACTACAGTCTGTGAAAGCTTTGCAAAAACACAGCTAATGAATTCATTGAAACTTCGTGAACATTTCATGACATTCACAAAGTTTACAATGAGTTATACTGTAACTTCTTTGCACACATACTCCAAACAGCTGAGATTAATGTTAACCTCTGAGAAGCTCAGTGAGGAATGTTCAAACTGATTGATAGGAGAGCCTTGATGATTCTTCCTGTCTGCTTATTGACACCACAATGCCTTGATAACCATTTTATGTTCAATATACATATTTACCAATTAGCCAGCCTCCAGTCAAAAGTCTGTAAACACCTTTGGGGCAAAAGTCACTGTAGAAATGGTGAGTACTATACTTTCACCATTTACTGCAAAGTTTAAACAATTGTTTTTTTTTATACAGAACTTAATCTGCATCTCCCAATCCCCCCAAAAAAGTTATAAACTCTCTTAGTAAATAAATAAATTTGCATTCTGTTTCCTTGGCCATATTTATGCCACTGTAACAGCATTACCACCATCAGGCAGCATATAAGAATTTGCCTCAGAAGGACTGCATTCCGTAGGGATTCTCACTTCTATGAGGAATATTGCTATCAATCCAAACCTTTGCTAATTTGCCTACCCTTTCTGAATATCAAATAATCTTAAATATTAGCTTCTAACCATGCTTAATTCTTGCCGGGACTCCTGCGATGGCTAATTTATCAGAGATTTTAAATTGAGTCTATGCTTAATTTTGATTTATTATACTAACGATAATTATTGCCATGAAGTATATCTTACACCGTTTAAATTTGGTTGTATAACTTGTTGTCATTATTTTATACTATTTACTATATAGAACCAATTTTATGAATAGATTGAAGGAGAAATATTAGATGAAGCTAATCCTCATTAATCCTCCCAAAGTGTGTCATTTCATGCTTATCAGGATTAAATTCTATCCGCCATTGCCCTGCCCATTTTACCAACTGATCGATATCTTCCTGTAACCTAAGATGATCTTTCTCACTATCATCATCAGAACTAATTTTCATGTCAGCTTACTTAACATAGTTCACACATCTTTCTGTGCTCCATTCACTTGCCAATCAATTTAAACTCTCCTCCAAATGTATTGGGAAATCTCCTTACAAGGGTGTTAGTCTTATTTTGATTCAGCCTGTACAGGTGTCACGTTCCTCAGAAACTATCAGTGATCCAGAAGGCTAAGCCGCTCCCCACTTCTTGCACCACCCCTTTAACCATACATACATTCAGCAGGTTAATCCTCCCGTTACTATATTCACCAAGGTGAGACACGAGACATAATCCAGAGCTCCTCGTCCTTAGTCTCGGACCTAGATCCTTTTTGCAGCAGTACCTCATCCATCTTTATAGCTAATACCAATGTGAACCACAACCTCTGGTTGTTTACCTATCCTGCCTGAGAATCTTATTGCGGCCAAATTATCTGACTGCTCCCCCAAACAACTGAAATCCCTGCCATTACAGCTCTCCTAATCTTTTGCTCCCTTCTGTACAGGAGAACCACCTTGGTGGCATTAGCTTGGCTGTTGTTAACTTCCCAACAGGACCTC
This sequence comes from Mobula hypostoma, assembly GCF_963921235.1. Taxonomy (NCBI): domain Eukaryota; kingdom Metazoa; phylum Chordata; class Chondrichthyes; order Myliobatiformes; family Myliobatidae; genus Mobula; species Mobula hypostoma. Next base: position 221,661,090 of record NC_086097.1, on the reverse strand, counting down.
CCCCACCTCATCCATGATCCCCCAGCAGTATTCAAAATAGAATATCTTTTGTACGGGCAATGGCCACAAGGGATTTCTGCATTACTTACCTGAACCTAAAGCTTCATCTGGTAGTCACTCATGGGGCCAAGTTCTCCTGCCAAGGATGACCCTTGAACTACATTATGACTGTATATGAAAGGGAGCAAGAAAGTACAAAGCAAGAAAGCCTTTGTTCTACTCTAAATATATCCTTCTCCTATCTAAAATCCATACCTTTATTTTGAGGATTGAATTGGTTCTGAAAGATTGGCTATTCACTGAGCACTCTCCTTGCCAAAGCCCACACTCAGACTCTTAAATATTTTATATATATATGTAATTCAGCTTTATTTCTATATTTATCACGTATTGTATTGTACTACTATGTTAAGTTAACAAATTTCACTGACATATGCCGGTGATATTAAACCTGATTCATCTGTATTCTGAGATCAACTGTAAAATGTAATCTAAAACTGGTGTCAAAATTGTGAAAGATTTTATTGCTTTTGAACGTTACCAGATTCAGAAACATTAAAAAGTTACGAGAATTCAATTAAACAATTCAAAATGTTGGAAGTTATTAGAAATTAAATCAACATAAATTAACTTGTAGACTCTTTTAGAGAAAGTTAAAAATGCTGAAGTATCAATTTAATGTTCAATTTAATGTCAGAGAACATATAGAGTATACAGCCTGAAATTCTTACTCTTCACGGACATCCTCAAGACAGAGACAAAACAAGTAAACCCAATTATTTCAAAAGCACACAAGCTTCTTTATACTTTCAAGCCCAAGAAAATCTGCAGATGCTGAACATCCAAAGTAACACACACACAAAATACTGGAGGAACTGAGCAGACCAGGCAGCATATACGGAAAAGAGTAAACAAGAGACGTTTTGGGCCAAGACCCTCTATCAGGACCCTCTGTAAACTTCTCCCTTGCAGCCATTCCTCTCCACTGAAATGAATAGGCTCTTTGTTGCCATGTCACAGTTCAAATCAAATTCAGAAAGTTCACACTTCATGGCTGAGTTCAACTTTAGAGCATAGTTGAGAAATCACTGCTTAAACTCAGCCAGTGAGCTTTGGAATTTTCTACTTTGGGACTATTGCTGAGAATGTTTGGCATGGAACAATCATCATTTACAAGCAAGTTCAGTTCCAATATTTGTTAAAGTGAACATATGATAGTAAGACACATAATTGAATCAAATCTCTATAATTTACTTATTTTTTATTTATTGAGATATAGCACGGAATAAGCCCTTCCAGGAATTTGAGCTGCACCACCCAGGAATCCCCCGATTTAATCCTAGCCTAATCACAGGAGAAGTTAACCTACCAACCAGAGCACCCAAACAAAACCCACATGACCACGGAGAGGATATACAGATGCCTTACAGGCAGCAGCGGAGATTGAACCCAGGTCATAGGTACTCAAAGGGGTTGTGTCAACCACTACCCTACCGTGCGGCTGCTTGCTGAACTTGCTTGCAAATGTTGATTATTCTGCGCCAAACATTCAGTTTTTCTCAGCAATAGTCCCAAAGTAGGATAGTCCAAAGCTTACTAGCTGAGTTTGAACAGCAATTTCCCAACTCTGCACTAAAATTGGAAATAAAATATATTGGAAAAAAATACATTACTTGTGTTAGCTATTGTAGAAACTTAACTACAAACTAATGCGAAAGGTAAGAGTTGGATGAACACTGCCATTTGCTCTTATGGATAGGTTGACTAATCTGTGAAAACTTAGACAGTAATTTTAGCTCTTATTCTAATGAAGTTCAACACTCAAAATCTGTGTCCTGTGCAGCTATATCTTTTTTAATGTAGATCAATCAGTTTTATACCTCCTATCCAAAAATTGTGCAGAATCCCATGGGTTACTGAAAATTATCCTTTCATTCCTGCCGCCTGTTTTAAGTCAGTCAAAACATTCCAGACTTCAAAAGAGGGCTTTGCCTGCTTATACCATTTTGGCCTCCCCATACAGTTGGGCTATAAAAGGCTGGTTATTTGGATAAATTAATTTCTGGAGCCTGTTTGATTTCCAGAAGGCACCAGTGTCTGACACCAAATTAGTTCCACTACAGATATATACAAATCTTTGCATACACCTAAAGAAACACATTTATGATGTCTGCCTATTAGTAACATGGTACCAGTTAAATGGAATCTTCAACTCTCCAACTGTCATTCTTTCTCTAATTTTTCCTCGAATTACACCTTAACAAATGCAAGGAAAAGAAACATTTTAAAGAAATTAGTGCTACTTAGTTCTATTGAAATAGTGTAATTTTATAAATCTTAATATTTAATCCACTCCAGATTCAAAATTTCTGAAACATATGTTTGCTTCAAATATAACAAACCTACAAATTCACAGGTATGAACAGATCAAACTAATCACACAAATTACTTTTATTTTAAACTTCAGAATATTAAGGAGTTATATTTTCTTGGAAAATAAGATGTAAAATTTTCATCCTGACATGTTAACGTAGTTTACAGTTCCCATTGACAGAAAGGTAATAATCCTGACTATTATTATCTGTGGCATGAGTTTTTATATGACTGAAAACAATACTATATAGAGAGTGTAGAATATTTTGAAAATAGTTGAAAAACTGTTCAAAGTACTAAAAATGTCATAATGTGTTTCTGTGTGTAAAGAAACATAGATCAATTTTAAACTGTTCATTAGGCATATGTAATGATTTAAATTTATAATAAAATTTTGCATTCTTTTGTTATTTATTGCACTCTTTTGTTACTTATTCCACTATCAACTAGGTGTTATATAACAGCTACAAACCCTGAGCCAGGAAATTCACAGCCAAATTTCACCAGTGCAAAACTGCTGAATGATCTCCATTGCTTGGGTTAGTGTCGGAGGATAAGTTAACTTCAGGGAAGAGAGAAAAAGGGCCAAAATCAACAAACATGGCTCCTTAAGCTGAACAATGGCTTTGAAAACTTGTTACGAAAGAAAATAAACTCCGTGCATGATGTGTTTTGTTACATCTAAGAATTGAACACAAAGTTCATGAAGCTTTTACAAGTAAGCTGGATTAGTTTCACACAAATTCACACAGCTGGTTGCATTAAAAACACATGAAGTAAACTATTGACGTTGGCTGGCCAAAGTACCCTCTTACCCAGTGCTCACCGGCCTGCATAGGTACAGAAACCTGCAAATGTGCTGTTCTTTGTGGTTTAAAGGTCACAAAGATGATAGGTTAACTTAATTAGTCCTGAAGAAGAGCTTCAGCCCAAAACATCAGCTCTCTGTTCATTTCCGTAGACACTGCCTGACTTGCTGAGTTCCTCTAGCATTTTGTGTCTGCTGCTTTGGATTTCTAGCATCTGCAGACTTTCTTGCGTTTGTAAGTTAATTCTGCCTAATATTTCTGCTTAACCCTACTTGTGATTTTCATAAATATCATTGGTGCTGGCAGGAAGCTGGAATGTCATCAGAAAAAATAGATGATGGTATTTGATACTTGATTGTGCACCACATAAAACTGATTTAAATTAGAACTGGGGGTGGGCAGATGAAATCTTGGTGATGATTATAAGTGCTTCTCCTTTGCTCATATTTTTGTACAGAACAGAAGGAGTCCATTTTGCCACTTGAGTCTTTGCTGGTTTTCAGAGCAATCCCAACAAATCCCACACAGCTTTTAGTTTCTCCTGTAACCTATTCTCCTTCTCACGTCCGTGAACACTCCTCCATCTTCATTAGGGATAATTTTCGGCAACTGTTTGACTGACCAATCAGCAGCATGTTTCTGGGACAAGGGAGGAAACTGGAGCACCTGGACAAAACCTGTGTAGTCATGGGGAGAATATACCAACTCCATTTGGGGGTGTAAGGATCGAACTCAGATTAGATTAGATTATGAAGACACGCAGTCCTCTTTTATTGTCATTTAGTAATGCATGCATTAAGAAATGATACAATATTTCCTCTGGTGTGATATCACAAAACACAGGACAGACCAAGACTGAAAAAAACTAACAAAACCACATAATTATAACATATGGTTACAACAGTGCAACAATACCATAACTTGATGAAGAAGTCCATGAGCACAGTAAAAAGTTCAAAGTCTCTTAAATGTCCCACATCTCATGCAGACTGGAGAAGGAAGAAAAACTCTCCCTGCCATGCCCGACCACAGTCCAACTCTGATTCATCCAAAAACTTCGAGCCTCCGATCAGCTCTCCAACACCAAGTACTGAGCGCCATCTCTGCCCGAACGATTTGGCCTCAATCTCGGTCGCTGACAGCAGGCAAAGCCGGGGATTTTGAGGCCTTCCCTCCAGAAGATTCCCGACCGCACAGTAACAACAGCAGCGAACTGGCATTTCAGAAATTTCTCCAGATGTTCCTCTGTGCTTTCACATTTGTCTCCATCAAATCAGAATTGTCCACAGCCCCTATTTAGCAGATACAATATCATTTTTCTGAAGGCCTCTGAAGCAGCAGCAGCAATTGCTGAACCGTGCTGTTACCTACTGAACCATACAACAATCCCAAAACGTTTTGTGAAATAAACATCCGACCTAGTTCTAAAGAGTATTTTGTTTAAAGCAATCAATTATTTTGTGATTAACAAAACAGACTTTTTAAAATTTACTTTCCACAGTGAGTAGGTGGCAGGATGGGGATGGGGATGTGAGGTGGTGTTAAATTGAAGAACTATAAGTGGGTGCAGATTTGTGATCTGCATCTAACCTGCACCTTTGGATTCCAACATAGGAAGCTGTCAAATTCATGTTGAAAAAATAAGAAGAGGGATATTATATTTGGCAGTAGAGATGAGATTATTCTGAAATGTTGCTGCAGATCAGTTGATGAGTCACCCTTAGGAGAGGGTGGGCGTCAAGGATTTTGATGGCAGAAGAGTTGGAAAGGTGTCCTGAGTGCTCAAGAGGTTGAAGGCTCTTGAGACTCATGCTCAGAAGACAATAGCAAGAGCTATGACAGAGATTGAAAGAAATTAATCATCAACGAGAAGTTTAAAGATGTCATGGTAATGATCAGGGACAGTAATTCAGATTTTGCTGGGTTTTGTCAGCAGTTTCAGGTGGGAGCCGTTTTTACAAACTGGATATTGGTGTGCTGTTTCCCTGGAACAGCACACATGGTCCTCCAGTCCAAATATTCATAGATACATGCCCCACTGTGTTGGGATCCCAGTGATAATCCCTGCCTTCCACAGGTGCTTCTCAGTGGTGAATGTCCTCATGTCTTTTTGCAGAGTGGTTGCAGAGCTGGTGTTGAGCAGTACAGTGTGGGACTTGGGGCTGATCAGCACTTAGAGGTGGGACTTGAGGCCGTACTCTGGCCAGCACAGTGATAGTGGCCATTTCAATGGATGTTGCAGTGCATGCTTCATGAACTTACAGAATGTCTGGATCTGACAAACTTGGGATCAAATGGAAAATCTTAAGGAGAGATTGGGTAGACTAGGTTTATTCTCACTGGAATACAGGGAGCAAATATGTGACCTTTTAGAGGGGTATAGATAGGAAAGACAGTCAGAATCTTTCTCCCAGTGTAGGGCTGTTTTGAACCAGAGGGCATAGATTGAAGGCAAGAGAGGAGAAAGTTAAGAGAGTAGCAAGGCATTTGGCCAGGAAGGGATGAGAAGGAAAATGGGTAATAGTGTAGATCAGCATTATGGTCAACAGGGAGGTGATGAATCATAAGATCATAAGACCGTAAGACATAGGAGCAGAATTAAGCCCTCTGGCTCATTGAGTCTGCTCTGCCATTCAATCAGGGCTGATCCTTTTTTCCCTTCCTCAACCCCATTTCCTGTAACGTTTGATGCCATGTTCAATCACAAACCTATCAATCTCTGCCTTAAGTACACCTCTACAGCTACCACTGGCCTCTACAGTTATATGTGGTAACAGATTTCACAATTCATCACCCCCTGGCTGAAGAAATTTCCCCACATCTCTGTTTTAAATGGACACCTTTCTATCCTGAGGCTGTGCCCTCTAGAATCCCCCATCATGTAGAACATCCTTTTCACATCTACTCTGTCTATGCCTTTCAGCATTTGAAAGGTTTCAATGAGATCCCCCCCCATCTTTCTAAATTCCAGTGAGCTCAGACCCAGAGCCATCAAACATTCCTCGTATGATAACCCTTTCATTCCCAGAATCATCCTTGTGATCTGTCTTTAGACCCTCTCCAATGCCAGCGCATCTTTTCTTAGATGAGGAGCCCAAAACTGTTCGCAATACTCAAGGCGAGGCATCACCGGTGCCTTATAAAGCCTGAATATCACATCCCTGCTCTTACATTCAAGACGTATTGAAATGAATGCTAACATTGTATTTGCCTTCCTCGCCACTGACTCAACCTGCAAGTAAACCTTCAGGGTGTCCTGCACAAGGACTCCCAAGTCCCTTTGCTTCTCAGAGTTTTGGATTTTCAGCTTATTTAGAAAATAGTCTTCACATTTATTTCTACTACCAAAGAGCATGCCCATGCATTTTCCAACATTGTATTTCATTTACCAATTTCTTGCCCATTCTCCTAATCTGTCTCTAAGTCCTTCTACAGCCTAACTGTTTCCTCAACACTACCTGTCCCTCCACCAATCTTTGTATCATCTGCAAACTTAGCAACAAAACCATCTATTTCATCACCTAAATCATTGATATACAGCATGGAAACAGTCCCAAAACCGACCCCTGCGGAACACCACTAGTCACTGGCAGCCAACCAGAAAAGGATCCTTTTATTCCCACTGGCTGCCTTCTACCAATCAGCCAATGCTCTAACCATGTTAGTAACTTTCCTGTAATACCATGGACTCTTAACTTGGTAAGCAGCCTCACCTTGTCAAAGGCTTTCTGAAGGTCCAAATATACAACCTCCGTTATATCCCCTTTGCCTATCCTACTTGTAATCTCCTCAAAGAATTCCAACGGGTTCATCAGGCAAGATTTTCCCATGCTGACTTTGCCCTATCTTGTCCTGTGTCACCAAGTACTCCATCACCTCATCCTTATCAAGGACTCCGTTCTGTGCTGTCCTTTTCAATAATTCTGGAAGGCCAATCCTGAATGGATTTATGCATCTCTCTGGAGAGAAATATGTACAGAGACTAAGCCTCTCTAAGGATGTAGTCAACAAATCCTTTCACCTGCTTCAGAAAGAGAACAACTGTACAGCCATTCCTGGATTGCTCACTCTGTAGTAGTGTATGGAGTTCTTCCAGGCAAGAGAATTCGACTGTGACCAGCTCCAGCAATGACTATGAATTATCCTGGAAATGCAGCAGTTAAAATGAGCTTGGAGTACAGGATTAATAAATTGCCCAACCCGAAAATGGTGAAATGGAGTTACTTATCATTTCCAAGCTGCAAAAAAATACAAGCTTCAATGTGAGAAGCCAGTGATGTTGTGGGGATGGAACTGGACTCTCTGACGGTGGTGTCTGAAAAGAGGATGCTGTCCAAGTTGCATGCCATCTTGGACAATGTCTCCCATCCACTACATAATGTACTGGTTGGGTACAGGAGTACATTCAGCCAGAGACTCATTCCACCGAGATGCAACACTGAGCGTCATAGGAAGTCATTCCTGCCTGTGGCCATCAAACTTTACAACTCCTCTCTTGGAGGGTCAGACACCCTGAGCCAATAGGCTGGTCCTGGACTTATTTCCTGGCATAATTTACATATTACTATGTAATTATTTATGGTTTTATTACTATTTAATTATTTATTGTGCAACTGTAATGAAAACCAATTTCCCCCGGGATCAATAAAGTATGACTATGATTATGAGAAATTCACCGTGAGAGGTGCACCCTTCTATTCTTCCTGAAATTTCTCACAGGCTTTCAAGCAGGTTGCCAATGCCTTAAACTATTCAATGCTTATGATCATCACTCTGCCTTTATCTGAATCCTTCAGATAATCCTTCAGATTCGGCAGATTATCTGAATCCTTATCTGAGTCTTGGGGAACAGATGGTGCATGTAACAATCTTAGGAGGTGGAACCTGGATCAATCTTGTCCATTCCCCAGAGATGCAGTTGCTCACCAGGTGCTAATCCCACAACCCAACTACATTCTACAGTGTGCAGAAATCTAGCATAGGAGCAATTCCCATGAGCATCAGATTGAAATCAGTCCATTATTGCTTAAGATCCAGGGCTTGGTCAGATGGGAGTTCTTGGACATTGGAAAGAAGAAATATTTGAAAGTGAAAGATAATACCATGTAGATTTTGGAAATCAGAAGAAATCATCTCATGAGACAATGGGAAAAAAACTAGAAATTAACATTCTGTCACTTTCTGTGACCTCCATCCCACTGTTGGCCATAAGTTCTATAGCAGCTATTCTTGTAATGGCCAGTACCCTGTCCTCGAGAATACTAAAGGTAGTCTAGAAAGCCGCTCACTTCCATAATGGGAGATCAGTGAGAATTGTGTAATGGCAAGAGTAAACCACTAAGATGATGTTATAAATGTAGAATAAAAATGTTTGATGAATACATCAACAACTCCTGTTTCTCAACAATTGGTAAACATATGTATGAAGATACAGTGAAGCATACTGATGTTAAGACTGAGATGCAATTGTGAAGGTAATGATTGGGTAATTGCTTCATTGTTAATATTGACCTCTTTCCCACTGTCACTTCATAACAGAAATTAATGGCTTCCTGAATGTCTGGACATTTGACCTCTCCCCACCCCCTTTCTCCATCTCATTGACCACAACAGCCAGACCTGTGATATAAAGTCCAAATGTTGCTCTCTGACCTATTCCATCAAAGTTACCATGAACCTCCCAAAACTTTCTGTGTGACCTCTAACAGTGATTTAGGGTAATGAATGACTCTTCCTCCACAGTCTAATGTTTTGATTATTGCTGGCTAGTTTCATCGAGTGCTCAGTCAAAGCTAATTCATTCAGTTTGTGCGAATGACTGAATGTATTTAGCAGGCTATGTTTCTTCATCTCACTATTAAGTATCAGCCATTGAATATTGATAACACTCTCATCATTAATGAACAAATTTTGTGTTCATGTCCCCTTAGTACCAAATTTTGTGTGACATGTTTGAACCCATAAATAACACTGAGAGGTGGAATTAAGAAGATTAAAATCATCTATAATTGCAGCTGCCAGACACTATTTAGTTCCTCATAATTCTGGCAGAACACAGTACAACAAATTCATAACTAGGAAGGGAAACTGGCCTGCTCCTTCAGTCTGGGATGATACATGGTTTACACTTCTGCTCCTTGTGTTTCTGTAAATATGATACTAGAAACAAATTATTATTGTATATTATTACTTATTACAGTGTACTGCTTCAGGTTCGTTAAGGATGTTATAGCCAGGGGTGGTAGTGGGGACAAGCTCCCACTGCCTATTAAATGCTCCCAATTAAGTGTGTCGCAAATAACCTCTGACAACTAAGTTCAGCCCTGGCCTTCATGTATGGCTTAGCTACTAAGGCTGGCGGAACCGTTTCTACTGACAGGAGAAATGGCAAAGGCAGCTTACTGGTGCCTTAAAGCCAATCGCTTTGGGCAGATGGGGCTCGTCAGCCATGGTTGACAGCTCATGTAGGAGAAGGAAAACTCTGATCTCAAATTCTGTTGCCTTGCAGCTATACCCACTCGTGGAGAAGGCTTTGGGAATAAACTCCGAGGAAAAATCTGGAGCTGGAGTTCCGAAAGCAGTCCAACATTGAGTTCAATGCTGACCGGTAACTTCTGTGATGCCGCTGGTGCCAAACTGTATTGGTGTCTGCCTTTCCTTTGGATTCAAAGCGGGGAAGGAGAGCCCGCCACATGGACAACAGCTTGCTCTCCATATCATGCAGTCCTGGTTTGTGTATCACGTAGACCGCTGAGATGCAACATTTTGACCCAGACCAATGGGGGGCCCCAAAATGTACCCCTGCCACAAAACAACAAATTTTACAATGTGTGCCACTGATATTAAAACTGATTCTGATTCAGATTCTGAAGCTGAGACCAAATATTTGGAACAGTCGCGCAACCCATAACCCAGCATGTATCTCACTGTGGGTTGACGCCCTGACACAGCCGTGCCAAAGTAACAACCTTTCCCTCAATGTTCAAAAAACAAAAGAGCTGATCATGGATTACAGGAGGAACGGAGACAGGCTCGCCCCGGTCAATATCAATGGGTCTGCAGTTGAGAGGGTGAGTAGTTTCCAGTTCTTCAGTGTACACATCACTGAAGATCTCACCTGGACTATACACACTGGTTATGTGGTTAAAAAAAAAGCACACACAACTGTGTCACTTCCACCTCAGGCGACTGAAGAGGTTCGGCATGAGCCAAATCCTCAAGACCTTCAACTGGAGCACCATTGAAAGCATCCTGACTGGCTGTATCACTGCCGGGTGTGAGAACTGGACCAACCTTGACCACAGGGCACTGCTGAGAGTAGTGCGGACAGCCCAGCGCATCTGTGGACGTGAACGTCCCTCCAGCGAGGATATTTACAGCAGCAGGTGCGTAAAGGAGGCCTGGAAGATCATTGGGGACACCAGTCACCCCAACCATAAACTGTTTCAGCTGCTTCCATCTGGCAAACGGTACCACAGCATCAAAGCCAGGACCAACAGGCTATGGGCCGGCTTCTTTCTACAAGCTATTAGACTTATAAATTCACGTATCTGTCCATTGCAATGAGTCATAATGCAAAGATTTTTTACTCCCTCATGTTGTGGGTTGGATGTAAGATCTAAATAAATTCAAATTCAAATGCAGGAGCACCAGCAAGAAAAAGCACTTCAGAACTAAAGCTGAAGGCAATGTATTTGCTGTCATTTGAGCAGGTGGGAGCAAATAGTGGGGAGGCAAGGCAAACAGTCACAAGTGACCAGAGAAGGATCGTGTTTCTGCACAGTGCCAAAAGCAGGAAAACTTCTAATTTCCATGCCTGAGCATTTAAAAGCAAAGCACTTTTGAACATCTAATACTCGAATCAAAGTTAAAAGTACATTTATTATCAAAGTATGTATAGGAATAACAACCTTGGGATTTTTACAGGCAGGCACAAAACAAGGAAACCCAATACAACCCATTAAAAAAAGACAAACGCCCCATGTGTTGAAAATAAAACAAATCATACAAACAATAAAAGTAAGCAAATAACGTTCAGAACTGAAGTTCTTGAAAGTGAGTCCACAGCCACAAGGCCGGTCATCACTGCAGCCGATCCCGGACCCATTAGTTGCAGGCCACAGCCTCAGTTCAACGCGAGGGTGAGTAAACCATGCGGAGCAGTGAGTTGAGCCTGTCCCTCTCCTTCGGTTCTGACACCCTGACATTTTTAGTCTGGCCCAATCCTTACATCAGCCAAACCTTGGGTCGTCCCATGCTCTTGGACCTGGGCCTTGCTGTTTTGATATGATTTCAGGCCCAGGCCCTGCTGTAGGTTTTCAGAAATAAAATGGCAGAGGTGTTTTATGTATAAGAAAAACCTTAGCAACTCATTTATTGTAAGCCAGACATTCAACACAAAGTGCAGTAAAAGTACTTTACGTAATCATGTCAGAACAGCCTCGTAAAGTGAACCCCAACTCAATGTTGGTGGCTGTGAATTATGTACATTTCCACCAATGACATCACCCTACACAGGCTCTCCCAGAACTCTCTAAAACTGGCATTGTGAGCCCGTCTGGGCTCTGATGAGCTGCCCAGCTTGAGTCCTACATTCCATGGGCAGAGGAACAGCAGAGGCCTCTGTCTTGCCCAGAAGTGTGTTGACATGCTCATGGTCATGTCGTGACGGCAGGGGGCATGGTGGCGGAATACTCCAAATCTTGGTGGGCTGGTTTAAGGCGATTGACTGAAATACATTCAGGTTTACCCCTCTTGCCTATGATCAAAGTCTTTTCTCTCTGTTCCAAAAGGTGGAACGGGTCATTGTAAGGGGGCCTAAGGGGATGTTGTTGTGCATCATGACGGACAAAAACAAACAAGGTGGAATGTAGGTCAACAGGGACCCAAGAGTGCTGTACACCATGATGAGTGGTACAAATAGGTACCAAGGAATTAAATTTACTGAAGAGGGTGGAATGCTGCTCAGAGGCCAGTCAGGAATAAAATCACCTGGCACTTGTAACGGCTGCCCGTATACCAGTTCAGCTATGGATGACTGCAGGTTTATATTGGAGCTGTTCCGAGCCCCAGCAGGACCCACAGGAGATGATCATGCCAACACTCATCCATCAGGGAAGCCGTGATAGGTCATTGGACAGTAGCCAGCATAGTCCACTCCTATGTGTATGGCCTCAATGGCTGGCCGTCAGAGGCAATCAGCCGTGGCATTATTTTTCCCCTTGATATGTTGTATATCAGTTATGAACTCTGATTTGTACTCCAGCTGACGTTGCTGCCATGCAGACCAAGGGTGTAATATTTTGGCCATTGCGTGCGCAAGGGATTTGTGGTCAACGAATGCTGTGAGGTGGCGACCCTCTAGAAGGAAACAAAATTGGCAGACAGGCAGAAAAAGACCGAGAAGCTCACAGTCAAACGTGCTGTAGTTCCTTTCAGGGTGAACGGAAATGCTGGCTGAAGGTGAGAAGCTGCCTCTTGCCTCTGACCAGCTGTTCATGAACAGCACCCACAGCATAGTCTGAAGCACATGTAGTAATGGCCACAGGTGTGTTATGGAGTGGATACGCCAATAGGGTTGTGTTGGAAAGAGCTTGTTTGGTATCATCAAATGCCTTGGTCACCTCCACTGACCAGTCAAGCACATGATTGGGGTATTTGCCTTTAAGCACACTATACAGGGGAAGCACAAATTCAGCAGCTTGTGGAATAAAGCAGTGATAGAAATTTACCATGCCTGAAAACTCCTGTAGTTTTTCAGCTCTCCAGAGCAGTGGGAAATTCATAATAGTGGCTACTTTTGGTGGGATGGGTTTTGCACCTTCTGCAGAGATGCGATGGCTGAGAAAGTCAATGGTTGACCACCCAAACTGGAATTTAGCAGGGTTAATAATCAACCCATGTTGGCTTCAGCGCTCAAAAAGTGTGCGGAGAGGAGATAAATGTTCAGATTTGGATGCACTGGCGATAAGTAGGTTATCCAGGTAAACAAAAAGAAAATCTAAGACTTTTAATACAGAGTCTATCAGCCGTTGGGAAGTCGGTGCTGCATTTTTCAGCCCAAACATTACACACAGAAACTGAGAGGCCAAATGGAATTATCACAGCCATTTTGGGAATGCCCTCTGAGCACAAAGGCACCTAATGTTAGCCCCTGACTGGATCGACTTTGGAAAAAACTAGATCACCATCAGACTTAGGGAGCACATGGCGGGGCAAAGCCCAGAGGCTATTCGACTGGCATACAATGTGGAGTCTTTCCACATTGGCAAATGCAGCCTTCACTTTTGCCAACTTTTGCACGGGGACATGGACCGGAGGGCCATTTGTAGAAACGTGATGTTCGAGGCCACGTTTTGTGACTGTAGTTGAGAATGTGGGCACGGTGAGGTTTGGGAATTCGCCCAGCAGTGGCGAAAACTCGCATGCAGCGGTGCATGTGCTTGAAAGCGTCGTTGTGGAGAACTTTCTGGGGTAGCAGGGTAATGACCAAAAGTCCTTGACATCCGCAAGCTGGCAGTTCTTAAGATCAACTCATAGTCCTCGGGCACACAGGAAATCTGCACCGAGCAGAGGTCTAGCCACTTTAGCCAGGACGAAATCCCATGTGTAACATCGCCCACTGAATCAGAGTGTCACCCGCCGTGTGTCGTAGGCCTGGATCCTGCTGCCTTTGGTGGCCTCCAGTGAAGTTTCATCACTCTTTGCTTTCCCATCAATAGGCGATACTGGCAGCACACTCACTGGGGCTCACATGTCACACAGGAAGCATCGCCCTGAAAGGGTGTCTGTAATGAACAGCAGATGACCCTGGCAGCTGTAACCTATGGTGTTCACAGACCTCTGATGTCCCAGTGCACTGGCACTGTCGAAGCTGCGAGGTTGGCACTTCCTAGCATTCGTACCAAAGTGAGCGTGGTGAAAGCACAGGCCCGGCATCATCCGTTTCGTGGCCGCGGGCATCCTTATGTTGGGGGCCTTGCTGACCAGACTTACTGAGGTAAGGAATGATGAGTAATGACTATCGACCATTTCAGCAACCTCCCTATAGTCTTTCATGGATGCATGAGCGAGGGCTATGTGAACTTGATCAGGCATTTGCTGCATTGAAGAGTTCTGTAAAATTAAGACAACGAGGCAATTTCCCAGGAGGTACAGCATTTGGTCCATTAGCTCCGATGGCTTAGCATTGCTGAGGCCAGGCAAGGAGAGCAGCTGTTTGCTGTGCTCGGACTCCAATAGTTCAAAAGTCTGTAAAAGGAGAGCTTTCAGCAATCGTATTCAGGCGGGTGTTCTAGCAGACTCACCGCTCTTGCAGCCGTAGAGTTGCTGAGCACTGCTATCACAGAGAAATATTTGGTATTGTTGTTGGAGATTTCTCGTTGAACTGGGCCTCGGCGTGTACGAACCAAGCAAGGGCATTTTGTTCCCTAGACTATGGTAGCTTCAAAGTGACTGCGATGGCCGACATGTTTAATAACGCTGGTATCGTCTTAGAGCATCGGGGTCACTAATGCAGATTTTCGCAAAGAAAATGGTGGAGGCATTTATGTTTAAAAGAAACCATGGCAACTCATTTATTGTGATCCAAACACTGAACAGTCTGTTGAAAGCTTGAAAGCCTTTGCACAGGTTTTAATAAATGTATAACATATGATGCATGGGAGAAAATTTGCAATAGATAGCTACATAAATGTAGTTGCTTGTAGGTAGCTCATATCCAGCCAACGCAAGCAGCCCTAAATGACACCAATATGTGTGTAAATACAATATTCTGTATTTGAGGCAATCTACACCTGTATTAAGGGTGGTTGTCTGCCAGCACAATACCAGAGCTTCTATTAAATAGATCAATCATCACCTCACGACCGTCATTTCAGGGATATCAGCACAGAAATTTGATCTGTGCATAAATAGGCATGGGCAGGACAGACAGAGTTTTATAAATATCTCTGTCCAACTGAAGAAATGGCTACCTGAAATGTTGACTATCCATTTCCTCCACAGATCTGCCTGACTTGTTGGATTTCTCCAGCATTTTGTTTGTTACTTAGTCTAGAATATTCCTCTTTTCAAAACAAAATTGAAAAATAACTTAACTAAATATCATACAAGCTTTAAGAAATGTTACATTTATTTAAAATGCCACCTGGCCTGTCTACTATTGAAAAAATAAGCTGGAAAGTATACAGAAGACATTTATAAGGATGTTGCCAGTACTGGGTTACGTGGACAGGCAGAGTAGATCAAGACTTTATTCCTTCAATTCTAGGATACTTTTATAGGTAATTTTATAGAGGTATATAAAATCATGAGGGGCATAGATAGGGTGAATGCATGCAATCTTTTCCCCCATGTTTGGGAATCAAGAACTAGGAGGCAGAGCTGAGGGGGAAAGTCCATTAGGAACCTGGGGAAACGTTCCCCACAGAGGGTAAGACTGAGCAATAGACACAAAATGCTGGAGAAACTCAGCAGGCCAGGCAGCATCTATGGAAAAGTAAACCAGAAGACCATAAGACATAGGAGCAGAATTAGGTCGTTTGGCCCATCGAGTCTGCTCAGCCATTCAATCATGGCTGATCCTTTTTAATTCTCCTCCTCAATGCCATTTCCCGGCCTTCTTCCCATACCCTTTGATGCCATGTCCAATCAATGACCTATCAGTCTCTGCCTGTGGGGGCCAGCTGCATGTGGCAACAAATTCCACAAATTCACCACTTCCTGGCTGAAGAAATTTCTCCACATCTCTGTTTTGAATGGATGCCCCTCTATCCTGAGGCTGCGTCCTCTTGTCCTAGACTCTCCCACCATGGGAAACATCCTTTTCATATCTACTCTGTCTAGACCATTCAACATTCCAAAGGTTTCAATGAGATTCCCCTCATCCTTCTGAATTCCAGTGAATACAGACCCAGAGCCAATGTTCCTCATATGATAACCCTTATATTCCTGCAATCATCCTTGTGAACCTCCTCTCAATGCCAGCACATCTCTTCTAAGATGAGGAACCCAAAACTGTTCACAATATTCAAGGTGAGGCCTCACCAGTGCCCTATAAAGCCTCAGCATCACATCTCTGCTCTCATCTTCAAGACTTATTGAAATGAATGCTAACATTGCATTTGCCTTCCTCAACACCGACTCAACCTGCAAGTTAACCTTCAGGGTGTTCTGCACAAGGACTCTCAAGTCCATTTGCATCTCAGATTTTTGGATTTTCTCCCCATTTAGAAACATTTATTTCTACCACCAAAGTGCATTTTCCAACATTATATTTCATTTGACACTTTCTTACCCATTCTCCTAATCTGTCTAAGTCCTTCTGCATCCTACCTGTTTCCTCAACACTACCTGTCCCTCAACCAATCTTTGTATCATCTGCAAACTTGGCAACAAAGCCATCTATTCCATCATCTAAATCATTTATATACAGCATAAAAATAAGTGGTCCCAACATTGACCCCTGCGGAACACCACTAGTCACTGGCAGCCAACCAGAAAAGGATCTTTTTATTCCCACTTGCTGCCTCCTACCAATCAGCCAATGCTCTAACCATGTTAGTAACTTTCCTGTAATACCATGGGCTCTTAACTTGGTAACAAGGTACCTCATGTGTGGCACTTTGTCAAAGGTCTTCTGAAGGTCCAAATATACAACATCCATCACATCCCTTTTATCTATCCTACTTGGAATCTCCTCAACGAATTTAAATAGGTTTGTCAGGCAGGATTTTCCCTGAAGAAAACCGTGCTGACTTTATACTATCTTGTCCTGTGTCACCAAGTACACCATCAACTCATTCTTAACAACTGACTTCAGCATCTTCCCAACCACTGAGGTCAGGCTAACTGGTCAATAATTTCCTTTCTGCTGCCTTCCTCCTTTCTTAAAGAGTGGAGTAACATTTACAATTTTCCAGTCCTCTGGCACCATACCAGAGTCCAATGATTTTTGAAAGATCATTGCTAATGCTGCCACAATCTCTAACGCTACCTCTTTCAGAACCCTAGGTTGCAGTTCCTCTGGTCCGGGTGGTTTATGTACCGTTGGGTCTTTCAGCTTTTTGAGCACCTTCTCTCTTGTAACAGTAACTGCACCGACTCCTCTTCCTTCACACACTACAACATCTGGCACACTGTTAGTGTCTTCCACAGTGAAGACTGATGCAAAATACTCATTTCGTTCATCTGTTATCTCTTTGTCACCTGTTATTATTTCTCCTGCCTCATATTCTAGCATTCCTATATCCACTATTATCTCTCTCTTATTTTTTACATACTTGAATAAGCTTTTACAATCCACTTTAATATTATTTGCTAGCTTGCTTTCAAATTTCATCTTTTCCCTTCTAATGATTCTTTCAGTTGCTCTCCGTAAGTATTTAAAAACTTCCCAATCCTCCATCTTCCCACTAATTTTTGCTTTGTTGTATGCCCTCTGTTTGGTTTTTACATTAGCTTTGACTTCCCTTGTCAGCCATGGTTGTACTATTTTGCCATTTGAGTATTTCTTTGTTTTTGAAATACACATGTCCTCCACCTTCCTCATTTTCCCCAGAAACACACGCCATTGCTGCTCTGCTGACATCCCTGCCAGCAGCTCCTTCCAATTTACTTTGGCCAACTCCTTTCTCATACTACTGTAATTTCCTTTACTCCACTGAAATACTGCTATATCAGACTTTAATTTCTCACTGTCAAATTTTAAGTTGAACTCAATCATACTGTGATCACTGGTTCCTAAAGGTTCTTTAATCTTAAACTCCCTAATCTCCTCCAGTTCATTACATAACACCCAATCCAGTATAGCTGATCCCCTAGTAGGCTCAATAACAAACTGCTCTAAAAAGCCATCTCTTAGGCATTCAGCAAACTCACTCTCTTGAGCATTGACTTCTCTAACTTCCGCTAGGCCCCACCTCCCCCTCGTACCCCAGCTGTTACTCATTTTTATGCACACATTCTTTCTCTCACTCTCCTTTTTCTCCCTCTGTCCCTCTGAATATACCTCTTGCCCATCCTCTGGGTCACCCCCCCCCCGTCTTTCTTCCCGGACCTCCTGTCCCATGATCCTCTCGTATCCCCTTTTGCCTATCACCTGTCCAGCTCTCGGCTCTATCCCTCCCCCTCCTGTCTTCTCCTATCATTTTGCATCTCCCCCTCCCCCTCCAGCTTTCAAATCCCTTACTCATTCTTCCTTCAGTTAGTCCTGACGAAGGGTCTCGGCCTGAAACGTCGACTGCGCCTCTTCCTATAGATGCTGCTTGGCCTGCTGCGTTCACCAGCAACTTTGATGTATGTTGCTTCACTCTCTTGAGATCCATTTTCCCCAATCAATATTTCAGTCAGAGACCCTTCCTCAGGACTAGAAAGAAAGGGGAAAGGAGTCAGACTAAAAAGGTGGGAAGAAAGTGAGGACGAAGTAGAAGGTGGCAGGTGATAGGTGAAACCGGGAGGGGGGAATGGTGATGTAAAGAGTTAGGAAGTCGATTGGTGTTAGAGATAAAGGGCTGGAGGAGGGGGAATCTAATAGGAGAGGACTGAAGACCATGGAAGAAAGAGAAGTTGGAGGAACACCAGAGGGAGGTGATAGGCAGATAAGAAGATATGGTGAGAGAGGGAAATGGGAATGGGAAATAGTGAAGGGGAGGGGGGAAATCACCAGAAGTTCAAGAAATCAATGTTCATGCCATCAGGGTGGAGGAATAACACCTTATGTTCCATCTGGGTAACCTCCAACCTGATGGCATGAACATTGATTTCTCAAACTTCTGGTAATTACCTCCCCACCCCCCACCCTTCACCATTCCCCATTTCTGTTTCCCTCCTTCACCTATACAGAAGAGCTCCTGTCTATTTACAAGTATTCACAAGAATCTGTATCTGTTCTTCATGATACACTTTCCAATTGCAATCCTGAATGAAGGATTAATCCACGCATCATTATGCAATACCTCATTTAGTTTTAGCTGTGTGGCGAGCACAACTGAGTACTCCTATACCACACACCCACATTGACTTCAGGGCACGAGCGTTTAAAGAGGCAGATGATCACTAAATCACTGTTTGACCTGTTAAACAGGGCAGAGAGAGGGCTCCAGTGATCCATTGATCCGGACCTCGGCATCCTTGTGGAAAAGGTGACGAGTAGGAGTAAGTTGCACTTCATGAGATGTGCCAGGATTTCTTGAGCAATAACAAAGTGTCCATGGCAACAGAGAAATTGCTACAGAGAGTAAACCATGAGGATTTTGGGACCAATGTGTGAAAATATTTCAAGATCTCACTCACTTTAAGGTTTAATTCTTATACTCTGCCTCTAGTTGGCAAAGCAGTCTGGAATTATTCACTCCCTCTCTGGTATTAATTTCCTTTTTTTTTTGTCTTTCAGGGTAGAGTCACAAGTAACCACTGATTCTCAGAGAAATGGTAGAATTTTCTTCCCAAAGCATTCTCCAGGCCGGAGGAGCAGGGCCTTCCCCATATTGAGAGGAGGGCTACTTAGTGGAACAGAATAATTCACTGGTGAAAAAAGTCTGCCTTTGTAAATACCTTTTGAGATACCTCCTCACCTCAGAGTAGTGTATAGCCTTTCTAATGGCCTGACCCAAACTGCAGGATAAATTTTAAAAACTGCAGCTGAATTGCAGGTAAGATAGCCAAGACTGGAAAAGTAATTTTTACTATAATCAAACTATAGTAAATTTACACAGGTCAATAGGTAAGCTTCATTTAGGGTGGTAGGGTTAAAAAGCACAAGCATATTTTACTCTTTTCCAAAAAAAACTATTTCAATCATATAATTGAATCATAGGTATGAAAAGTTTCACCTTAGCAACTAAATTTTTCAAAACTGTATCTCTAAATAAAATAAATGCAACCTACATTTGAAAGGAGACTGGAGCTTCTCTGGCAAACCTTCAAGGAGAGGTAAATTTTCGATTAATGAACATCAGTAGTTCATGGTCCATGTTTTGTTGGCAAGTTACCTGCAAAAGATAATGTTTTCATACAAAAGAGTTCAGCTACTGCCTTCCCGTCACCCCCTACACCCTACGCCCTACGCTCTGGCTTGTTGACTGCTGATATCTGTAAGGAGGTTTGTCAGTTCTGCCTGACAAATAAAACCTTGCACCACTTTAAGGGTATAGCGCAGGCTCATAGAAATTATGTCAGTATTTTTTTCTCTCTGGCAAATTAAAGTGGTAATCGCTTTCCCAGAATATTATGGTCAATTAATTTTTTCAAGCTAGAAAATCAGCAGCTTTTATTTGGTGATGGTATTAAAATAAATGAATTAAATTTGGTAAATGCAGCTAAAGTACATGCAATGTGAGTTGTTAAAGGGCCTCTAGAGGATGCATGCCCCATTGACATTCCCATGATCCTCTTCTTAATGCAGGTGGGTACTGCAAATTGTAAGATGCAGATGTCTGAAAGGACCACGTGGCAACGAATTCTGTTTTGATACTCCAGCGTTGTTGGTATTATACTTAGAACGTCTGAAAATGCAGTAATTGGGATGTAAATTTAGTAATAATGTTGCTCCAACAGTGAAGAGAACAATAAGTCATATAGGCAGATTGATTGAATGTGAGCCATTTGTTGAACACTAGGAGTTCAACTTGAGGAAAATGAAATTAAAACCACCTGAGGAGATTAGGTTCAATGACAGTGCAAAGACCTTAAACTGCTTCCTACTGAAACCTAATTGATTACAGGTTAAAATCATTATCTCTAAACTATTGGTTCTTTACATGGTTCCACAGATACAAACTTGTAATTTTGTGTGAACTAAATTGTTTAGGAAGATACTCACAACCATAATTTTATTTGCCTGATTTTTCAGCCTGAAGCAAATTTTAACAGAATTGAAAATGTGAGCAAACTTACTGAAATTATTTTAAATTATAATTAATTTAATAGTTACTCTTTTAATTACAATATATTTTGGAAATAACATAAAGGTTGTTAGTATTATTTTTATCAAGGCAACAACAAAAAGAGGAAAGCATTATATAAGCATTTATTAATATTTACTCATATGATTCTTTTAAAATAAAAACCCTTAGGTTTACTTAAGTTTTTCCTTAAATGCTTTTTATATAACTAAATACCTGTATATATTTTTTCTGAGCTGTACCATTTATAGACAAGCAAAGTTATGGAAACTGTCAATGACAGTACTTTCAAGAAGCACTTACTTACCATTACTCATTTAAGGGAATGTAAAATAATCCTGCTGCTGAGAGAGTTATGGGTATGTTAGATACCTAAATAATTGTATGTGTATCAATCTATTGAGTAAGGCCAAAATAAGTAGCTTTATTCTATTGTATATTTTAAAATAACAAATATAAGATTAACAATCGATTGAGCATTTGATTTTTTTTTCAGCATGTCAAAAATTCTTCTTTTCCTCATTCTGGAATGAACCAAAACGGATCTGTGAAAAAGAATTTTATTTTGTTGGAAACACTTATTCGTCCTAAGAATTTACTTATCCGTCCTAAGTCTGCTACACTTGCTTGAAGTTAGGGAAAATTATTCTAGATCTATATTAGTACCAGAGATCACTATGTTCAAAGTGCAACTGTAACAAAATGACCAAGGATTGAGACAATGACCTATCTAAGAATCATAAAGATTCTCAAAGCTTATAGCATGAACAGAGGTTATTCGGCATCAGTGGAACCTCTTTGCAAAGGTCATCCAACTTTCCACCATAATGCAGAAAATGCTGAACTTTGACCAATGATTTCAAGTTTCTTGGACCCGAGCATCTTATTTTTACGATGGATGTCCAGTCCCTGTACACCTCCATACCCCACCAGGAAGGCCCCAGAGCTTTCCATTTCTTTCTGGACACCAGACTCAACCAGTTCCTCTGTTTAGCGGAACTTATCCTCGCTCAATGATTTCTCCATTGGTTCCTCTCACTTTCTTCAAACAAAAGGTGTAACCATGGGTACCCGCATGGGTCCCAGCTATGCCTGCCTTTTTGTCCGCTACCTGGAACAGTGTATGTTTCAAGCCTACACCGGTGTCACTTCCCCTAATTTTCCTCTGCTACATCGATGACTGCATTGGTGCTGCTTCCTGCACCCATGCCAAGCTCGTTGACTTCATCAACTTTGCCTCCAACTTCGACCCTGCCTTCAAATTTACCTGGTCCATTTCTGACACTTCGCTCACTTTTCTCTATCTCTCTGTCTTATCTCTTGGAGACAACTTATCCACCAATGTCTACTATAAACCCACTGACTCTCACAGCTACCTGGACTACACCCCTTCCTACCCTGTTACTTGTAATAATGCCATCACCTTCTATCAATTCCTTCATCTCTGCCATATCATCTCTCAGGATGAGACTTTGCATTCCAGAATGAAGGAGATGTCCTCTTTCTTCAGAGAAAGGGGCTCCCCCCCCCTCCTGTTTCATGAGGTAATGACTGCGAACATCACTTTCTGTAAAATCCAACTTTTGATTTGTTGAATGTGACCTTTTGGCTTCAGTACCAACTGATGTTACTATTAAATTGAATTAACAATTATTTTAAATGAAAACTTTCATAGTCTGACAGAAATAGGTTTTGGCGGAAGGGTAAATTTCACCATGGAGATGACAATGTGGGAGCTCTTCCTCTAGGTCATCACCGACAATAAAATACAGGCCATCATTTAAGGATGAGTAGAAGAGGGTTTGCTTGTTAAAACCATTAAAACAACATGAATTTATGTGACATATGGAGGGAAAGTCTATAACCAATAATCTGGCAAAATTGTGTCTAAAATTGTGCTCTTTAAGACAATATAAAGATAGAAGCCTTCTGATATCATAGGATTTGGCAAAGTGGAGGAGCATAAAGGTTAAAGAGATGTAAACAGACTAGATAATGATCAGGGTTAATGTCTGATTATTCTAAGGAGACTTTAGTCAATTTAGATTTGTTCTAGCAGTTCCTCTTCCATATCTCTTCAATATCATTCCCATCCCCTGCTTGAGTGGACAGGGGATAAGTAACTTTGAGCACTACACTTCATCCCAACGTTGCCAGATCTTCGCAATCTACTCTTCTCCTCAGATAGCCGTACTAGCCTCCTAAGATAATCACTTCACTGGAGACACACCCTCCAGCCTTAAATCCATCACCTTTCCTACAACACACCAAAACTTTCCACTCCTCCTCACCTCCCCTCCACCCGCCCCCACAGCATACACAAAGACCCTGGGGGGGAAGTTCTTTCTTTTTTTCAAAAGGAATTTCAAAAGAAAAATAGGATAAAGCAATTTAAGAAAGTATTAATGAGGAGAAACCAACCTAATTTGCTAATGTCACCCAGGAAGAGAAAGATTTATACTAAATGAATAAAGTTGCTAGAGCATGATTATTTCATTGATGCCAACTACTCCTTTTAGATAGTAATATATTTTTGTCTGTTTTGATTGATGTTTATGCTTTCAGAGCAATACTTTACAAATAACTAATTTACATAGAATTTATCCTGCAAACAGTAGGAGGAAATTATTCCCATGGTTATTTTTTTTCATCTTTGTTTTAAGAATCATTAGCACATCCTTATAATCACATTTTTACAATTTCATCAGGCAGCATTAGAAATTCTCTGTGAAATCAACTGGAGGATGCATTTATCCCTAAGTGTCCTATATTACATTACCACACAATATAAAGTCACCGACTTCTACAGATGTTTATGTGAAATTCAATTATCACTCTGCCAATTTAGATCTTATTGGGACACAATCAATTTTTATTCATTTTAAAAACAGTATGCATTATTTTATTGTAAGCAGTCTTACTGCAGCTTACACAGCTAAACAAATTACTCTGTTGTTTATAAGGAATTGGAGTGTTTAAGCAGCAGACTGGTATGTTTTAAATGGAGAGCGTGTATATTTGTGATTAAATAATGGGCAATATAACTAATGCATGATGTAATCATTTCTTTGGATAAATCATATACAGACTTCAGAAATAATAGGAAATGCTAGCATAGTTCCTTGTGCATGTAAGATTACTATCCATTTATATTTCAATATTTAGATTTTTGGACTTGGAAGAGTTTATATAAAACAAAAATAATACATTTCAATGTATAATATCCATATTCATTCATAAATGCTATAAACTGAACCTATTGTATAAGATCTATGTATGATGACCTTATGTAATTGAAAGTTTAACATCTAGAAAATATGTGCAAGGTTGCAAAAGTGTTAAATAGTCACAAAGAAAAAAATCTGAGCACAAAATGTCATCATTGGCTCACTGAAATTCGGCAATAAAGAACATTATTGGTGTCCTTTTACCTTCATTATTCTGTTGAAATAATTTTATGATTTTATTGTTGCTTTTCCAGATTCTTTGCTTGTATGAAATGTGCCCTTTGTGGTACTCAGGTAATGTGCAGTTATCGCCATTCAATACTGCACTGAATAGAGCTGTAGAATTTTATTCCCAGGAAGATCCAGTTTAAAGCAGCACCAAGCCTGTAACTGATTCAAGCAGATTCCTGTAGCATGTTCACACTCATCCTGCAATAGCTGACCAAATACAATCATTCTGTTCACTGAGTAATTAAGGCAATAAATACAATAATTCATTAAATTTCTCACCAATTTTAATTAACGTGCATGTTGAAATTAACTTTTAATAGTTTTATTGACAACAATAATAGTTATAAGCATTGCTACCTCTAATTATTAATTTACTCACTAATTTTGTGCGACATTAACTTGAAATTTGGCATGTTGATGGGTATAAAGGTAATGCATTTTTATAACTTATTTTGTCACTGATACCAATAATGTTAGTTTGTTGAATATTGTTAGTAAACTACTAGATGATAGAACATTTGGAATCAAGTTCCAAGTAATTAATGTTACCAAGCACCAATTCACAGCATTTAATAACCCACAACAATTATCGGATAGAGACATCAGAAGAGCTATCCTTCATGCCAAGGGGGTTCTTCAGGTTCAAAAAGTGTTAACAGTGTGCATTTAATATTTCAATAATATTTGAGCCTGGCCCCTGTACAGGTAGTGTGCAGGCCCAGTGGTTTGTGGGCGCACTCTGGTGCCTGTGAACCAGATCCCCAGTTACAGGTAAATAGCCCACTGTTTTGTGGGCAGCCTCGGGAGAATCGAAGACCTACAGGAGTAAACCCAGACAGCAGATCCGGCGAGGAGCCCCTAAAGTGGCTGGACCTCACTGAAAGTCCTTCCTCCAGCTCCTGCAGCCAAGAGGGTGCCAGACATATTGCTTCATAAGCTTTCCTTTGGACTACACTGGTGAGGCTGAGAGGGAGATCTTGATGTCTGGCCATCTCTGGCCATACCTTCTGCCTAGGCTTGTGATTATGATCATCATTACCCATTGTCCTTCGAGACAGATGGATACCAACCACAATATTTGAGTAATATTGTAAATATATTTGATTCAGCTTTCTTTGTTGTTTATATAATTCATTCTGGGTTATATGTAAGAAGTAGTGAATGACATACGTCATTATGCCATCACATCGTAAGAGAGCACCTCACTAGAAGAATCTAAGCACACGCATCCCGTGTCCCATAGTTTCCTTTTGATTAGATTTTGGATTTACAGAACATAGCACCAGTGTTAGGGGGATTTCATGGAAAACAACAGGGTTAATGTCTCAATACATTACTCCAGTGCTGAAAGAGGTTTAGTGATTATAAAGACCATGAGGTATAGGAGCAGTGTTAGGCCATTTGGCCCATTGAGTCGGCTCTGTCATTTCATCATGGCTGATCCAATTTTCCTCAACCCATATCCCTTCATGCCCTGACCAATCAAAAATCTATCAACTTCTGCCTTAAATATACAAATTCCGCAGATTCACCACTGTCTGGCTAAAGAAATTCCTCCTCATCTCTATTCTAAAAAGATGCTCCTCTGTTTTAAAGCCATACCCTCTAGTCTTCGACACCCCTCCATAGGAAATATCCTCACTACATCAAGGCCTTTCACCATTTGAAAGGTTTCAGTTAGGTCACCCCCTCATTCTTCTAAATTCCAGTGAAAACAGGCACAGAGCTCTCAAACAGTCTTCATACAACAAGTGATTTAATCCTGGAATCACTTTCATGAACCTGCCTTGAACTCTTTCCAGTTTCAGTACATCTTTTCTCAGATAAGGGGACAAACACTGCTCACAATAGTCCAATTGAGGCCTCACCAGTTGTTTATGAAGTCTCAACATTACATCCTTGGTTCTATATTCTGGTCCTCTTGAAATGAATGCTAACATCACCTTTGCCTTCCTCACCACATACTCAATCTGCAAATTAACCGTTAGGGAATCCTGCACATGGACTCCCAAATCCCTTTCTGCCTCAGGTTTTTGTATTTTCTTTTCATTTAGAGAATAGTCAACCCTTTCATACCTGCAACCAAATTGCATGACCATACACTTCCCGACAATGTATTCCATCTGCCACTTCTTTGCCTATTCTCCTAATCTGTCCAAATCCTTCTGTATCCTCCCTATTTCCTCAGAACTACCTGCCCCTCCACCTACCTTTATATCATCTGCAAACTTTGCAACAAGACCATCATTTCCATCATTGAAATCATCAATCTATAATGTAAAAAGAATCAGTCCCAACACAGACCTCTGTGGAACACCAGTAGTCACTGACGACCAACCAGAAAAGGCTCCCTTTATCCCCACTCTTTGCCTTTTGTCAGTCATCCACTGCTTTATCTAGATAAGGAGAATAGGCAAAGAAGAGGCAGGTAAAACATGTTATAAGGAAGTGCATGCTCGTGTACTTTGGTAGAAGAACTAAAGGTATAGTCTATTTTCCAAATGAGGAGAAAATTCAGAAATCTGAGGTGCAAAGGGTCTGGGGAGTCACTATGTATGATTCCTTAAACGTTAACTTGCAGGTTGAGTCAGTGGTAAAGAAGGCAACAGTGGTAAAGTTTTTTAGCATTCATTTCAAAAGGACTAGAATATAAAAGCAAGGATGTAATGCTGAGATGATATAAGGCATCGGTCAGACTGCACTTGGAGTATTGTGAGAAAAGGTGTGCTGTTATTGAAGAGGGTCACGAGAATGATTCTGGGAATAAAAGGGTTAACATATGAGGAGCATTTGATGGCTCTGGACCTGTTCTCACTGCAGCTTAGAAGAATGAGCTGGGTTCTCAGTGAAACTTAGTGAATATTGAAAGGCTGAGACAGAGAGGCCATGAGGAGTAGCGGAGTCTACAATCAGAGGACACATCCTCATAGCAGAAGGGCATCCCTTTACAACAGAGATGTGGAGGAACTTTTTTAGCCAGATGCTGGGAAATCTGTGGAATCCATTGCCAGTGACAGCTGTGGAGTTATTGGGTATATTTAAAGCGGAGGTTGATAGATTTTTGATTAGTAAGGATGTCAAAGGTTATGGCGAGAAAGCAGGAGGATGGGTGAGTGATAATAAATCAGCCCTGATTGAATGGCAGAGCAGATTTGATCCGCTAAATGGCCTAGTTCTGTTCCTCTGTTTGATCGTCCTTTATGGCAGGTAGACTGGTGCCAGTGATGCGTTGGGCAGTTTTAACTGCCTCTTGGAGGAGCTCTCCTGTCCGCTGCAGTGCAGTTTCCGTACAACACGGTGATGCAGCATGTTGGGATGCTCTCAGCCGCACACCTGCAGAAGGTGCACAGTCCAGCTCTCTGCAGCCTCCTCAGAAGCTAGAGGCATTGGTGAGCTTTCCTGATTGTGTGGAATGTGCTTCAGGACCAAGAGAGGTCGTACAAGATGTGTGTAATATCGATGTGATTCGGCCACGGCTATAGATTCAACAGCCACATTTATTCACCAGACTTCCATTTTACTTCTCTACATCCTGCCGTCATACGCACTCTGATGCTACGAATACTCACACAATACATTACATCCCCCTTCTCAAGATTTTTTTTCTTTTTACAACACTGAGAATTACCAAAACAATGCCTCTAGGTACGCCCTTCTTACAGTGCAACAACCATGACATAAACTAAAAAAACTTATCTTCGTGTACTGTATTCTGCATTGTATCTTACAATACTAACAGCAGTGTATTTTCTTTTACTAACATAGACCAATAAACCTTTTATTTCACACCTTGGAACTTATAACATGTGTGACTTTGCCTCAAACTATGTGAGACTGTGTGTATGTCTAGTCTCTGTATCTAGCTGGAAGTTTGACTTGTCTCCCAGACCGTGTGTGATACAACTGTGACTGTGCTTGTCCTGCATCCGTGTCAGTCTCTCCAGTGACCTCTGTGTCTCTGTGGTCTGCATCACTCTTAGTGTCGTTTGTTTCCACGTCTGTATATGTGGAAATGTCCTGTGCATCTGTACGTGGAAACTCCCTCTCGCCTGTCTTCAGCAGATGCTTCCTGTTCCTCCTGTAGACTCTTCCATCCGGCGTGCGAACTATGAAGGATCTTGGTTGCTGATGTCTGTTCACAACCACAGCTGGTTGCCAAGTGTCTCCTCTCTGTACTCTGACATTTTCACCAGTTTGCCGATCTGGCAACTGTCTTGTATGTCTGTCATAGTAGCTCTTTTGCTTTATTTGCTTGTACCTTTGCTTGTCATGTACTTGAGCGTTACCTTCAGGGGTCAGTAGAGTTGTGGATGTTGGCAGTTTGGACTTCAGACGACGTCCCATCAACAGCTGCGCAGGAGAGAACCCCACACCCTCAATCGGTGTGTTGCGGTATTCAAGCAGAGCAATGCAAGGGTCACCGTTGCTGCTTTGTGCCTTCTTGAGCATGTTCTTGACAGTTTGTACAGTTCTCTCTGCTTGTCCATTAGACTGAGCGTGCCCTGGACTGGAAGTAACATGTTGAAATTCCCAGCTTTCTGAGAACCCTCTGAACTCACCACTGGCATATTGTGGACCATTGTCACTAACGACAATATCTGGAACACCATGTCTTGTGAATGTTGACTTCATTGCGGTAATGACACCTCGACTGGACGTGTCACTTAACTTGGTGATCTCCGGATATTTGAATAGTAGTCCACACAAAGCAGATATTCTGCACCATTGTGGTGAAAAAGATCTGTGCCAATCTTCTCCCATGGTCTTCCTGGAAGTGGGTGGGGAAGCAGAGGCTCTCTTGGATTGCTGTTTTTGTTTTCATTACAGACAGCACACTGAGACACAATGTCCTCTATCTGAGTTGACATGCCTGGCCAATAGAGAATGTCCCTTGCTCTTCCTTTACATTTCACTATCCCCAGGTGTGACTCATGAATTCTGTTGAGCATTTCCTGTCTCATTTGGTTTGGTACGATGAGTTTTGCCGTTTTGAACATTAGTCCCGATGCATAGCTGATTTCTTTTCTGGCATAACTTGCATGTCTGACCAAAAGCTGGACATTTTCTGTATCCATGTTTATAACCACATCTGTTGCAGTTAACTTCCTTTTGATCATTCTGTGGAGCTGGCTTTGTCCTACTCTTGTCAGTTTTCTCAGATTTTATTTTGTGCACTTCAATCTCTTCATTGAGCACTTTAACCTGACTTGACGTGATCTCGCTGGCACGGCAAATATCAATCGCCTTTTCTAATGTAAGATCCGCCTCTCTCAATAGCCTGCCTCTCACTTGATCATCCCGTATGCCGCATACAATCCTGTCACATATTAAAGAGTCATGCAGTTGTCCGAGCTCACAGATTTTTTTGCCTTGCTCTTCAAATCTGTTACATAGGCACCTATGGTCTCTATTGGTCCTTGAGCCCTCATGAAAAACTTGTGTCGGATGTACGGTAGGTTTTCTCTCGGTTTGCAGTAATCTTGAAACTTTTTCTTCAACACTTCAGTTTTATCTTGCTCATCATCTTGGAAGACAAACATGTTGCAAACCTTTATTGCCTCTTCTCCCGCCACATACAGAAATGTAGCACATTGCACGTTCTCCGTCTTTTCAGCTACTCCGCTAGTGGTGCAAAACAGCTCAAACTTCTGGATCCATATTTTCCAGTTCTCAGCAAGATGACCTTGTAGGCTTAAACTTGACGGTTGCTGTAACTGTGACATCTTTTACGTATCTTCTCTTCCTTTTTTTTCGCGTTTTCTTCTGACACCATGTAATATTGATGTGACTCGGACACCGCTATAGATTGAAAAATCACGTTTATTCACCAGACTTCCATTTTACTTCTCTACGTCCTGCCGTCATACACACTCTGACGCTACGAATACTCACACAATACATTACAATGTGCACTGTCAGGAGTTTGAAACTACTTGCAGATTCCACTGCTGTGCTGCTGCTATGAAGAGGAGTGTGAGTGCTGGAAGTTTTCATGAGAGATATTAAATTCATCACACAAACACAATTATCTCTCTATTAGACCATTATAAGAGGAGAGTCAGGAGCATAGTGACCTCCTTAAAAGTAGATGATGATATTGTTTCTCCTTTACCTGTGAGGTTTGTGATACAGCAGCTTGCTGTGAATTGAAAAGATTGTTGTGTTGGAGCACAATAGTACTGGCTTAGAAATCTTATCACATATTTAAACATAATCCCTGAATAAAATGAACATGATTAAATACTTGCTTTGTGCATGGTGCATTTCTGCAAGTATAATATGCATTGTCCATGAAAATGATCTCGTAAGTGTATATGATGTCTTCTTCCAGATATGCTTGTTCTCAAACAGCTTTTATGAGCGTTCACTCCCATCACACTTCACTCCCACCACACCCTCCTCTTAGCTCCCAGGGCCTTCCGAGCCCCAATCACTCTGAATAACACTTCCTATCGATAACCATATGATGTCCCTGACCGACTTCCATAGCTAAACTTTCACCCTTTCACTAATTAACCTCTACATCTCTAAGGTTTCTGATCCCATTTGTGACCAACTTCCCGTATTCTCAATGCCGTTAAGTGCTCAAAGTTCCCCTACACTCAACCTTTCACCCTTCTATCTCTCTATCTCTTCTCATTTACTCTGGCATGATCCTCCCTGCAAACTTATATTAGGGCAGTGGAGGAAAGGCAAGGATACAATGCCTGTTCTGTTATGCGCAATACCTTGAGCCCCATAGGTAGTAGAATTTCAATGAGTTTGTAGTGTTGGTGGTCTAGAAACACTCGACTGAAGTACCATGAGAATTTGTGCATTTCTCCCAGTAGAACAATAAATAAGAAAATAGCTGCCCTGTTGAATGATTACTTTATGTCAATATTTGCAATGAAGGAAGAGACCAACATTTTTGTTTTATTTAATAATTTTAAAAACTATTACTGAATACTTACACAGGAACCCACCAAAGTCATGTTCAGCAAAGTAACAGTTACAATAAAATAACAACTTTAAAGAGTGACCTATGAGCAGATAATTTCTAACCACCTCATTTTAAAGGTAAAAGTAGAAATGGGGCAGATGCCCTCACTATCATTTTCCAAAGTTCTTTTAGATTGAAAAAAAAATGGGGAAAAAATGTGTATGTTCTTTTGCTACTTACGAATATTTAGAGAGAATCTAAGAATTCTGGTCCAATTAGCCTAATATTTGTTGTCAGGAAATTACTAAAGGTAATAACCTAAATACTCCAAAATTTCAGTAGTGAGAAAGCAAGCAATGATTTGTAAAAGAAAGCCTGATGAAACTGATCTAATTTTTAAGAGAACAGAGAGTGTGTAATCAGAATGTGAATGATTGTGTCCCTCAGAGATCTGAGAGGGGCAAAGTAGTTAGTGTGATGTTAGTCATGTGACGTGAGTTGGTGTGATGGAATTTGAAACAATGTAGCTAACTGTATTAATGGTGTCAAAATGTACAGTCCTGTGCGGAGATGCAACCAGCAAAGTAAAATGAAATTCATGAATTGTGTATTGGCAAATTGGTAAAAGGATTTCAATGTAGGTAAATGTATTAAGACTTGAAGATAGCACCTCACCAGCTTTGTAATGACAATTTGAAAAGATCATTGAAGACTTTCTGCCAACAAACCCTATGTCCCACACATGAATAATGAGAAAAAAATGCATTATTACACCACTTTTCCCATCTTATACTCTGTCTTTCTGTGAACATCTTAGTGCAGGGGTTCCCAACCTGGGTCCATGGACCCTTTGCTTAATGGTATTGGTCCATGGCATAAAAAGGTCGGGATACCCCTGTCTTAGTGCATACTTAATTATAAATCATGAAAACAAGTCCTTACTGAATAATAATTAACACATAATTAAAGTGTAAAAGCACCAGAAGATGACTCCTTTGCATATCTTTAGTGGATATTGTGATTATGCACAATTTTCAGGAGTACTCTACAACAAATCAAGTGACCATAAAGTGATATAACAGACTAAATTCATAACCGGGCTAAGTTTTCATTTGTTTTGCAGGACCTTCCAAAATTGTCAACAAATCTTCCAGAGACTCTGTCCAAAACGGGGTTATATTCATGATTCCACCTTTCCCATGTTTCAGTACTCCATCTGCTGTTTCTTATTTACATTGCACATATATCTTACACATAAACCTACACATCAAAAGGTTTTTCTCAGGTAATGCTCGCTCACTCGAAAGGAAAATATACCATCTCTTAAGAAATGATTGCTCAATATTCAGAATTCTTCTCCTGTCCAATTTTATTTGTTATTCGAATGATGACTAAAATACATGATTGTACTCAGTTGTATCCATTTTGGCTAACTGCACTTTAATAATGATAGAAGTTATTATTTAATAACATTTAATATTGGCAGTTATTAGTTGGAAAACAAGGCAGAGATCAAAAATACTAGATCACTGGCTACTTTTTTTGCACTGGGTAAATTTCCGGTGAAGGAGCTGATGGCTGAAGGTTGCATCTGAACTACATCAAAAGGAAGGGTTGAAAAAGATGAAGATTGAAGAGATTTCTTAAGAGATAACCTTTCACTCTTTCCTGCTTACATTTAGTTCAATTGGAGAACATTATTTGGAATAAAAATAGAAATAGCTCCAAACACAGTGGGTCAGGGAGCATCTGTGCAAAGGGAAATTGTTGATCATGTCAGATCCATGGCCCTTTCTGCAGAACTGGGAAAGAAAGAAAAACAAGTTTGCTATACAGTGGCAGAAAAGTTTGCAAAAGGATGAACAGGACAAAGGGAATTTCTGTGATAGGATGAGTCCAAGTGGACTAATAATGGGCAGTTAAAGTAATAGTTAAAAGTGCCTATGTTTCTTTGTCTGTATAATATGTTGTAAATAGCAAAGGAACATAAAATTTCACCAGACAGGTTCCTGGGATGCTGGAATCCCTCTTATGAGGAGAGATTGTGTTTAGAAGAATCCATTTTTTTAACCTGTTTCCCTGCCTGAGAAGATTAGGTCTCAAAATAAAAGGTAGGCCATTAAAAAAATTAAATGAGGGGAGATTTCTTCCATCAGAAGATGATGATTCCTTGGAATTCTTTACCCCAGAGAGCTGTGGAGGGTGATTCATGATTATATTTGGGTAGGCCCCAAATCCTCAGCTTTGCCTATTGCTGGCGGCCGGGGCTGGGGTCAAAGCACTCGGCAGAGATGGTGCTCGGTGATTGGTGTCAGAGGGCTGGTCGGAGGCTCAAAGCTTTCAGACGACTCAGAGTCGCACTGTGGTCAGGTGCTTCCCGGATGCTGCATCGGCAAGTTTGTGGCGCCGGAAGCATGGCAGGGGGAGTTTTCTTCCTTCTCCCGTCTGCGTGAGATTATGGGACTTTCGAGAGACTTTGAACTTTTTTTACCATGCCCATGGCCTGTTCTTCATCAAGTTACGGTATTGCTTGCACTGTTGTAACTATATGTTATAATTATGTGGTTTTTGTCAGCTTTTGAGTCTTGGTCTGTCTTGTGTTTCTGTGATACCACACCGGAGGAACATTGTATCATTTCTTAATGCATGCATTACTAAATGACAATAAAAGAGGGCTGTCTGTCCTCATAATCATAATAATATTTAAAATGGATCATTGGATAGTGAAGGGAAATGCTGTTGAAACAGATCAGCCATAATTTTGCTGAACAGCAGAGCAGGATTGAAGGGCTTAATGGCCTTCTCCTGCTTTTGTTTCTTTTGTTCCGTTCTTATTCAAGGCATCCACAGAGGGAGGGGAGGGAGGGAACGTCGACTCAGACCATGAGAGGCCTGCATCAGGCATTTTCATGCCTTACAAGGCACAGATTGGAAGTCTGTGTGGGGCGCCACTCCTCACACAGACTAGAGCAATGTGTGATTAAGTGCCTTGCTCAAGGGCACAAACACTCTGCCACAGCTGAGGCTCGAACTAGCGACCTTGAAATTACTAGACGAACGCCTTAACCACTTGGCCATGTGCCCAACACTGAAGTGCTCAACAAACCCTATTTCATGTGAGGCTTAGCTTGCACTCTTTATTATCCATCGATTTAACTTCTTTATGTTAATGTCCTGAAGCAACTTGCTATTGTTATTCGGAGCTTTTCATTTATTTTACAGGATATATTCACATTCCTTGTCAATAATTAATGTAACAAGACGTTGAACTGCATTTTGAAACCACATCAGTACTTCTGGTGAAGATTCTCCTGAAATGTTGTCAGGTAGGGCACTACATGACTTGGGCCCATCAACAATAAAAGAACGATGATGCATTTCCTGGAGAGCTGTGCAGTATACCCTGGAGGAGAATCACGCAATGTTACCCTTGCCCTTGGTTACAGAGTTTGTAGGTTTGGGAAGTGATCCCAGTGAAGGCGGTAGACGGTGCACACCACATCACTGTACATAGATTATGAAAGGAATAAGTTGATCAGTGGCCAGATTTATCCTGAATGATGTTGAATGTGTTGTGTGGTGATAGAGTAGTCCATTCCACTCCTGATTTGCTTTGCGGAAGGGCATTGGGGAATCAGGAAGGAGGCCACCCGCTATAGAGTATCAAACATCTGTGACCTTCCCTGGTAGCTATTTCATTTATTGGCCTAGTACTCTTTTGTTTCTCTGTGAATTAGTCAACTAATGTTAAAACACACTTACCTTCGCTGTCTTAGTAAGGCCATTGAATTCTTCAGCCACTGCACAGAAGTTTATAGTTTGTAAAAGTTTCACAATCATAGCTAACTCCTTCTCTTTGGCACAAACAACTGCATACAAGCGGCCTTTTCACTGACATTCCATTGTTGATTTTCCTCCCCTGTTCTTATTTATAGTAGGAGCACCTGTACATAACCTTTCAGAAAAACCAGAAGTTCACATTTTTCTATGTATTCATGTTTTAGTTTCAGTCTGTAAATACCATATTCCAATAACTTTACTGACTCTTCGAGGCCTGCAGTTACTGTTATTCTCCGTCAATATTAATAGTCATAATCATGGTCATATTTTATTGATCCCGGGGGAAATTGGTTTTCGTTAAAGCTGCACCATAAATAATAAAATAGTCATAAAACCATAAATAGTTAAATAGTAATATGTAAATTATGCCGGGAAATAAGTCCAGGTCCAGCCTATTGGCTCAGGGTGTCTGACCCTCCGAAGGAGGAGTTGTAACGTTTGATGGCCACAGGCAGGAATGACTTCCTATGACGCTCTGTGTTGCATCTCGGTGGAATGAGTCTCTGGCTGAATGTACTCCTTTGCCCAACCAGTACATTATGTAGTGGATGGGAGACATTGTCCAAGATGGCATGCAACTTGGACAGCATCCTCTTTTCAGACACCACCGCCAGAGAGACAAGTTCCATCCCCACAACATAAGACCATAAGACAAAGGAGCAGAAGTCGGCCATTCGGCCCATCGAGTCTGCTCCGCCATTTTATCATGAGCTGATCCATTCTCCCATTTAGTCCCACTCCCCCGCCTTCTCACCATAACCTTTGATGCCCTGGCTACTCAGATACCTATCAATCTCTGCCTTAAATACACCCAATGACTTGGCCTTCACTGCTGCCCGTGGCAACAAATTCCATAGATTCACCACCCTCTGACTAAAAAAATTTCTTCGCATTTCTGTTCTGAATGGGCGCCCTTCAATCCTTAAGTCATGTCCTCTCATACTAGACTCCCCCACCATGGGAAACAACTTTGCCACATCCACTCTGTCCATGCCTTTCAATATTCGAAATGTTTCTATGAGGTCTCCCTTCATTCTTCTAAACTCCAAGGAATACAGTCCAAGAGCGGACAAACGTTCCTCATATGTTAACCCTCTCATTCCCGGAATCATTCTAGTGAATCTTCGCTGTACCCTCTCCAATGTCAGCACATCCTTTCCTAAATAAGGAGACCAAAACTGCCCACAGTACTCCAAGTGAGGTCTCACCAGCGCCTTATAGAGCCTCAACATCACATCCCTGCTCCTATACTCTATTCCTCTAGAAATGAATGCCAACATTGCATTCCCCTTCTTCACTACTGACTCAACCTGAAGGTTAACTTTAAGGGTATCCTGTACGAGGACTCCCAAGTCCCGCTGCATCTCCGAACTTTGAATTCTTTCCCCATTTAAATAATAGTCTGCCCGTTTATTTTTTCTGCCAAAGTGCATAACCATACACTTTCCAACATTGTACTTCATTTGCCACTTCTCTGCCCATTCTTCCAATCCATCCAAGTCTCTCTGCAGACTCTCCGTTTCCTCCGCACTACCGACCCCTCCACCTATCTTTGTATCATCAGCAAACTCAGCCACAAAGCCATCTATTCCATAATCCAAATCGTTGATGTACAATGTAAAAAGAAGTGGCCCCAACACGGACCCCTGTGGAACACCACTGGTAACCGGCAGCCAACCAGAATAGGATCCCTTTATTCCCACTCTCTGTTTCCTGCCAATCAGCCAACGCTCTATCCACGTATGTAACTTTCCTGTAATTCCATGGACTCTTACCTTGTTAAGTAGCCTCATGTGTGGCACCTTGTCAAAGGCCTTCTGAAAATCCAAATATACAACATCTCCCTTGTCTAGCCTACTGGTAACTTCCTCAAAAAATTGTAATAGGTTTGTCAGGCAGGATTTTCCTTTAAGGAATCCATGCTGAGTTCTGCCTTTCTTGTCATATGCCTCCAGGTACTCTGTAACCTCATCCTTGACAATCGACTCCAACAACTTCCCAACCACAGATGTCAAGCTAACAGGTCTATAATTTCCTTTTTGCTTCCTTGCCCCCTTCTTAAATAGCGGAGTGACATTTTCAATCTTCCAGTCCTCCGGAACCATGCCAGAATCTATCGACTTCTGAAAGATCATCGCTAATGCCTCTGCAATCTCCACAGCTACTTCCTTCAGAACACGAGGGTGCATTCCACCTGGTCCAGGAGATTTATCTACCCTTAGACTATTCAGCTTCCTGAGTACTTTCTCTGTCGTAATTGTGACTGCGCACACTTCTCTTCCCTGCCACCCTTGAGTGTCTGGTATACTGCTAATGTCTTCCTCAGTGAAGACTGATGCAAAATACTCATTCAGTTCCTCCGCCATCTCCTTATCTCCCATTACAATTACATCACTGGCCTTACGAATGAACACTAGAATTCTTCAATTTCAAAAGGCAAATTTAAGGCATATCACATTTATATGCTTGCTACAGCGTTTCAAATTAATTCATAACCCCAGATTATAAAATCAACAAGGATCTAGTGTTTTCCTGGTGTATATGACAAATAAACTCTTCTCCGGCTTCCAGATTGATACAGGTATCAATTTTAACCGAGATTTCAATGACAAACTCTGCTATCTTCATCAGGGATGATGTCTGGGCATGTCTCGTCCGATGGTATTTATAACCCCATCATCCATCAATCCTGATTGGTTTGTCCTCATCCTATCAAGTTTTGGTGTCTCTCTTTGTTTAGATAGATAGAGAGATAGATACACAGATACTTTATTGATCCCAAAGGAAATTACAATGTCACAGTAGCATTACAAATGCACAAGTATACATATATTAGAAGAGAAGTAAAAAAAGAATAAAAAATAAGTAACCTCAAATAGTCTAACAAGAGGGGGTCATCATTTCCCAGGCAATAGGTTGATTCATTATAGAGCCTAATGGCCGAGGGTAAGAATGACCCCATGTAGCACTCTTTGGAACAGCGGAGGTGTCTTAGTCTATTACTACAAGTTCTCCTCTGTTCAGCCAAGGAGGCATGCAGAGGGTGAGAAATATTGTCCAGAATTGCCAAGATTTACTGTAGGGTCCTTTGTTCTACCACAACCTTCAGTTTGACTCCTATAACAGAGCCAGCCTTCCTAATCAGTTTATTGAGCCTATTAGCATCACCCATTGCCCCAGCACATCACCGCATAAATTATACTGTCAACCACAGACTGGAAGAACATGTGAAGGAGAGGCCTGCATACTCCAAAGGACCTCAGTCTCCTCAGGAAATAGAGGTGACTCTGGCCTTTCTTGTACACAGCCTCTGTGTTGGTGCTTCACTCAAGTCATCATCCAGGTGCACCCCTAGGTACTTGTAGGTCCTCACCATCAATAATAACAGGGAGCAGTGCAGGCTTAGTCTTCCTAAAGTCCATCACCATCTCCTTTGTCTTAATGATGCTGAGCTGCAAATGATTCCGCTTGCACCATATGACCAAGTTCTCTACCAGGGCCCTTTATTCATCCACTTGTCCTCCCTTTATACACCCAACTATTGCTGAGTCATCAGAGAATTTCTGCAGATGACATGAATCAGAGTGGTGCCTAAATCTGAGGTATGCAGGGTAAACAGAAAGGGAGCCAATACCGTCCACTGTGGGGCCCCAGTGCTGCTTACAGCTATGTTTGACACAGTTCTGAAGCCACACGAACTGTGGTGGGCAGGTCAGGTAGTCCATTATCCAGGATACGATGGAAGTGCTAAACTGTATTGAATGGAGCTTTTCCCCCAGCAATGAGGACTGTATGCTATTGAAGGCACTTGAGAAATCAAAAAACATGGTCCTCACTCTACTGCCCTGCTTATCCAAATGGGAGTAAATTCAAATTCCAGTTCTTACTTAGAGTGAGACTTCCATCTTTGTTAAAATTCTTTTCCTCTAGTTTTATTTCAATAGCTTCCTTCACCAGGTGGTCCCAAAAGCCAATGGCACAGCACTGTAGTTTTCTTCTGTCAAAGTCAATCCTATGACCATTGCAAATGCAATGTTCTGCTACTGCCCATTTCTCCAGGTAACCCAAAAGGATGCACCTCCTGTGCTCCTTGATGTGGGTTTCCCCCGTGCATCCCATCTGGCTGATATACACTGCTCCACATTCACAGGGAATCCTGTAAACCACAGCCGTCCTGAGTCCCAGGTCATCTTTGTCCCGCTTATGCTGAGATTTGAGCTTCCTTGTGGGTTTGTGCATGGTATCAATGACCCCTATCATCCAAGACATGCTTTCTTTGTTTGCTGCCATCAGGAGGGAGATTCAGCTGCCTTGAGTCCCACGTCACCAGGTTCAGGACCAGTTCTTACCCCTCAACCGTGAGGCTCTTGAACCAGACGGGGGTATAACTTCTCTCACCCCAACACTGAACTGATTCCACAACCTTTAGACTCACTTTTAAGGGCTCTACAACTCGTTCCTGATATTTATTGCTTCTTTATTATTATTATTATTATTATTATTATTATTAGTTTTTCTTTTTTTGTATTTGCATAGTTTATCTTTTGCATATTGGTTATTTGTCTATTGGATGCATTTTTTCATTGATTCTATTGTGATGTTTGTATTTACTGTGAATACCCACAAGAAAATAAATTTCAGGGTAATATATGGTGATATATGTACTTTGATAATAAATTTACTGTGATCTTTGAAATCTTTCTATAATTACAAAGAATTTGATGAAATCATTATTGTAATGGGAAAAGTAATGGTCTCTTTTCAGAAAGGCCATATTTGGCTTCGTGTTTGTGGAACACAGTTGTTCTGCAATTATAGGGAGTCCAATGATTTCAAAAGCAATTGTAGAATAGGGCTATATTCTTCTGCAATTAGATAACTAAGAGGTAATCTCATTGAAGCACATATCATTCTGAAAGATCTTCACAGGCTGGATGCTGATTTGTTGTTTGACTATGAAGTCTGGAGCTAAATCTTGGGATTAGGGAATGGACATTTACTGTAGAATTGATAGCAAAAAAAAATTTCTTCATGCAAAGGCTCATGATCCTAGGGATCCCAGAAAGCCATGGACCTGCTTGAATATGTTAATAGTTAAAATGGGAAAAGGAAATCAGGAGGAATCAGGAAGCACACTAAAGTTGAAGAAGAAGATAAACCACTATCTTTTTGAATGGTGAAGCAGATTCAAAGGGCAAGGTGGCCAAATAATGCAGGTTTTTCTTATGTTTATGGTTTGCAGCAATTAACTATTTGTTAGGTGCAATGGAACTCTTGCCAGCTGAGAAATGATTCAAGGTCAGATTTGTGTATAGAAAAGGACCAAATGATCTGTATTCAGGGAAAGTAATTAATCCCAGATGGGACTTACTCATTTCTCTGCTCCATCCAATTAATCTCTACAGATAGAAGATAATTTAGTTTATTTTTATGTTTTAATGTTTGTGTCCTCTGCTGGATGGTCATTGTTCTAAGTTTCTGGACTGTTTTCAGATGGATGCTTCCAATTTATCTGTATGGCACAGGCTATCTGCCTGACCATGATAATGTTCTGTTTCTGCAATTATATTGTTGACCATTAGTGAATGTATTTTGGCTTTACTTATGACAGAGCTGGATTTAGAGAACTTGTGTCCACAAATCTGTGGCATTCCAATGTTATTAAATTATTTCTTAAGAAAATAAAAATTACATTTTCAATGACTCCCTTGTACCGTTCTGCAATAGCTATATGGATTAGTTACAGGCAACATAAAAATGTTGGTGAGTTATAAATGCTATTCAAGTGGAACGGTATGGTAGATCAATTTGTACTATATTCTCTCACTTATTTGGCATAATCAAACCTGCTGTGGAAACCAAGCATGTTTTACGAAACAAAATCTGAATTAATATTTATAACTCTGAACATTGTTTATTTCCTGAAGACTTTGCATCCAGGATCATAGCTTGTTCCATTTAATTCAATTCATGTATTGTTACTTGTAATGTGGTTGAAACATCTGCAATAGCTGTAAGACATTTGCATCAGACTTATGTTTATAGATTATGATTATAGAATATCTCAAATAAAATTCAGAAGAAGTTGGACGCCCTGATTTACAACTATTTTCTTGTTTCCTTCACTGGAATGCCAAGTTGTCTTTTATGTACTTAAAGCTGCATGCTTGAGTTAGTATAATACTGAGAAAGGTGTCTGAGTATTTGTTGGAAAAGAGATCTAAAATAATCAGTCAATAGTTTTTAACGACCAGTTGAGTGCAACCTAAATGGAAAACAGATGTTCTTTTTATTTTTTATTGGAAATCTATCTACTCCATGATATCAAAGTGGTTCTTGCTTATTTTTTCAATCTAAATGAAGAAAGTTGTGACCAAGCAAGTCTAATATCACTGAATCTAAACAAAATAATATCCTATCTATCTTCTTTAACCTCAAGTTATAAATATTATAATACAGTATACTTTGTTTGTGCTAATATAATAAATCCATTCATCTCAGTTGAGCTGTTAACATTAAATATGACAACATGCAAGCTAAAGTACTGAAAGAATGAAAATGGACAATAATTTAAAATAGCAGTGTTCTTTTTGCATTCTCGGGGAGCTTGTTGCTGGACTTATAGTGCAATTAGGAGCAATTTTCTGAAATTGCAAGATGGCACTTTATACTGTTTCCAAAGTTTTTCTTTTTAAAGAATAGTTTATTGCTTATTTCAGCTATGTATTTTTCACATAAATTCAACTTAAAACCCATGAAACATTTGTGGGAAAGGAATTTATGATAGAAACCCTTGGTTTCATTTATTTTATTGATTCATAGCACACATGAGCAATACCATTAATAATCCTCGGCATTATACCAGTATAATGTCCAAAAGGTCACAACCACCTGCAAGCATAAATCCAATTGATTTGTGTGCCTGTACAAACAATGGGTCAGCATAGACAGAAACGTACACTCTCTTAAACTTTAAAAGATAAAAGTTAATATAAAAGGATTTCAGCAAATGTTGAAGCAAAGATGATTAAAACCAAATAAAGACACTTCTTTTGATTCTAATTATCTCTATAAAGCAACTGTACTTGTAAAAAGGATGATGAGGAGCAGCAGATCAAATTTTGATAGATACCATTGATTCAGTGAAGAATCAACATCAGTAGAACATATCTCTGAAATACTTTGGAAGTTGGACCAACATACTATCATGAAGCTACATTTCTCCCTGCAGCCCTAATTATGAGATTCCTTTGAACACAACCCAATCCCAAGGCCGTACCTAATACTTTTTACAGGATTTTCCATTCAAGGATATTGATGTTTCAACACCAGTCAGTGATGCAACCTATCAGTATTCTCTCGACTGCTCATGTATAGAAGTTTGTCAAAGTTTTAGGAGCTATGCATCTGTTTTCTATCTGCATTGCATTCTGTGTTGCACTCTTATTATGTTTATTATGGTAACTTGTAACGTGGGTAGGGATGTGGTAAAAGCAAAGGAAATAAGTTACATACTTATGCTTTATTCTGGGCAGCTTTAGAACTGTGGATTGACGGATGTCATATCTTTCGTTGACTGCTTAATTACACTTCTTAATTACACTTACTTTCACTTATTTGCTTCACTTCAAGATTGTTTGTAGTGCTAGCTGCTAATAAAGGATCAACTACGTTCTTCAATGATGTGGAACAGTATTACTGAATTGATCGGAGGGTGCGTCATGCAAGGTAGCACCCCGTGGGTTCGCCAGCAATGGCATTGGTTTGTAACAGATTCAAGATAACTGTGTAGTACTTATGACAGGAACAAGTTTTAACAATATCATTGAGTTCAGAAATGGATTCAGTAATGTATGTTCAAAAAGCATAAAACCAACACTACTGCAATAATCAGAGAGTGAAAGTCTAATACTTAGTTAAATCTGTACATCTTTTTTTATCACTAGTTTTTTTATTGCAGCACCAACAAATTACATTCAATACAACCAGTTGCCCATTATATTTTGACTGTTTAACCCAGCCACCCCCCAACCTTCATCACCATCCCCCCTCCACCCCTCATCCTCATCCTCACCCCCCTCTCCACCCCTCGCCCCCTCCACCCCTCACCCCTCCACCAACCAACTGAATAGTAGTGCATACACAGACAGAGCATTCCTATTTTAACAGAAGCTCCTTTAAGTTAGATATCAAATTTGTCCACATTAAGATTGTGTTTGGTCGTGCATCATTTACTCTTGCTGATGAAAGTTCCAGGTAAGAAATGTCCAAAAAGCTCTGAAGCCAGTGAGTATTTGAAATATCATGGGGAGGTTTCCAACGCTGGACCACAACCTTCTTAGCTGCAGTCAGGCCTGCCAGCCAGACTTTGCATGTTTTTATCTGTAAGGGAAAGGTGGGAGTCATCATTTAGAAGATGTACAGTCGGGTCCATTGGTAATTGTACACCCGTTAGTTCTGTAGTGGACTGATAACCTTCCCCCACAAACCAAAAACCCTTGGACATTCCCATACAACATGTATAAAAGAGCCAATGGCTCTGTGGGGGCAAAATGAGCAATATGGGTCAGGAACCAGTCCCACTTGATGTCTAATTCTCGGTGTTAAATATGCTCTATGACAAAATTTCAAGTGTATATACCGATGATTTGGGTTTTTCGAAGCACTGGCAGCATTATCCCAAATCACATCCCAGTCTAAGTCTTGTCCCAATTCAGATATGTCCCTATCCCAGGTTTTCACTCCTGATATGGGCATATATTTCTGGGAGTTTAATTTATTATAGATATATGACACTATCTGTCCTGGAGCATTCTGTATCCAACTTAAATGGGATGGTCCTTTAAGTCTAACCCCCAGAGAAACCCATAGGCTTTACAAGCTGATCGTACTCTAAAGTAGAAGAAAAGAGAGTGTTTATCAATATTATATCCAGATACCGGTTCTTGAAAGCTAAAGATAGTACTTGCCCCATTAAAATCTTGAAGAGTAGTAATACCTTTATCCTCCCAAGTTCTGTTAGTGAATGGTTTCCCCCAGATAGAAGATGATTATTGTTCCATAATGGAGATGATTTGCACCATACGCTTTTAAGTTTTAGAAATGTTCCTGCTGCTCTAAACACTTGTAGCATATGGGTTAAAATTGGACCATAATACAAATCACATTTTTTGGTAGACATACCTACAAGGAGAAAGTCCT
Source organism: Mobula hypostoma (assembly GCF_963921235.1). Lineage (NCBI taxonomy): Eukaryota > Metazoa > Chordata > Chondrichthyes > Myliobatiformes > Myliobatidae > Mobula > Mobula hypostoma. The sequence continues at coordinate 221,616,584 of NC_086097.1, read as the reverse complement.
TCAACCTTATTGGTGCTATTAGCTCTTGTTCTATACTTTTCCATGACGAAACGTTATCCTCCTCCATCCAATAGCTAAGATTTTTAATACAAATGCCCAGTGTACATCTTGAAAGTAAATGAAATCAGTTTTATAAAGAGAAGAAATGTAGTATTTCTAATATGTTATGAACATATTGTTTTAAGGGTGATAGTCTTTCAGGATTTAGACTTGTGGTTAATGACTGGTGGAGCCTGCATCAATGGTTTTAGAATGTTCCAGGGACAGTATGTGAAGGGCACTTCTACTACCTACAAATATTTCTTTCGAGGTCCTTGTCATTCACATGGATAATCCTCACATTTTGCAACAGACTTCATTAGAGGTTAAGATCATGTTGAGCACATATACTTTCATTATACTTAATAATTGCTCTTGTGTTCTTGCCTTGCTTTCAATGTCAAGGTTCAGGGAGCCTGGGAAAACTGTGCTGAAATATTGCTAACATACATCAATATAGATGGTCAACATCTCCTGCAACCAGCCTAAGTACAAAGCGGTGGTGGACCTGGTTGTTGCACTGGAATCTCTCCTCTATCTACATTCCTCCTTGTGTCCAGTCCCCTTCCCTTTGGCATTTTATTCTCCGTTAGATGTAAGACTTATTTCTGTATCATTTTAAATTTGATATACTGACAGGAGACTGCAATCTGAACATTTACCTAAGCAATTACTTATACATCTGGACTAAATAATTTAGAATGAACAATCAGATTTTGATTGGACCGATGATTTGGTTGGATATTGTATTCATAAACCGTGGCTAAGATGACACTAAGATGATCAGTAACAGAGGAAAAGTAATACTGAAACTGAGGTGGGTAACTTATTTTTTGATCTTATTCATTTGTACAATGAGACCATTACTGGAATGGCAGTAGCAATGGATTGTCCATGGATATTTGCTTTTAAGAAGATGATAGCAGAGAAAAGAATCACGCAATAGGTTTACGCAAGGAAATATAGGATCTTGACCCAGTGACTTAGGGGGAGTATATATTTCCAAATAAGAAGGCTTGTACCATTGTGACAGACTTGTAAGCGGTGGTGCACCCATGTGATCATTATTACCTAATTGCTAATTGCTCTACCTAATTGCTAGGCATTATAGGTTTTCCTGATACTTTCAAAAACCCTTGGTAAGTTGCAGACGTCCATTTTGTAGAAGCTTACACACTGTATTAAAGAGTAATGATGATGTGGAGATGGGGGGCGGGGGCGGGGGCCTTTCCTCTTCTCACTCAGTACAGTCTTTCATGACCATGCAGCCCAGATGGTGAGCTCCATGTCAAGCATGTGCTGTCTTGATTCAAGTTAAAATTAGAGAGCCACGCTGGCGTGGTGGTTAGCCCAACTCCATTACAGCTCATGGGCATCAGAGTTCAGAGCTCAATCCCGGCTTCCTCTGTAAGGAGTCTCTGTACGTCCTCACTGTGGAACGCATGGGTTTTCTCTGGGCCCTCTCTGGTTTCCTTCCACAGTCCAAAGTAGGTTGACTGGTCATTGTAAATTGTCCAGTGATTAGGTTGGGGTTAAATCGTAGCTGTTGGGCGGTGTGGCTCAAAGGGCTAGTAGGGCCTATTCTGCCCTATATCTCTAAATGGTTGGGTTGGGCAATTCTCCGATCTTGGCAATTTACTTGCAAACGTTTCATCACCATGTGAGGAGCCATCAACAGTGTGCTGCTAATTATGGTGTGTCTTCTGAATGCTTGGACTTTACATACTTTTCAATCAGCTAATTGGATGTCATTTCAGAAACTTGTTTGCAATGTGGGGAGGAAATCTTGGCGCTGATTGGTTGTGTGTAAACTTTGTTTGTTGTCGTCTGGAATTTTGCCCGCATCGGATCATAAATAGGATCGAGGTCTGCATGTTTGTTTACAGAACTGCTTGCCGAAAATCAGGCTTCAAAGAATTCTCTTGCATGCTGTGTGTTCACTTGCAGCAGGACTTTCACTGATGCCCCTCTCAAACGTCATCAGTGGGGATCTGGGAGAATTGGTCACGCTGCTTTACAGCCGTTTGATGTTCATGGATCCTTGCAGATCGTTTTCTCCCTGTTTGGCTGATGTAATATTTCCTGCAGTCCCTGCATTCGATTTTGTAAACCATATTGGTCTTGTCTTATAGGTGGTCTAACATTGTCTAACATTGGTCTGAAAAGTACTCTTTTCAACATTGCTGTTGGCTTGTGTGTGACTAAAATTCTATGTTCTTGGAGCAGTCGGGCTGTCATTTCCAAGATATTTTGAATGCATGGAAGGACAACCCATTTAGTCACTTCTTGGTTGGTGAGTGTCAACCTTGTAGGCATCTTCACATGAAGTTCCATAGCTATCCGTTTCATGCAAATACTTTAAAGAGATGTTTCTGTTCTCTATCCTTTAGTTCCGCTGTGCTGCAGTGTGTCTCCGCTCTTCGGAACAAAGTTTCGTTACAGCTCTTCTTGTGTGCATTTGTATCTCTAAATGAATAAAATAAAGTAAAATAAGTTACTAAAATTCTGCAAGAAATTGTTTCTCAAAATGTGGAAATAGATGATACTACATGGTTCATTATTACATACAAAAGCTGTTTCGGATTAAAAAACTTATTTGAAAATTTTTCTGCTCCTATTGATGAGATAACATGTTAACATTGATCTGCCTTTTCGTCCTGTCTCAGAACAACCATTAAATAATGCATGAACCTTTGTGCATTACAGCACTCCCCGATTGTTTAACCATTAATAATGTGTCCTAGCAATACCATTTAGCTGTTATTTGATTAAATTATGCTCCAGAGAAGACATCTATAATGAGATTAATTTTAATTATTTAGGGTCTATGCAATAAGCAACCTTCAATTATGTTTAGCCCTGCTAAAAGATATCAATCCATCAGTCTTTTCATAAATATGCAATTTATTGCATGAACTTAGATTGCCAGTATAAGTTTACAGTGATGAATGTTTATAAAAGTCAATAGCCATGACTTCCAAAAACACTGAAGTGTAATCTTTCTTATTATGGCTCATTTCATCAAAGTTATATCCATTAATTATAAGAAGGTATGTTGGTTAACAGTGCCATTTACTATGATGGAACTTTTTCTATTGCAACTTCGGTCAAAAAGTTTGAATCCCAGGGGACAACATAGGGATGCCGTTGTCCCACGGCTCCAGAGACCTGGGATTGGTCCTGACCCTGAATGCTAAGTAGAGTTTGCTTATTCTCCCTAGAGAACATGCAAACTCCCACACCCTAAAGATGTGTTGGTTGGTAGACTATTTGTCTGCTATACATTGCTCCACCGTAGGTGGGTGATGGAAAAACAATAGGGTGGTAATAGGCAACTATGGGAGTATAGGGATAGTCATAGTCATAGTCAGAGTCATACTTTATTGATCCCGGGAGAAATTGGTTTTCATTACAGTTGCACCATAAATAATAAATAGTAATAGAACCATAAATAGTTAAATAGTAATATGTAAGTTATGCCAGTAAATTATGAAATAAGTCCAGGACCAGCCTATTGGCTCAGGGTGTCTGACCCTCCAAGTGAGGAGTTGTAAAGTTTGATGGCCACAGGCAGGAATGACTTCCTATGATGCTCAGCGTTGCATCTCGGTGGAATGAGTCTCTGGCTGAATGTACTCCTGTGCCCACCCAGTACATTATGTAATGGATGGGAGACATTGACCAAGATGGCATGCAACTTAGACAGCATCCTCTTTTCAGACACCACCGTCAGAGAGTCCAGTTCCATCCCCACAACATCACTGGCCTTACGAATGAGTTTGTTGATTCTGTTGGTGTCTGCTACTCTCAGCCTGCTGCCCCAGCACACAACAGCAAACATGACAGCACTGGTCACCACAGACTCATAGAACATCCTCAGCATCGTCCGGCAGATGTTAAAGGACCTCAGTCTCCTCAGGAAATAGAGACGGCTCTGACCCTTGTAGACAGCCTCAGTGTTCTTAGACCAGTCCAGTTTTTTGTCAATTCGTATCCCCAGGTATATGTAATCCTCCACCATGTCCACACTGACCCCCTGGATGGAAACAGGCGTCACCAGTACCTTAGCTCTCCACAGGTCTACCACCAGCTCCTTAGCCTTTTTCACATTAAGCTGCAGATAATTCTGCTCACACCATGTGACAACGTTTCAGGGAATGAGATTGTTGGGATTACTCTCGGAGCCGCCATTGACTCAATAGTCACTAAATGGCCATCTATGCTGTATGAAATATGACAGCTTGCAAGAATGTAGAAGATGGAGGGATTTGATAAAGTATACAAAATTAGGAGGGGTATAGAAAGGATCATTACACTGAGATTGGGTGGACTACAGCTAGAGGTCATGGGTTAAGGTTGAAAGCTGAAATGTTTAAGGGGAACATGAGGGGAAATTTCTCCAGTCAGAGGGTGGTGAGAGTGTGGAACGAGCTGTCAGAGCAAGTGGTGAATGTAGAGTCAATTTCAATGTTTAAGAGAAGTTTGGACAGGTGCATGGATAGGAGGGGTGTGGTGGCTCTGGTCCAGGTGCAGGTGGATGGGACTAGGCAGATTATATGGTTCAGCTTGAACTAGATGGCCAAAGACCCAATTTCTGTACTGTAGTTTTCTATGACTCTATGACTAAGTAAATTTATTATCAAAGTAGAGGTGCTGTCATGCCTTCTCTGTGATGGTACTTACATGCTCGTCCCAGGACAAAACTTCCAATATAATAACGCCAAATAATTTAAAGTTCCTGACTCTCTAACATCTCCAATACCCTAATACAGACTGATTCATGGACTGCCAACTCCTTCCTTCTGTAGTCAATAATCAGGTGCATAGTTTCCATATTTTTGGTTAATATTTAATAGATTTTGTTCATTAGAAAATTAATACATATTGGGCAATATAGTATCGATTACACTGGATAATAAATTTTTTCGAAGTATTGCTTTCTCAGAATATTTTTCTTTTTGTTTCTGATAGACTACTTGAAGCAGAACACAAACTTAATTTCAGACTACTTGCATCACGTAGGAATTTGGAGAAACAAGAAGAAACTTCTATTGAATTTAATGTGTTTAATTGCATAAAGGTGCTGACACTTTGCAATAGTTCAACGAAGCAAAAAAAAGTTTCATTGACGATTTTCATTTGTACTAAGTGCCTGAGGCTTCTCGCTTAAATGTCCAACAATAATCAGCCAATATTGATGGATTCCAGTTGCCCTGATACCATTTCTCCATGACCGCAACGTTCTGGTGCCATGCTTCTTACTGACAGTGCTAGAATTTGCAGGGAAGAAGTCTAAATGGAAATGCAGGAAATGAATCTTTTGTGACATGTTACACTTAATGGTTTTCATAATTTGGTGCTCTGCAGTTGCCAAGGTCCTTGAATGCTTTCCATGCGATTTTCACTAATCCCACGAGAAGTTCTTCGAATTACCTGTCATTGATGACCTGTCTGATTTGTGGACCAGTGCCTTCCTTAATCTTGGCATCAGTTACTCTGACTTGAATTATAAATTGAAATTACAAATATAGGCATTTTTGTTAAAACTGTGCATGATAGGGAAATTTCTTGGTGATTTTCATGATCAGCAGCCCAAAATTCATAAGACACCCAAAAGTACTCAGGAAGCAAAATCTTTGTTGTCTTGTGTTATTGAAAGGTCTTTCCTTATGATATTTCATGATCTCATCTTTGTTTCTTTGAAACTCTTTATCAATTACAGCTAACAACATCATCCCCTCAAAACTAATCAGTAAACTCCAAGACCTGGCCTCAATACTCCCTTGTGCAATTGGATCCTAGATTTCCTCACTTGTAGACCCCAAAACATCTCTTCCACAATTTCCATCAGCATTGGAGCACCGCAGGAATGTGTACTTAGCCCGTTTCTCTCCTCACTTTACACTTATAACTGTGTAGCTAACTGCAGCTCCAATACCACATACAAGTTTGCAGATGACACCACATTTGCGGGCTGTATCAAAGGGGGAGTTGAATCAGCAACAACTTCTCACTCAATGTCAATAAGACCATGGAACTGTAGACTTCAGGAGAGGGAAACCTGAGGTCCATGAGCCAGTAATCATTGGCGCATCAGAGGTGGAGAGGGTCAGTAACTATCTCAGAGGATCTGTCCTGGACCCATCATGTAAATATTATTGTGAAGAAAGTACAACAGCACTTCTGCTTCCTCAGGAGTCTGCGGAGATTCAGCATCTCATCCAAAACCTTGACAAACTTCTATAGATGTGCGGTGGAAAGTGTGCTGACTGGCTGCTTTGCAGCCTGGTATGGGAACACCAATGCCTTTGAGGGGAAAATCCTACAAAAGGTAGTGAATTTGGCCCAGTACATCATGGGTAAAACCCTCCGAACCATTGAGCACATCTACATGAAACGTTGCCATAGAAAAGCAGCATCCATTATTAAAGATCCTCACCACCCAGGCCATGCTCTTTATTCGCTTCTGCCATCAGGTAGATTACAGGTGCCTCAGGACTCACACCACCAGGTTCAATGGACAATAGGTGCAGGAGTAGCCATTCGGCCCTTCGAGCCAGCACGACCATTCACTGTGATCATGGCTGATCATCCATAATCAGTATCCAGTTCCTGCCTTATCCCCATAACCTTTGATTCCACTATCTTTAAGAGCGCTATCCATCTCTTTTTTGAAAGCATCCAGAGACTTGCCTCCACAGCCTTCTGGGGCAGAGCATTCCATATATTCACCACTCTCTGGGTAAAAAAGTTTTTCCTCAACTCCGTTCTAAATGGCCTACCCCTAATTCTTAAACTGTGGCCTCTGGTTCTGGACTCACCCATCAGCAGGAACATGCTCCCTGCCTGCAGCATGTCCAATCCCTTAATAATCTTATATGTTTCAATAAGATCCCCTCTCAGCCTTCTAAATTCCAATGTATACAAGCCCAGTTGCACCAATCTTTCGACATATGACAGTCCCGCCATCCCAGGAATTAACCTTGTGAACCTACGCTGCACTCCCTCAATAGCAAGAATGTCCTTCCTCAAATTTGGAGAACAAAACTGCACACAGTACTCCAGGTGTGGTCTCATCAGGGCCCTGTACAACTGCAGAAGGACCTCTTTGCTCTTATACTCAATTCCCCTTGTTATGAAGGCCAGCATGCCATTAGCTTTCTTCACTGCCTGCTGTACTTGCATGCTTGCTTTCAGTGACTGATGAACAAGGACACCTAGATCTCATTGACCAGTTTCTACCCCTCAGCCATCAGGCTCTTGAACAAAAGGGGATAACTACACTCACGTAAGGACTCATTTATATTGTTACATCATGTTCATTATTTATTGCTGTTTATTTATATCTGGATTTGCACAGTTTGTTTACAGTTTACAGTTACTGTTCTGTAGATTTACTAATTATGCCCACAGGAAATGAATCTCAGTGTTGTATATGGTGACATGTATGTACTCTGATAATAAATTTTACTTTGAAGTTTGAACTTCGAACTTTAAAGGTTTTCAATGCTCTGTTCTACATTAAGAATTTCATTTAGTAGAACTAAGTTTTTTTTAACATTACCTTGGGTCCTTTCTTTCAAATAGTGCTAGTAGTAGTAGGCAGCCATCGATCACAGGGGATCACGGGTTTGCGCCTCTAGTGGACTGTGTCCTCTCCAGGGCGCAAGCCTGGGTGGGAAGATTTGAAGAACTGGCTGTTGCCCATGCAGCGGGCTCCCCCTCTCCACGTCCAAGAGAAGGGCAAGCGTCAATAAAGCTTGGCACCAGTGTTGTTGCAGAGGTTGCCAGAGTGAAGTTGTAAACAACATCAAACTATCTTAGGGACCCCGGCTCTGGATTTCTTCCCTGGGGATTATTCCCAAAGTCCTTCCCTTGGGTGTGTGTGGCCGCAAGGCAGCAGAGGTTCAAAATCAGAGTTTTCCTTCTCCTGTTTCAAATATAGAATTATTATAGGATCGCAAGACCCTGCAGCAGATAGTGAGGTCAGCTGAGAAGATCATCGGGGTCTCTTTTCCCGCCATCACAGACATTTACACCACACGCTGCATCCGTAAAGCAAACAGCATTATGAAGGACCCCACACACCCCTCATATAAACTCTTCTCCCTCCTGCCATCTGGAAAAAGGCACTGAAGCATTCGGGCTCTCACGACCAGACTATGTAACAGTTTCTTCCCCCAAGCCATCAGACTCCTCAATACCCAGAGCCTGGACTGACACCAACCTACTGCCCCCTACTGTGCCTCTTGTCTTGTTTATTATTTATTATAGAGCCTGCACTGTTTTGTGTACTTTATGCAGTCCTCGATAGGTCTGTAGTCAAGTGTAGTTTTTGTGTTTTTTCTTGCATAGTTCAGTGTAGTTTTTGTATTGTTTCATGTAGCACCATGGTCCTGGAAAACGTTGTCTCATTTTTACTACCAGCGGTTATGGTTGAAATGACAATAAAAAGTGACTTGACATGACTTGACTACCCTGTAAATATTTTGGTTTATGATTTATAATTTTTTTCAAATAAAAAGTTATAAATTATAGTCCAAGATATTTACGGGTAGAATAAATAATGCCTTAAAGTAATTGCTGCCACGGGTTCACTGCTTGCAATCACTGTCCATTGTAGCTCTTCTCCAGCATTTAGCCACTTCAGACAAAGGATCAAGTCCTTGCTGGCCTGAAGAATGACAGATTTCACCATTGTGTTCTGCATGGCAGTAAGTCTTCCAACACAGGGGTGCCAAGAGGGCATAGCTGTTAGTGCGACACTATTAGAGCACAGGGCATCAGAGTTCAGAGTTTAATTCCCGTGTCCTCTGTAAGAAAGTTTGCATGATCTTCCTGTGTGCACATGGGTTTCGTCCGGGTGCTCCGGTTTCCTCCCACAGTTCAAAAACGTACCAGTTAGTAAGTTAATTGGTGATTGTAAATTGTCTAGTGATTAGGCTAGGGTTAAATAGGTGGGTTGCAGGGCAGAGTGACTCATTGAGTCAGAAAGACCTGCTCTGTACTGTATGTCTAAACAAATAAATAAATAAACTCATTGAGCTGAACAAGTGCCACTTTGAAACATTCCAGAAAACTTTGAGAACAAACCCCAGCTATGCCGTCAGGGAATTGCTAATTTTGATAACATTTAAAGACATTGAAAATTAAAGTAAATAATCATTCTTATAAATTTATAAAAATTAAAAGAACTTCAAACACCCAGAAGTATTAAAAACATTAAACAAAATAAATACTTGGGTAAAGGATCACTTGCTTTTCCCTGTAATTTTTTCCACTGTACCTCTCTAGTCCTCTCTGAAGTTAATGTATCTCTGTGCCCATGATCCCATAGCTGATCCCCAGTGTAAACCGGATGAAACCTCAGAAGATTAAGCTTCACTCCTATCTGGAGTCCAGCAGCACAATCCACGAACAAGATTCGAATACTTCGGTTCTTGGAAAAGGCACGTGTGGAAGACCCAATATTGATTTGTGTTTTCAGTTTTTAATTAAGCCTTTGATCAGTTTTATTCCCTTAACTATGATAAACTAGCTATAAAGATATATTAAATGTTTGGTCCCTGTTATAGTAATCAGAATGAAACCATATGTGTTACTAATCTTGTACAGTTTTTTTTAAATCCCTATGCAGCCATTAATTAATTATGTATGTATGAGCTTCATATGGTTTCAGGCATTACTTCTGCAAGTTTTACCAGCAGTTTTTTCAACCAAAGGAGGAGTAAATAAAACACACTATATAAATCACCAGCACTTTGCTAAAGGGTTCATTTAGTTTTATTTTAAGATTAACATCAACAGAAGCAATTTGGTACGTATATTGCAACAATACAACTCAACAAGTGTACACACAAAAAATATGTTGCTCTGAATGAAACACTCAGTTGCTAAGCACCATATTCACAGCTACACAATATGTACTATGTCCTTACAAGTACCAACATATCAACATCTAGAAATTCTATCACATAATATAATGATTTTTATGTACTCCGTGATGGAAACAATTTTAAACCTAAATGCTAAATGAAGTCAAGACCTCAGTGTGCATTGTGCCACAGAAATTGTAGCAGAATTCCATGTGTATAAGGTTCTTCTGCACAGATACCACTGGGCCTGTCTGAGTGTAATGAAACTGAGTGTATTTTAGGATAGATATCAATCATGCAATTTTCTTACAGGGTTTGTTACCATTCTTAAGCATGTATGTAGTCTGTAGTTATTTGGGACAGGTTTAGGGTAGAAACTGAGGAAAATGGGATGGTTAGGTCAGCTGTTGCTCTGGACCCCAGTCACACACAATTTATTAGACAACAGGGTTACAAGTAATTATTGATTCAAAGTTTTCTGCAGCAACTTCCTAATTGATGGTCCATTTCAAAAGCCAGTTTTATGTATTGTCAATTACACCATTTCCACTAGGACGGGCTGAGTATATGACCTTGAATAAATCAAAAATTAAGGATTAACTTCTCCCTCACCTACATCAGTATACAGAAGATTGAATTAATTACCCTTTTAGATTAATTCTACTTGGTGTTTGTTCAAATGATGGACCCGGATCTGGGCCATACCCTCCAAATATACGGACCTGCCTCTCGGTTTCTTTGCACTACCTTACTTCCCATTTTCTATTTTCTATTTATGATTTATAATTTAAATTTTAATATTTACTATTGGTTTGTACTCCAGGGAGCAGGAAGTACAGAATCAAATATCGCTGTGATGATTGTATGTTCTAGTATCAATTTTTTGGCGACAATAAAGTATAAAGTATAAAGTATAACTGAAATATTTAATACCATGAATTAAATTAAGGTCACTCCCATAACTTAACAAAGTTTTTAAATGAAAACTATCAATCCTCCAAATATTGTAATGGAGACTGCATTTGATTAATTTCATCCTTATATGCTTCACACTGTAATGATATACAATATGTTCAACTGTTTCATAATTATGACAAAACTTACACAACCCAGAATGATGTTTTCCGAAAAGATATAAGGAATAGTCAAGCATGGTATGCCCAGTTCTAAGTCGTGTCAAAATAATTCCTCCCCTTCTTGTTTCACACCTTTCTCGTATAAACCCGACAGTTTTATGAATTCTGAAAAGGTGTCTCCCTTTATGTCCTCAATATCTTTTTTGCCAACAACCTTTTTATTGACCCTCAGCTTTTAAATGAATGCTTAGCAATTACAACCAATCCCACCTTCGCTTCACCGATGATTGATTGCCATTTCCTAGTTTGGTATGCGATACCTATATTTACATTGACATTAGAATCCATCTGATGTTCCTTCCTACGTATGGTTAATTGGCCTAACTGTCCTTGAGTAATACTAATTGCCCTCTGGCATTGAACTAGCCTATTAGCTTAATCTTGTTAACTTCGATGTTTCATATCACCATATGTGCTACTGCAGTTGTGGCACAGAAAAGCAAGTAGCTACCTGGCAACATTGCAATGCCATAAGGGATTAACAGGAGCAAAGCCCAGGTTTCACTCTTATTCAAGTGTTCATTCTAACTTGGAATGTAAAGAAAAAAGCATGAAATAAAATGCCTTATCTGACATATTGCCCTTTCTATTCTGATATAGAAAACAGAAAAATAGAAAATTGCTGCTTCTCAGCTGGTGAACAGGCATTAAATTTGATTCTGTATTGCATATTGTCGCATATTATGGTTACACAGGCACAGGAACATACAAATTAAGAGTGGGGGTGTGTAGGCTTCTCAGTTCCTCAAATCTACTCCATCATTTAATAAGATCATGGTTGATTTGATTGCAAGCTCAGTTCTGCACTCCTGTTTACCCATGGTAACCTTTCACCCATTAGCCTATCAACAGTCTGTCTGCCTTTTAAAAAAATCATTAAAAGCCTTTGAGGGAGAATTTCTTAACAAAACAAAGTAAGTAGTTTATTACTCTAACAACCCAATTCTTAGGGAAATGCAAGTAGATGTAAAATCAAACAAAAACAAAAAAAAAATCTTCAAAGTTTAGGTAATGATGAAATTCATTGTATTTTTTTACCTCTCAAAATTCTAATGACATGCTTCGAAAAATGCAAGCATCCTTACTTAGTCTGAAATTTTGTCCAGCAAAGTTAAGTCTCAATTTGAAAAGGAAGTGAAGTCAAAAGAATTTACAGCTGGAATGATACCTGATGCTTATAGGAAAAAATATTGGTGTTGAATGAAGACATGATTTATAAAACAAGTTCAGTCTTGCCTTTACTCATACCAAATGGTGGAGCAAAGATCTTTGTAACTATTCAAATGCCATAGTTTCTAAATTATTGGTGTAACAATATAAGAAACAAGAGCAAAATTAGTCCAGTCAATGTCTCAAATCTGGAAGTAAGGAAGCAACACCAATACAGCCGTCAGTATATCAGAAAAAGATTTGGGGAATGGTACCAGAGAAGGTTTGGAATACAGCCAATAAAAACACCAGCAATTTTTGCTCCATGGTTATGACTGATTCAGTCTTGGTCTTAACTCACACTCTAGAATTTTCCCCATACCTCTTGACTCCCAGTTTATTAAAACATCTGTCAATCTGCCACTTGAATATGTTCAATCCGCTTGTCTCCATGGCTTCCCAGGCTAGAGAATCCAGAAGAATTCTAACTCTCTGAGAAAAAAAATTCCTCTTCATCATTGTGCTCAATCAGCCATCCCTTATTCTGAAATTGGGCCCCCTAGATTTTGATATTGCCAATGCAGGAAATAGTTACTCAGAAACCACTCTGTCAATCTCATGTTTCAATTAAATCCACTTTTCTTCTAAACTTCAATAAGTATAGGCTAACATGCTCAATTTTTTTTCTTCGGACACTAACCCCTTAATCCCTGAAATCAATCTAATGAACCTTCTTGAACTGTCCCCGAGTGCAAGTACAACCATGTTAAATATGGAGACCAAAATTGGATGCACCATTCCAGGTGAGGTTTCAACAGGACCCAGTAACATTGCATCGAAACTTCATACTATTCTTTGCAATGAAGTTCAACTTTCATTTAGCCTTCTTTTGGCATTCTATTCTCTGCTCTACCTGACTACTTAATATCTGTGTTTTTTTTTGCACTTAAAGCTTTAGATGCCTATGTACTGTAACATTTGTGGGTCACTCCATTTAAATGGAAGTTTACGTTTTCATTCTTCCTTCCAAAGTGGATAAATTATCATTTCCTAAACTATACTCCGTCTGTCAATTTCTTGCCTTATCACTTTATCCATCTGTTTTCCTTTGCAGCTCCTCACAGTTTGCTAACCCGCTTATTTTTGTGGCATATCTTGCATGTTTACAATTTACATTAATGACCTGGAAGAAGGAACAAAATATAAGGTTTCTAAATTGGCCAGTGATTCAAAAATAGTTGCATCAGCATCTGGTAATGTGACATTGTGATTCTGCAATGGGATATACTGTAGATACTTTGCGTGATTGGGAAAAATTCTGGCAAATGAAGTTTAATGAGGGGAAGTGTGAGATGATCTACTTTAGTAGGGGGAATCAAAAGACAAGGTATTTTCTAAATGGAGAGAGACTGCAAGTGAGTGAATTCAGAGGGATCTGCAATTTCTCATGCATGAATCACAAGAATTTAGCAGGACAGATAGTTAAATATGTAGTATTTAAAGTGAAGACAGGAATATCTGAATGATCAAGAAAGTGAGATTTATGAGGAACTCGCACAGAAGAGTTGAGGAGAGAACAGGTCTGCCATTATCACATAGAATGGCTGGACAGGTTTAAGAGGTCTGATGACCTATGTCTGTTCCTATATTCTTGTGTCCTTGTGCATCATGAGCAAGTTTCCCAGCACTACTCTTGGACCTTCATCAATTCATTAATTTCTCAGTTATTTGTGACATCTTACAGTTCAAAGAAACAACTAGAATCAGCTTGTCTGGAGCCAAGGATGGGAGCCCTGCAGAGAAGTAGCAGAGCAGACAGTACAATACAAAAGACAGGGAGCATAAAGGCAATTAGTCAAGCTTTAATGGTTTTCCTTTTTGTTTGAATGTATATTTATGTAAAGCAGTTTGATGCATTTGGTTTTGACTATAAGATCATAAGACATAGAAGCAGAATTACACCATTTGGTCCATCGAGTCTGCATCTGGCATTCCAGCATGGTTGATTTATTATCCCTCTCAACCCCACTCTGCTGCCTTTCCCCATAACCTTTGATGCCCTTACCAATCTAGAACCTAGAAACCTCCACTTTAAATACACCCAAAGACCCAGCCATCTGTGGCAATGAATTCCATATAAAGAAATCCCTCCTCATCTCCATTCTAAAGGTATGTCCTTGTATTCTGAGGATGTGTCCTCAGGTCCTAGACTCCTGCACCATAGAAACATCCTCTCCGTATCCACTCTAACTACATCTTTCAACATTTAGAAGAAATTATGCAGGATGCTGGAAAACCAGAGTATCCCACACAAAACGTTGGAGAAACTCAGCAGGTCGGGCAGTATTTATGTAAAAGAGCAAAAGAGTTGATGTTTTGGGCCAAGACCCTTCATCATGACCCATTTTAATATTTGATAGATTTCAATGAGGTCCCCCTTTTCTTCTATACTCCAGCAAGTATTTCCTGGATCATTCTCGTGAACTTTCTCTAGACCCTCTCCAATGCCAGCACATCCTTTCTTATATAAGGGGCCCAAAACTGCTCACAGTACTCCAAGAGCAGTCTGACCAATGCCTTATAAAAATTCAGCATTTCATCCTTGATTTTATATTCTAGTTCCCTTGAAATGAATGCTCACATTGAATTTGCCTTCCTTACCACTGACTCAACATGCAAGTTAACCTTTAGAGAATCCTACACCATGGCTCCCAAGTCACTTCGCACCTCTGATTTCTGAATTTTCTCCCCATTTAGAAAATAGTCTATGCCTCTATTCCTTCTACCAAAATGCAGGCCTATATACTTCTTGACACTGTATTCCATCTGCCACCTCTTTGTCCATTCTCCTCATCTGTCTAAGTCCTTCTGCAGACTCCCTGCTACCTCAACACTTCTTGCCTCTCCACCTATCTTTGTAACATCCCCAAACTTGACCACAAAGCCATCAATTCCTTAACTGTTGTGAAGTAGTCATAACACAGACTCATGCAGAACATCACTAGTCACTGACAGCCACCCAGAAAAAGCCCCCATTATTCCCATTCTTTGCTTTCTGCCAGTCGGCCAATCTTCATTCATGCTAGCACCTTTCCTGTCATCATCATCATCATCAGGTGCCATGCCCAGTTTGAGCTTTGACTGCCATGGCCCACACACTCCTGTTTCGGGTCAAGTGGATCAATTCATTGGTATTCATTTCCAGTTCTCTGGCTGCTGTCTCCATCATCATTTGTCTTTGTCTTCCTCTTGCTTTCTTTCCTTCAATCTTCCCCATAATTACCATCCATTCTAACTCCTCTTTCCCAATCACATGTCCAATGAAGTTACATTGCCTTTTCATGATCTCATACATTATTTCTCTTTTGTGTTCGCTCTGTTCATGACATCCTCGTTAGATATTCGTTTCGTCCATGATATTCTCTGCATCCTCCTCAAAAACCACATCTCTGCTGCTACAATTCATTTCCTCATGTTACTAGATATTGTCCAGCATTCTGAGCCATATAACATACAGTAACTGGATAAACGTAACATTTCAGTGCTCTGAGGTGGGTTGTCATGTATTGGTCAGTACACTCTTCATTCTTGTAAAGGTGCCTTTTGCCATCCCTATTCTTCTTTTGATGTCCATGTCGCACCTGCCATCTGATGTCAGCCAGCTTCCTAAGTAGCAAATATTCTGTACTTGTTTTATGTCTTCCCCATTTATTCTCAGCCTGCAGATAGGATTCTCCTTCTTTTTGGATATCACCACACATTCTCTCTTTCTGCGATTGATAGATAGACCCGTTTTATGCACTTTCTTCAACAATTATATCAATTAAGTTTTGTAGTTCTTCCTCCGTACTTGCAATTAACACAGTGTCATCTGCATATCTGAAATTATTGATGTTTTCACCGCCAACTTTGATTTTCTGTAATACCATCTTGTTAAGCAGCCTCATGAGCAGCACCACATCAAAGGTTTTCTGAAAATCCAAGTAAAGAACATCCACTGACTCTCCTTTGTCTATCCTGCCTGTTATTTCCTCAAAGAATTCCAACACATTTGTCAGGCAAGATATCCCCTTAAGGAAACCATGCTGACTTTGGCCTATTTTGTCATGTGCCTCCAAGTAATTCAAAACCTCTTCTTTAATAATGGACTACAACATCTTCCCAAGCACTGACGTCAGGCTAATTGGCCTATAATTTCCTTTCTTCTGCCTCCCTCCCTTCTTAAAAAGTGGAGTGACATTTTCAATTTTCCAGTCCTCCAGAAACAATCCTGAATCGAGGGGTTCTTGAAGGATCATTACAAATGCCTACACAATCTCTTCTGCTATCTCTTTCAGAACTCTGGTGTGCACCTCCATCTGTTTCAGGTGACTCATCTACCTTCAGACCTTTCAGTTTCCCAAGCATCTTCTCCTCAGTAATAGCTTCTAGACTCAACTTTCCCTCCACTGATAGTTTATCATTTCCTGCCAGTCACCTTATGTACAGATTCTCTTGTACCTTGTGTCATTTTATGTACAAACAGTCTACGTATGTATATAAGCTAATCTTATTAATTTATATCTATTATGTGTTTATTGTGGGCTTTATGTTTATTGTGCTTTTTTTCATATTGCATTGGATCTGAAGGAACAGTGATTTTGTTCTCCTTTACACTTGTGTACTGAAGGATGATAATAAACAATCTTGAATCTTGAATGAATCTCAAAACTATTGTTGGGAAAAGAACTTGACAGAGGTGAAGAGAGAGGCATCTGCTTGAAGCATGCTTTCGCATCGCTCCAGAGACGTTACAGGAAGAAGGCAAGACAATGGGGTTAAGTGGGATAATAAATGAGCCATGATGTCATGGTGGAGCAGACTCAATGGGCTGAATGGCCTAATTCTGCTACTATGCCTTATGGTCTTCTCTCAGTGGCACTTTAAGGGAGCAGTAGGATCTGTTAAATTTTTTGTTAGGCTGCTAATTGTACTGATTGTCAAGTGGGCGACAGTGTGAGAGATTTGGCTTCAATTTCAGATGAGACCATAAATCTACAGAGTGTATTTCTGGGTCAAGTGACCACTTGCAGCTGTTGTGTAGGTGTTCCACTGAATCAAGAGAGATTACTGAGTGCTCTTCTGACCTCTCTGGGCAGCCCCGCCACCCTGTATGGTTCCTATCCTAAATGTCTATTCATGTACTTGGCTGCAAATGTTCTTAAGTGGGTTACTTGTTGAGAATCTGTAAATATGAAAGTCACTTGCCACTTTGGCAATGATACTCTGCTGAGGACTAGCACTTTTGGATTGGGAATGAAAGGAGTATGGTTGATGCAGCACAACCTTCACATTTGTACAAATCTGCACTAAGATTCATTATTATACTGGCTAATTAAATAGGGGCTTTCTGATTAAGCTTTGGTTGCAGAATCTTTCTGGTAACTGAATTGGCGATGTCAACCGTTTGAGAGAATGTCTGCGTCTTGAAATCCACTGTAACTTACTTGAAATTAGTTCAGAGTTGCAGCACAGCTGCAGTGTAACAGTGGCAGAGACACATTCATCACGCTGACAGAAGACTTTCGCTAAAATGCTACACTGGCTTAAATGGCTCTGCAAGTGTCTGAGTAATTTGAGAATGAGTGTGTATGAAGGGGGTGGAAGTGATTGGGTTTAGGGAAATCTATCCAAGATTAAGCATTGCCTTTTAGCATATCCAGGAAAGTCTTTTCTTTGGGAAAGTTTGTCATGGAATTCCTTTTGATGAGGATGTGGACTGAAAGGCTCTTCTCTTCCATCTTTTCCCCTCTTCCTCCAGCTCCTTGCAGTCAACCTCAACAGATCATCATCGTGCAGCTTTTGTTGGCTTCCAAGCTGGATCACCCATTAGTCTATCCTGCACACCAGAGTTTCATTGTCATCTGTGGTTCATTCTGTTCCAGGGAATGGCCTGGTCCTGGCAGAGAGTACTTGCACTTGATGGGAACTGCAGAGCTGGAGAAGCTTACCACAGCTGCTGGATGAGCTCTGGGTAGGTTCCAGCAGCAGCCAAGCTATGGACTCTCTGGTGCAATGATACTAGCTTATCACATTTGTACTTTCTTTCAGATTTTTAACCCATCTTAATACTTCTGGGCAGTATCACCACTGTGGCTAAAGCGAGAGTGATGGAGATTGCTTTCTTCTGGTTTGAAGGACTGCAGATGATCTTGATTGATAGCCACCAACAGCTCTTGGCCGGCTGCTGAATGTAGCATCCTAGCTAGATGGAATGGAATTGGAAGTGCACACATGAGGGCATCTCCTGAAAAACATTGATACATCAGACAGGTCGCTCTGACAGGAAGATAGGACTGTTTAGTCTGAGATAGGAAGAACTTACAAAGTTCAAAGTACATTTATTACCAAAGTATGCATATTGTATACAACCTTGAGATTCATCTCCTTACAGGCAGCCACAAAACAGAAAGAAAAAACACAATAGAACCCATTTTTAAAAAGGCCATCCACAGCCATGAAGCCAATCCAGGAGCCCATTAGTTGCAGTCCACATTCTTTGTTGAGCACAGAGACTAGTAAGCCTCACAGAGCCCCTTGCCTCCGGCCCTGACACCCTGACCTTTTCTATCTGGAATGGTGCTTAAATTGGCCAAACCTCACATTGTTCCTCACTCTCAGACCCAGGCCCTGCCTCTTCGGTACACTATTGGGCCCAGGCCCCGCCTCCTCAATTTGGCCCATACCCAACCTTTCCAACTGGGCCCCGCCATCTCAACCTGCCTTGCCTCAGTTCGGCCGCATCGAATCGCCTCCAAGTCTGCTCCAGCAATAGCCAATCATCTGCTCAGTCCCTACACTTGGACTCAGGCCTCACCGCCTTGATTCAGCACGTACACGCCATGCTGCAACACTGAACCTTCGAGGCTTCAGTTCTCACGGCAAAAATGCCAGATCGTAAAGGCAGTTCAAAAGCTCAACTCTGAAAGGAAAGTTGCAGTCTATTGCTTGCTGTGATCATATCCAAGAATAAGTGTGACTGATTCAGCAATTTATAGTTTAGCTGTGCTTCACCTGCACCATCTTAAATGGGAAGTGCACACTTCGAATAGAACATAACTCTCCAACTTGATCAGATGTCAATAAGTGCAGGTGTGCTTAATTGTTGTAACAGGCAATGATTGCCATTAAGTCAGTGCTGTTCATTCTAAACCCAACAAGATATTTTCACTAGGCTTTTGCTTAAATCTCATGTCTGGGCTGCTGTGACATGGCTAAGCACAGGATTAGCACTCCGATTTCGGATTAATCCAGTTTCTAAGTATTAGATCCACAGTCTAAGTGGCATGAATATGAGGGAATTGCAAAGCAGTGGTAGAGAAAATTCCCCTTGAGGAAATTTTTATCAAAAACAGCAGGTGGATTTCAACCATTTAAAAAAATTGCATAGACACAATAAAGACAATAGAAAATGTAGCCAGATTTTAATTGGGAACAATTTGAAATCTAGCTACATCTCCCCTTTATGTTTAATAAGCAGACATGGATGTATATGTACAGAGTTGGAAAATGCAGATTCATCCCTGGACTCATTCACTGACTATATGATTAAAGGAGCAATCCTGCATCAA
The DNA here is from genome assembly GCF_963921235.1 of Mobula hypostoma. Lineage (NCBI taxonomy): Eukaryota > Metazoa > Chordata > Chondrichthyes > Myliobatiformes > Myliobatidae > Mobula > Mobula hypostoma. The sequence goes on along the minus strand of NC_086097.1, from coordinate 221,596,775 downwards.
GGTGCCACTAACTGATGAAGATTGATGATTCCCAACCAGGGTTCCTATTTCAGTTCCCCATGGTGGAAATTTATCTTGGTTGCTTATACTAAAAGCTTGGTATCTTAAAGGTGTGTATTGATCTCTATTGTTAAAATTTTGCATAATTCAGCCTGAATTCTGAAATACAAAATTAGTGCTAGATCCTGAGGATGAACCTCTAAAAATTCCTGATGGTAATGTGAATAAGATTGAGTTCCCTTGTCATGGACTCCACTGACAATTGACATCCATCTTTCACTGTCCATTCCCCTTTTTGAAGGGCATTCGCTTGTCTGCCATTCTGGAGGGTGGTAGTCACTTGTGAAATCATGAAAATGAATTTGCACATGGGATATAAAGTGAAACTTGGTGGAGATGCATAGAAAGAATTTTTTAAATAACCAGGCTCCTTTTCCTGTGATGTGAAGAGGGAGGTAACATCAACTGAGTAAACAACGACTTATCATCGAAGGCTTGCAGCAAAGGTACATCAGATTGATTCCTACAATTCTTCAACAACCATAACAAAGGCTGACCAGGGCTGTGTTCACTTGAGATTAGAAAATCAAGAGGGGATTTCTTTGAAATGAACAAAATCCTGATAAGACTTGACAGAGTGGATGTGGGGAAGTTTCGCTGGCTTAGACATTTAGAACTAGAAGTTACAGTAGTCAGGATAGGAAGAGAAAAAACATAAAAATGCGATGACAAAGAAATTCACCACTCAGAGGGAGATGAATTTTCTACCACAGATGACAGTGGAGTCATCAAATATTTGGAGTAGATAGATTTCTTGAAGTGAAAGACATCAAAGAGGAAAAGGGTGTAGATGGTAATGAGGCAGAGGATGAACCATGATAGTCATGAATGGTGGAGCTGGACTGAATGGCATTTTGCCCCTATTCTCTAGAATTTCATAAGTGAGAGCAGTATGTAGACATTGATACATAACAGACAATATTTTAATATTCTCCAGTGAAAACAAAACATCCCAAAATGAGACGCGCACACACACACACACACGCACACACATGCACACACGCGCGCGCGCGCGCGCACACACACACACACACACACACACACACACTCACTCACACACTCACAAATCCCAGCAGTTAATTAGAGTCATAGACTCATAGAAAAGTACAGCACAGAAACAGGCCATTTGGCCTGTCTAGTCCATGCTGAACCATTTAAACTGCCTACTCCCATCGAACGACACTGGGACCATAACCCTCCATATCCCTACCGTTCGTGTACCAATTCAAACTTCACTTAAATATTGTCTGAAATAAAAACTTCAAACTACTGTAACTTGAAGGCTTTTAAATAGCAATGAAGAAGGTTCCCCTCCACTGGTTAGGGTTCTGAGCTTTTCATTTAATGAGTTCAGATTCTGGAAAAACCAAAATCAGATTCCTGCCAAATGCATAACACAAAGTATTCACTATTTTCTCATGACACATAAACTCAAACAATTTGATGTGAGTGAGTTCTGACATTTCTTGCTATCAGGCTGAATCTTAGGAAGGATGTTCAGAGGCTTGCAAACAATTTCCAGGGTAGAACAGAAGGGCAGTCACAAAGGGAGCAACTATTTGAGAAGTGTTAGGGAAACATTATAGCACCTGCGCTATGATCAGCACTGATTATGGTTAGCACTTCTTTGTGCTATCCTAGGTTCTGAATTAATGTTAGAGGAAAACACCGAAGCAGACATCCAACCTCCCCGGAAGTTCCCAAAGTCTCACACATGTGAATAGTGGCTCCCTGATGCCCGCAAATTATGTATCACGGAAATCAATTTTTCTGAGAACGACCGAGCGAGAGAAAGCAAGAGAGAGTGCACGCGCAAGAGAGAAAGCAAGAGAGAGAGAGAGCACGCGAGAGAGAAAGCGAGAGCGTGCGAGCGAGAGAGGGCGCAAGAGAGAAAGCAAGCGAGAGAAAGAGAGAGAGAGGGCGCGAGAGCGAGAGAGAGAGCGACAGCACGCCATGGCAGAGTGTTCCAAAAAAAGAAAATATAAAACATACGTCACCCCAGATTACACTAAAGTGTACCCCTGCACAATAGGGGTCAAAAATAATGACAGTGTTGCTCGCTGCACTGTTTGCAACAGTGACTTTTCTATTGCCCATGGTGGGTTAAGACTGTAAAAGACATGTTGAGGTGAGTTTAACAGGTGTCATTCGTTCAATAGCATAGCTAACGTTATTTAAACTAGCTGGTTAGCTGCTAAGGAGCTACTCTCTTGCAGACATCCCACCTCTCCCGGGAGTCTCCCGCAAATTGATGATGCTACCTCCCTGAAATGAGTTTTTGCAGGGTGGGATGTCTGCTGAAGTAAAGTTAAGAATACCCATCATTCTAATGGGTGAACACGACTACGCAGAGAATTTAACTTTTTGAACTAGAGAGAAATTATATTAGAGACACAAGAGACTTCAGATGCTGGAATTTGGAACAACACAATATCTGCTGGAAGAACTCAATGAATTGAGCAATAACAGCGGGAAGAAAGAAATTGTCAATGCTTCAGGCAAAACCCTACCATCAGAAAAAGTGTCTGAGTTTTAAATCCATCTTGTTTACTCACTTTTCTCAACATTTGAGACATGCAGTTTTACTATCCCACCGGGTTATTTTCAGCCAGCTTGACCAGACTGCTGCCACTCATGGGGAGACAAAGACCAAAACCAGGATATCCAGACCTGAGGAGCCCACACATGCCATCAGCATTCTTCTGAAACTCTCTTCTATTCCAAAGGAGCACCTACCCACCTGTTTGACTGCAACCAAAGTGGAGAAACTGCTTAGACTGTGGGTTGGACAACCCCCCCACAAAGTAGACAGGGACAAGGTTGATTAATCAATGATTGAATAGGTTTAGTGTTGATTGAATGTGTGGAAAGATTTGTTCATTTGTGTGGTTCTGCTTTCATAGTTATGCATGAGGTGATACTAAAGTGATCAGTAATTGAGGTGTGGAATGCTTGGGGACAGGGAGCAAGCCCACGATCAACTCCATTTTTCACTGATTTCACCGATTAAAGCATCGAAGAAGATTGAAATCATCAGGGCGAGGCCAGAAGGTGATCGAGTGTTCAGCGTCGTCTACCAATCTCTTGCTATCTGAACCAGAGAAGGTGTCTGTGTGTGACAGTTTCTCCCTCCCTCTTGCTCGCTGCTCCCAAAGTAAGGTCCCTGTGTTTGAATGATCTCTCTTTCCCTTGATGCTGTTCGTGCTGGAGCAAGGTTTAATCAACGTGGTTTGTGGATTGGACTGTAGTTCACATTATTATGTCTTTTCTGATTCACATCGCTCCTTTTTCTGTTGCTATTTTTGGGCGATTTTGAACCGGGGTGGCCTGCAAAATAAAGAACACTGAGCTGAACTGAGTATGGATTCTTTTGTTTTTGTGTTTTACATTCTGTATTTTTCCTCATTCTTTTTTTGTTGCTGTTTATGCAATTTGTTTTTTTTTGCATGTGGGAGGGGGTTGATATTTTTCTTTGTTCAGGTTCCATGGCTTTCTTTGTTCGGTGGCTGTTTGTGGGAAGATGAATCTCAGGGTTGTATACTGCATACATGCTTTGATAATAAATGTACTCTGAATCATTTGAACATTGTTGCTCATTTCTACTTGCCTCTGGTGAGAACAGGGCTTTGTAATCTACCTCAGAGCACACAGTGAGGAAAATCTGGCAGTTCTGTTATAGAGGAGCTACAGCCTAACGAGGGAACAAAAATAATGAAGTGAAGAAATAGTTCCAAGCAACCACTTTTTGTCACCTGAACTCCATCTTGCAGGTGTTACAAGTGCCCAAGTTGGAGCTGACCTTTCACAAACAAGAGAAAATCTCCAGGCGCTGGAAATCCGAGCAACACACACAAAATGCTGGAGGAGCTCAGCAGGCCAGGCAGCATCTATGGAATCAAGTACAGTCAATGTTTCTGTTGGCTGCACTTGCTCCCTAGATGCCGGCTAGTCTGTGAGCTCCTCCAGCATTTTGTGTGACAGCTGACCTTTCCTTTCTTGGTCCCGTTTCCTTTTGTGACTGACAGGAAGCTTTTATCAGTTTTTGCTATCAGGAAAAAAAAGACATTTGATAAAGTTTGAGTGAGTGAGTGAGAAGTAGCAGTGCAGTGAGGAACCTTTTGCTGAATGAGGTGATTCATTCTTTAGTGTCTTTGGAGCGGTATAGAGCTTCTCCCCTCTGCCCACCTCCCAAAGCTGGGCATGAGTCCTGCACATTGCACACCATCATTGTGAAATGACTTCTTTACTGCTGTATACAAACCCTTGGGCAAACACTTGGAGCCACGTAATTGAGGATATAATTCAAATTATTTCTGATCACCAGTACTCACCTAGTTGTTGAGTGATTTTTGGGTTTAAGGCATATACATTTAACAATTGACTTTGGCTACCAATCTTCACTTCTGAAAATGTATTGTGCATATAATTTGGAGTGCAGCTCTGAACAATGCGCTCCTAAAAACTGTGAATCCCAGTCCAGACAATGCTGATTAAAATTCATTTGGATATCTATGGTGTGGATTTGAATCAGGAGGTGTGAAGGTTGTATGTAGCTTCAAAGAAAGCATTGTCCATATATTGTGAATATGGAATTGTCCTTTAATATTTGGCACGTAAAATACCAAGTCTCACACTGGGCCAGCAGACCTTTCCACTGAAAGCATCTCCATATGATGCTTGTTGTACCTTGTTTTGCTGAATAAAGAAGCTGCCTTGTATCTACCAGTAATTTTCTCCAGTGACTTTGTTCAAGCAACAACAGTTGCCATTAAGGAAGTAGGCATTGATGATGTTGTTGAATGACATGGGGAAAAAGATAGGAACTAGATGGGCAGAAGGGCTTGTTTCTGTGCCACCGTGCTCTATAAGTCTTTCAGTTGCTGTATACAATTATTGTCAGTCTGGTACAATAGCAACTTGCTATTTTAATTTATTTCCAAATGATAGAAATGTTTGTGGTTTGGTCTCTCTCTTGTGGCTTGAGCTAAAAGACTGGATCCCCAGATGAACCGACCAAGTAGTTTACGTGGTAAAGAAGGTACATAGCACACTTGCCTTCATTGGTAAGGGTGTTGAGTAAGGAAGTCATGCTGCAGCTATATTAAAGTTTAGTCATACCGCACATAGAATATTGCATGCAGTTCTGACCACCCAATTAGAGGGAGGATATGGGAACTGTGGAAAGGTGCATAAGAGGTTTACCTGAGCACTGACGGTATTGTATGGTATGAGCTTTAAGGACAGATTGGACAAAGTTGGGTTGTTCTCCTTGAGTACCAATGGCTGAGGCGAGACCTGATAGAGCCATGGGTAGGGTAGGCAGATCCCCAGAGTGGAAATGTCAAACACCAGAGGACGTACTTTTAAGGCTGGGGGGGGGGGTGAAGTTTAAAAGTGACGTGAGGGCAAGTTTTATATGCAGTGTGGTAGGTGCCTGAACTAGGTACCAAAGTAGTAACAGAAGTCGATAGTTTGGTGGAGTTTGAGAGGGTTTTCAATAGACACCTAAATATGAAGGGAATGGAGGGATATGGATGATAAATATGAGGGGGACATTTAGTACAAGTTGGTATCAAGATCAGCACAACATTGTGGGCCAAATGGCCTGCCCAGCGATGTACTCTTCTTGGTTCCACATTCTTAACCTCTACAAGGCGGGAGTTGTCAGCGTGTCCAAGCAGTCTGTCTTCATCACTGAGTGCAGCATTCCTGCTGCTGCAGAGGTTTGTACATCCACAACAATGATGAAGCAGCAGGAGACTTCCTTTGGACAATACTTCCTCAGCAGTACAGGCAGCAGCATCACATTGTGAGGATCCAATCACTACTCTTTCCTAAGGTATTCGTGATCATGTGGCTGTGAACATGATGAACACCCTGACTGAGGAGCTAACTAAGGATAATCCCAATCCTTTTAAGAGCCACTCACCTACCTGGCGTGGTGGATGAAATATCACAGACACAGAAGAGTTTAGGATGAAAGCTACATGCAAATTTCCTGACCATGGTGTTGATAAAGTGTCTCAACATTCAGTGATACATAGCTTTGAATTCCATTCTTCAGCTCCATTCAAAGCAAGAAACTTCTCTTCACAAACAAGAGAAAATCTGCAGATGCTGGAAATCTGAGCAACACACACACAAAATGCTGGACAAACTCAGCAGGCCAGGCAGCATCTATGGAAAAAAGTACAGTCAACGTTTCGAGCTGAAACCCTTCGGCAGGACACGATCAATGTATTCCTCCTGAAATCTGAATATAACACTGGACAACATATTTTTTCAAAGGGGTTGCTTCCTCAGAATTTTTATTGTTTATGATAGACCACTTGAAGCTGAACACAAATATAATTTCGGACTACTTGTATCACATAGGAATTTGGAGGAACAAGAAATTAACTTTTATTCAATATAATGTGTTTAATTGCATAATGGTGCTGATGCTTTGCAATAGTTCAATTGCTAAAAATGTTTTGTTGATGATTTTCATTTGTATTCAGTGTCTGAGTCTTCTCACTTCAGTGTCCCCAACAATAATCGGCCAACATTGATAGATTCCAGCCGCCCTGATACCATTTCTCTATGACCACAATGTCCTGTGAAACCGTTCACCATGCTTGTCAGTGACAGTGCCACATTTGCAGGGAAGAAGTCTAAATGGGAATGCAGAACATAGAACATAGAACATAGAATAGTACAGCACATTACAGCCCCTTTGGCCCACAATGTCGTGCCGACCCTCAAACCCTACCTCTCATATACCCCCCCCACCTTAAGTTCCTCCATATACCTGTCCAGTCGTCTCTTAAACTTCACTAGAGTATCTGCCTCCACCACTGACTCAGGCATGCATTCCACACACCAACCACTCTCTGAGTAAAAAACCTTCCTCCAATATCCCCCTTGAACTTCCCACCCCTTACCTTAAAGCCATGTCCTCTTGTATTGAGCAGTGGTGCCCCGGGGAAGAGGCGCTGGCTATCCACTCTATCTATTCCTCTTATTATCTTGTACACCTCTATCATGTCTCCTCTCATCCTCCTTCTCTCCAAAGAGTAAAGCCCTAGCTCCCTTAATCTCTGATCATAATGCATACTCTCTAAACCAGGTAGCATCCTGGTAAATCTCCTCTGTACCCTTTCCAATGCTTCCACATCCTTCCTGTAGTGAGGCGACCAGAACTGGACACAGTACTCCAAGTGTGGCCTAACCAGAGTTTTATACAGCTGCATCATTACATCGCGACTCTTAAACGCTATCCCTCGACTTATGAAAGCTAACAACCCATAAGCTTTCTTAACTACCCTATCCACCTGTGAGGTAACTGACAGGGATCTGTGGACATGTACCCCCAGATCACTCTGCTCCTCCACACTACCAAGTATCCTGCCATTTACTTTATACTCTGCCTTGGAGTTTGTCCTTCCAAAGTGTACCACCTCACACTTCTCTGGGTTGAACTCCATCTGCCACTTCTTAAATTATTCTTAATGACATTTTGGACTTCATGGTTTTGCATGCTTAAAGCATGATGTCAATCAGCTGCATGTAATTTAGTGCTCTGTAGTTGCCAAGAAAATTTTCAACAACCTCACTTTCCATGCGATTTTCTCCAGTCCTACAAGAAGCCCTTCAAATTGATGACCTGTTTGAATTGTGGACCAGCAAAAATGCCTTCCTTAATCTTGACACCAGTTATTCTGACTTGAATTATAAATTGATATAACAAATATAGACAAATTTTTAAAAATGGTGCATGATTGAGAAATTTCACAGTGATTTTCATGATCAGCATTGCAAAATCCATAAAATACACCCAAAAGTATTCAGGAAGCAAAATCTTCGTTGTCCAGTGTAATTGATGATCTCTCCAAATATTGCAGGTGGAGGGCTATTTTCTTAGAGGTGGCAGTTGTATATAATTTCACAGGGAAGGATTTAATTGTGTGTTGTACATTTGCTCTGTGGAATTTCTATATTTAATGTATATGCCTTTTATATGAATTGAAAAGTGCTATTTATGATTTTGACTAAATACAGTATAGTGATTAATTTTAAATTTACAGAAAAGGACAATCCCGCTTGTAATAACAAAACTAGACTTTCTGTGGTGAATTTAAAATTTGACAACTATTCTAATTTAAAAAAAAATAGGAGGGTAAGGGAAAAAAATACAGTGTTCCTGATGTGGTTGTGGACTAATGCAGCAACTTGGACAGAAATGCTCAGAGATCCCCATATACCCAAGTAGCTTTAATTTGCTGTTTTACTTTACCATGAGTAATAGTGACCACTATTCTTGTTGTTATTTTGGCAAAATATCTGGACCTTTGATGATGATGAATGGATACCTTCATTTACCACCACTATGGACTGATTCTATGACCTACAGGTGCACTTCCAAGGACTCTTCACAACTCATGTTCTCAGTATTGTTTTTATTTTCACAGTTGGTCTCATTTTGCACATTGGTTGATTGTTCGTCTTTACTTATGTATAGGTTTTTTGGAAAATTCTATTGACTTTCTTTTTTCCTGACATTGCATGCAATAAATGAATCTCGCAGCTACCATAGGGCAGGAGGTGCAGAAGCCTAAGGTCCCACACCACCAGGTGTTGACACATTTGAAATTTAACTTATTAATAATGGCAATCAAGATTTTTGACAAATTTACCATGATAAATAATTCTTATTTTTCATGATGATACAGTCATTAAAATGTATGGTTAATATGCCATATTCCATAAACATCTGATGTAGATACATAATTTATATTTCTTTCATAAACGCAATAAATTCTGCAGATTCTGGAAATCCTTAGCAATACACACAAAATGCTGGTGGGACTCTGTAAGTCAGGCAACATCTATGGTGGGGATTTAACAGCTGATATTTTAAATACTTTAGACTGAGGCCCTTCATCAGGACATTTGCGTATATTACTTTACATTTCTGTCATTAAGTTTTCAAACAATATTTTGCAAAACTCAAAATTATTGAAAATATAAAGTGGTTTCTCCTTAAAAAGAACATACCTTTCTATAATATTGTTTATGTAACCCCTAAGCATACTGTATGTTTTATTACTTCGGAGAGAAAGAAAGCCACTATAGCACTAATAAATATTCTCTTCAAGTGTTAATTCCCCAAGATTTCCTTTGTTATTATTACAACCTCTTATAAAAGTAGATTTTTATTTAAATGGTTTACATGGTATTCAAATGTGCAGGGATGTAAGAAACTTTACGGAGTAGTGGGCTCAGCCTGATGCAGACACAATCCTCCCCACCAGTGGTTGTATCTACATGAGGTGCTGCCTCAGAATACAACATTTATCATCAAAGAGCCGCATTGTTCGGGCCGTACCATCTTGCAGCTACCATAGGACGGAAGCCCGAGGTCCCACACCACCAGGTAGAAACACATACTTCCCTTCAACCATACAGCTCTTGAACAGCCCTTATCCTGGATGAGTCCTGATGAAGGGTATTTGCCCAAAATGTCGACTGCTTTTTCAGTTCCATAGATGCTGCCTGGCCTGCCGAGTTCCTCTAGCATTTTGTGTGTGTTGCAACCCTAATCCTGGCCACTTCGCTATAGCGTAATTTTGTGCTTCCTTGTATAATTTATGTTTAATTTGAGTTTTTCTTGTGAATGTTCTTTTTGACGCTGCTGCAAGTATGTTTTTCACTGCATCAGTGGATACAAGTATTAGTGCATATGACAATAAACTTGATTTTGCACCTTAACTTTTTACAAATAGTGAAACAATGCAAAATCTTATTCTGTCTATCCAAAACAATAGTTAAATAGTAAAAGACAAACATAGTATTCGATATACAGTTCTACATTTTAACATATAGAGCTATAAATGTCATATTAAGTGTATAATGATCATTATTTATTGACACATTTGCATTTTCATCAGCTCTATACAGTATTTAAATGAACAGTTTATGGGATGTGTACAGTGGTAATGAGAGAATGGTTTTGCTTAATTGTAAATTATAGAGGTGTTAAGGTTCTGTATGAATTAACATAAAGGATGTTTTTGTTTCATTTTAGGACTGGTGGCATGGATTTCTATCTACATAGTGTATTTACAGAAGAATGCATTTGCAAAGGAAGTAACAAGCTCAACAAGAATACATCACCATAATAATATTATTGCTATTAAAATCAAATTTTCAAGTCCCTAATGTTTACACTCCCATAATGCTACATATGATTTGCCAGGCTGTTGTGCAGAACAGAAGTTGCAGGAAGATGGATCATCTTGTTTTTCATTGACATTGATGTCTTTACCCAGCTTGGTCAAGGAACTTAATTGTCAATGGATTAAGTTACTAGTTCTTTGAGAAAGGGATGAATTTTGACCTTCGTTCCAAAGAGGCATCAAGCATAACATGGTTTTCACTCTTTTAGCTTTTGTTTTTCCACTTTCGTGATTGCTGGAAAATATTGACTTTGTTTGAACAGTGAACTTCAAAGAAGGTGGATGTAGGTGGATGTTGCCCTCTTACTGATCTTTGCTGTTCTTGTAATGGACCAGACATTAGTGAAAGCAAATAACGCTGTAGTGGTTCAATTGTTTTCTCGGTTTCTTTGATTGATTTAAGAAGTGGTTACACTCATGACACTAAAGACAAAACCATAGTGTCATTTTATGTTTTAACCTTTTTTATCTGAAATATCGTGCAATTCAGTGCAAACAGGTTTTTCCTTTTTTTGCCTTACCATTTTATTCCATTTCAGTGTTTTAATTGTAAAAAGTCTCAACATATTTTATTAGAATGGCTGTCGTAAAAATCACCGACTCCGTTTTTCCCCATGTGACAGAGCTTTGGTTATTCCTGACTCATTTAACTTGATTTTAAATAAAGGCTTTACCTTAAATTAAAATACAATAACCAAAGAAACATTATTAAACTGATGGCGCGATACAATTTGGCATCACAGTTCTCATGCCCGCTGCCAGTAAAGACCGCAGCTTTCTGGGATTGTCATTTCGATAGACTAGCCCTGCAGGTTTAGTCGTTTTGACCTGCTTGGCCATATATGGCTTTGTGACAATCCCAGCGTTCCTCGGCTGCACACAAGCAAAACAAAATCCTAGGTGTGTGCAATTTGAAGCAGCTTTGGCAAAACACTCTTCTATTCTGGGATTTCCAGTGTGTTTACTCAACGAGCGCAAAGAGGCGGGTGTCACATTGAAAGGCACCTAACAGGAACTGGGTCTTGTGTGACAATATTTCCGCGTCAGATCTCTTAGCGCTATTGGGTTTTGTAAAAGGTAAGAACTGGGAGAATGACAGATTGCAATGCGAAGTGATTTCCTGTTCATTTGCTTTTTAGTTACTTTCTAACAACTGAAGTTACTTTTGTTTCTATATGTGTCTTGCATAAAATGCATAGAAAGTCCGACGTTATGTTTCAAAATTATTAGTAACATCTTATTTTTCAGACCATTCAGAGAGCTCCAGTGTCACCTCATGTAATAGCGATGTTGTGACGGTGGCACTCACTGCATTTGCCACTCTGCAATCCTACCTACGCAAGTTTACTTAGAAAAATAAAGAATTTGCTCTCGTAGCCCGCACATGGGAATGCACTAGCACTGAATTGGAAGATGGAGATAACAGAAATATTTTACAAAATTCAAAAATTGCGATGACCACCCCAAACCGCTTCCAATATATGGACTAAAACGTTATATTTAGGGATAAAAATGATGGTTTTAAAAATTTGTATACCACGAAATTCTCAACGTACTTGGTTTAATAAAATGTATATGTTTAAATTTTCATAATTTATGTAACTGTCTTTAAGTACCTAGAAGACTGCATTTTTAAAACTTAGATACACTTTTGGTTTCATTTCTTTATAGTGCATTTCATTTTTTCGATTTAAAGGAAAGTGTAACATGTTGTACAATAATGTTTATTTCATTTCCGTGAAATAATAACTTAGTAAACGACAAAAAGTAAACTATTATTAATTATTACATCAACAACGTTTCAGTGGAATTTTATATTGGTCGCTTTTATTTCTCAATGGAGGACGGAAAATATTCCGGCGTTTAGGCAAACGATCTCCGAAGTTTGAGTTACCGAAACATCGGCCCTAAATAGAGCACACGTGGAACTAAAATCCGTTGTCAAATATAATTCAGCTCTCTTTTAGTGCACATGTTTTAATGTAATTTAACATAAACTTATCTGCATGCTGATTCGTAAGAAGGTCAAATTGTGTTTTTTTTCCATACTGTATTTCTGCTCTGGTAAAGTCTAGGTGTGTGAAACTGCCGGTAGCTTTGAGACAATATTAAAATAGTTGCCGGAGAAACATATGCCTGCTGCCTGTTGATGGAGTACTTGAATTAGGTCAGACACACAGATGTTTGTTCAGAAACTACGGACTTGCTCATTTACATAATGAATTTATTTAAACTACTGGGGGGGGGGGGAACTAGGATAACACGGGGCTGATTCCCATTGTTGCGTTTTAGCCGGTGGGGGCTGGATGGAGGAGCAAAGCTGTGGTTTGCATTACAAAAACTAAAAGCCCCGAGGCACCTTAGGCAGAACCACAAGATTGAGCAAACAAATAGGGACGGATGAAGGTTCTGCCATTTCTTTGTCTATGGATCACTGATATTATCTGCTGCTGTTTAATGGGAAAAGGTGCATCGCTTAGAGCAGTGATTTAGCGACACATGAGAGAGTTCGGTGCTTCAGTTCCTTGCTTGCTGCATACTCCGAAGTGTCATTTCCGATTCTAAGTCTTCCTGTCAAAGTGCACAGTGGCTTTTTTTTGTGTGTGTGTTGTGTGTGAAGCAACTACTTCGGGACGTTCGCCACTCTTAAGTGGTGACTGGACTGAACTCGCTCAGCTCTGCCTCGACTTCCATAACAACTGATATGTTATTTGCCTGTAATTCGGACAATTGGTGCACTGAATGCGGACCTTTCTGTTGAACAGGAACGGGATTGTACGATGCGATGACGGCTGACTGAATTCAAAAACTTGAAGGGAATACAGCAGAGTTCAGAGAGAATTTTAAGTGTTGTAAGTACAAATTTAATTCTACTAAATTGCATGGAAGAGCACTTGGAATGTCAATGTTCCTCAGATGTCCAAGGGTGAGGCATCAGTAACATTTTCCCCGCATTTTCCTTGCTTGGAGTCTACGCAGAAACCTGAGAGATAGTAACTGTTTCAAGGGTGTAGTTAATGTTTGTGATTTTAAACCTTAATATTGGGCGATGAGAGTGCCACACTGAATATTCTTAAATTGGACAGAATATTACATGCATGCTGTAGAAAGAATGATTGCATATTATAGCCTGTTTTTTAAGTTTCTGAATTTGCCAGTTTGACTGGTGCTTTTGTAGCAGGTGAATGCTGCAGTTTGGGTTAATTCCTGCAAGATGAGTTGATTCTGAGTTGATCTTTGCTGTTTTTTTTTGTCCATGATTAATTAATTAAACTAAAATGCTCAATACTTTAAAGTACATAAGATTTTAAAAGAATATTTTACATTCAAATAGAATATGGCAAATTGAGCCTGGGGACTTCTGATAGCTTTTGTTGAGCTAGGCAATGCTTCCTGTTATAAAGGTTTTAAATTTTACTTGCAACAAGAGAATCATTCACTCTTTGTACTTTAGGCCTGGAAAGTAAACTGAATGCACCAAGTCAAACTGTTTGGTGTTTGTTAGTTCATTTTTGTAATGCTGAATATATTTTAAAATACTTGAATATAAAACTTAATAGCAATGTTTGTGTGGTGTACATTTTCTAATATGGTCTACCAAATGGAACATTTTTTCATAATATTTCAGGTATTACATTTCTATTAAAACTTCTTTGCTTTAGTTGGAAGTCATAATTTGGATTATTTATCACTGTCGCAATTTTATTGTTCTGGCTAAAACATTATTTGACATTAAACTGATGGTGTGTGTTCATTGTAAAGTAACGTCACAGTCCTTCACAAGCTGTCCATTTCATGCATCGCTGTAACATGTGAAAAAGAAATAATTTCTCCCCATGTAGAATTTTTCATTCTTGAAATAATAATGAAGCTGAAAGAGTAACTGATTCAGGTCAACCGTGACATTTCTGCAGTTGCATGAGAAAACACTAACACAAGCATTTTCTTTCCCTACAATATAAATGGAGTTTTGATATAAAGTTGCTGCCATATGAGACAATAGATATTCCCAGTAAATAGATCCATGAAATATTTCAAGTGAAAACTGCCTGAATTATGGTTATATTAGAAATGTTGCATTTTCATTTTTAAATGCCTTAATTTTGAGATAATTACTGTTATTATTTTAGTTAATTTGTTTGAATTATATCTCCTGTCTGCTGGTTTGTTTGACAGCATATGTTTTATTCATTTCGGCTTCAGTGCATAGCTGGAAACTGTGATTCCATTCAGAGAAGGAAAAGATCTATTGTGTCTGCATTTCATTTCTGGACTAATTTAAGTCTTTATAAATTAGTTTTTGTAAAATTGCTTTTACAAACATATCAACAACTACAAGGTCCTTATGTGGTGGATGTGGAAGAAATAAATGCTTTGGGATTGTAGCAGAAAAATTACTGGCAGCTGGATGTGTTGGGGTGCTGCCACCCTGTTGTGCCCTGACTGCTGCCAGGGGTTAAAAGTAATTTACTCCTTCTGTGCAGATTTCTTAGAATCCTCTTAAAATGATTTATAAAAGTGGATGTTTATGTTTAGCTTAACTCTCCTCATTTTAATTATTATTTTTCAGAAGTATATCTTTTCAATTTATTCTGTATGGTAAAAGACTGAAGGAGTTTTTTTGATCAGGATGAGTTGTGTATTTTTGTGTCTCTTTAAAAGAAAAGGTAAAATAAATCTAATAATGATGACTTTTTAAAGATCCAAAAAGTTAATCATTTGGAAAATTGAAATCAAATAGGTAATCAAAATTCACAAGATAGTTGTATTTCTAATTATCTTAAGCTTGTATTTCTAGGGCTGTTGGGTTTATATGTTGCATTCTACTAGTAGAATGTAATTGCTTGTAGGATTTTTTTTGGAGTCCAAATGTGAGTTGTGAAAGAATGCATTTTCATTTTTGTCTAACTCTGCGGTAGGGAAAATGTGATAAAATGACTACCTTAAATCTTGTTTGATCATCTCTCAAAGACTTTCCCTTCTGGAAATAATTTCTGGGGTTGAAGAGCACAGCATTAACAGATTTAATGTAGCAGTTCAGTAAGATGGCTAAAACAGAACGTCAAATTCAACAAGACACAAGAAACAAATTATGCATTTTCATGGCTGTGGGTCTACAACATACTACCATTCAAAGTAAAATAATACTTTAAAATAATTGCAAATGAGCTAATGAATTGTTTATTTTACAAATGCTGTTTATTCTGCCTCCTGTCTGCAGTTGGCGTTTTAAATTATGGAGGAATGGGAATATGAAATTCTTTATTGATTTCAGTTAACGTCCAACAGTAAAATATATTTTCAGTGCCAAATCTAGGAGTAAAGAAAACATTTGTTTTTAAATTAGTTTTGCTATTTTACAGAAAGAGACATTTTACAAAAATGATCATGGAGATTTTTGGTACATTTATATACTAATCAGAATTGGAAATGTATTATTCTAATTGGATTATTCCAGTTGCATGTACTGAGACACAAATATTAACCAGCTGCTAGTTGCAATTATTAACCTTCTGCTGGTGACAAATATTAACCAGCTGCTGGTTACAAACACCTTATTAATTTCTTCAGTGTTGAGAAATACTGGAGGTTGTTTGTATTACATATAAACACTTGGATATAATTTTGGATTTAAATTATAAAGCAAATTAATGCTTTTGATTTATTTTGAAAACTGTGATACATTCACTTCTTATTTATGATAGCCTTTGATGTAAAGCTGAATTATCTGTGACAGTACACTTCTGTAGTCTAATGTTATATAATCAGCAGGCTTGCTTTGAAAGTAGAACATACACTTTGATTTTATTATTTTTTTTCCAAATTGAAGCAAGTACAACGAATGTGGGAGGAACATATCAATGATTCAACATGTATGATCTAGATTCATTTATGGACAAACCAGGTAGAAGATCAGTTCATAAGTATTACTGCATTGCATCTTTTCCATGAAACACTATTTGAATAAAACTATTGTGAATGCATTGGTAAATCTGTTATAAAGCAATGTATAAGAAGGGCAATATAGACTTACCAATGGAAAGTTAAAGGTAGAGAATCTACTTAGCTAGATGGAAAAAGTCTCACTTTTGGGGAAAAAAACAGAACCCCTATCAGAGCCATACAAACATATGATTATAACAGAATCAACTTTGTTATAATATGACAAAATCAAAAAGGACTCATTGTGATATTTTATTAAATTTTCTTCATTCTTCTTGAGTCATTTTAAGTGATGCTTTCTCATAAAAATAATTGTTGCTCTCCTGATCAATATAACAAAGAGCTTATATACCATTGTACTGACCATGCCCAAAGCCAACAACGTTAAAAAGATTTCTAAAACTCAGTTTACATTTCTGCCAATACTGTGGTACAATTGTTTAAACCTTCTCTAATATTACACATCTTGGGTTGTTTGCCTACATTATGCAAGCTGCTGTTCATTTTATCTCCGTAAATAGAATGCATTTAATTTTTTAAAGTATTCAAAACTCCAAGGAATTGTTTCAATAAAATTATAGATATGTGGTATCACACAGGTATTTTCCTAAATAAACATGAAAATAATTCCTTAAAAGAAAAAGGTTAAAATACTGATATAATAACAACCAAAATCAGAAGAAATATAAACAACAGAAATTCTGCAGATGCAGGTCCTGACGAAGGGTCTCGGCCTGAAACATCGACTGCACCTCTTCCTACAGATGCTGCTTGGCCTGCTGCATTCACCAGCAACTTTGATGTATGTTGTCAGAAGAAATATAGTTCAGTCTATAATTCAGTTAATTCAAAAGCTGATCTAGTTAGACAGAGTTAAGAATTTAAAGTAATTAGTGAAGAGATGAACGTTTAAGACTTCATAAAATTTGACCACTCAGAATGTTTCAACTCCTTTGGCTTTGTTCTGGGAACATCAAAGATATGCAGGGTTTGGGTTTGAATTGAAATGCACATCAAATTTGCTAAATGCTTGTCTCTCAGTGAATATACTTTTAGCATAGGATTGACCTCTCTGTATTTTAGAGTCAAAAGTATTCCACTCACCTGGACCATAGCACTGGTTGGAAATCTGTATTTGTTATCATAGAGGTATGGGTATCATTAACTGTAGCTAACTGCATTTTATTATTATGGTGCATGACAACATACATGAGTCATATTAAGATTCTTGGTTAAATGCAACAGTATAAACGGATTTATCTGATATATGACTTCCACTGGAAATATAAAATAATGTATTTGATTACAGTTAGAATGTATATTTCAAACAACTGTGTTTTATCGAAAAATTGCAAAGATATGATTTCCTTTATGTTTAAATTTAGTACACTCAAATCTACTTTTGGTAACTAATGCAAATTATCGGATCTTGGTTGATTTACTGCAAAGCTCTTTTCCTCTGACTTGCCCAGCTAAATTATCTTTTAATCAGTATAATCTAGAAAGGGCAGGTTGTGTTATGATGAAAGGTTAGATAGGTTAGGGGTGTACTTTTACTGGAGTTGGAAGAGCTGGAGAGGACTTGACTGAAATGTACTTTATCCTAACTAGTCTTGACAGGGTGGATGTAGAGAGGATGTTTCTCCTTGTGGGAGAATTAAGGGGTTGCCCGAGTAAGGCAGAGGTGAGATGAAAAAAATAAATCCTTGTATGTTTTTTGGAGCTCTCTTCCCTGAATGGTGCAGGAAGAAGTCTTTTTAAGCCATAGGTAGATAGATTCTTGATACCCAAAAGTGCAAAAAAGTTATGCTGAGTAGGTTGATATACAGAATTTTGATTATAGTCAGATCGGCCAAGTTTATATTAAATGGCATTTACAGACTTGAGGGGCCGAATGGCCTTTTCCTTCTCCTAATTCATAAATTTTTTTTGTGCAAAAATTTGTGTTCCTCTAGCTAGAGAGTAGTTTGTATTATCAGGATAAATTAAAATAAATAACATTTATTTTGCAACAATGTCCAAATTGTAGAGCCTTTCACAACAATTCTATGGTCCTTGTCACTGTGTATTCTCTCGTAATTATATTACGTGAAAAACCTTTTGTCAATAACTTGGAATTTGGATAAAAGTACATCATCATTTCTTCCAGGTGTCATTATTTATAAAACAGCTATTAGAATTCTCAAAATAATGATGTCAATTAAGTGCAATTAATTTGCAAATTAAAGGCTGTACAGATTTATATGTCAATCTACACTTGTGAATTTGAAATAAGCTTCTGTGATCAACTATTCAACTTATCAGAACTATATTTCAACTCTGAGTTCTCAAGTTTAGTTTGATTTGATTAAATGAAATGTAAAGTGCAGAAGCAACTGAACTTTACTCATTTTAATTTAGGTAGTACAGCGACATTTACTTAATTACTGTTGGCCAATATTCAATTATTATCTCAAATCTTGCCTATTTTCTATTTGTATTCATTGTCTGGTCTCTAAGACCTCAAAACGATAAACGGTTGAGTAACAAACATTACAGATTTGTGAAAGTTTATACACACCATAGTAATAATATATGCTCATTAGAAGCAAAACAATTACTCGTTTTTAAATATATCTGTATTCCTTCCTGTCAATTCTGAATCTGTTGATTAAGTCATCATTCATTCTTTTTCCTACCAGTTATTCACTCATTGATGAGTGGGCATTTTAAGTTAAATTATGAAGGTGCAGAAGGCAGGACCTGAGCCAGCTTTATGCTCAATTAAATGAATAATTTAGTATTTGCCACAATAACATTCTACATTACAGTATAGAGTGCAAAATGAGAATGGATTTGAATAGGAAATATGAAAACAAAAGTGTTGAGATTTAGATGAATCCAAGCAATTTAATTGCTTTGTTGTTTGAAGTTATTGTACAGTATTATTTTGTTAAAACCAACATGCTATGATTCTGGTATAAATGTGTTTGGAAAATTTACCAGGCTTTGCTTCAAATATTTCTGTGAAAGGAGCTTGCATAAAATGATAGGCTAAGTTTTTGTTACATGTTTGATTAAGGTTTGCAAGCAAATATAATTTTTCTGCCAAGCAATTACAGTTTCTTTTCACTGATTTCTAATTAAACCTTTGCCAAACAATTTCTTCTGAACAGTTTTCTGTATTTACTCTTTAACATAGAGTATAGACTCTGGTCTACAGCAATAAACAATAAAAAGAGAGTTTGGTAGTTATTTCTCGGAGGCTGTTTATTATGGTATAGGCAATAGATCACTAGATTATTATTTATAGACAGAATAGCCCTTGGTTGGTATGAATACTTAATACTTCGTGTTGCTTAGTTTTGGTGTTAAATGTTCATAGTTTCTGTAGCATTAAAACTAAATAACCAAATTACTGCAGAAATGGTAATATTAGCTTATTGAACTGTGAGGATTTTCCAATATATAACATATTTTGGAGATGGGTTCTCAAGTGCTATGAAATCTGTTTGGTTTATTATCAGTTAATGAAACTAAAGCTGTGATCTGAACGATAATACGAAGTGTGTATGCTGAGCTGAGTAAAATAACCAGCATGATAGATGACGGGAGACACAAAGCTCTATTTCATTTTTATGACTGGAAGATGAAAGATCTGAAGATGCTGGAGGTGTAATGCTTCAGTTGCATCTGTTCAACAAGTCTGGTTTCCAATCAATACCTGTTTTCTGTCAGTTTTTCTTGCTTACCTTGGTTAAACATATTGCATGTTGACTTGTAGGGTGAGGGGGTAGAGTGCAGAGTGATTAATCTAGTTAGCAGTTGTCTCTTCCCTGCGGTGAATCACCTTCCCATCATTTGGCTGCTTTCCGAACGTGGGGAAGAGAACAAAAAAAACCTTCAGGAGGAAACAACAGCAAAGATCAACTAAAAGACAATTTGGCTCTGTTACCCTGTCTCCCTTTCTTCCTTTCTGATAAAGGGAAAGAATGTTTCTTTTCAAGTTGAAGCCTATTGTTCGGAAATGCACCGAGCCTGACACTTGAGTAACAAGGAGCTATTTTGTTCTTGACTGACAGGTGAAAAAAAGCTCGATCCGATTCTGATGTTTCAGATCCTCCAGGTTCCAGGTAAGGGCTGTGTTGAAAGTTCACAAGTACAGTATGCTTAGGCATTGTTTCTGCTTGTTCTAATCTTTATTTGTCAAAATATGTAATGATAAATTGAGATTTCAAGTACATATTCTGTCAATTATTCAACTATAAAAGTTCTGTTTCATATTATTAGTCAGAATTTTGTACAATGGTAAAATATTTTCACTTGCAAACAGTTGACAATCATTTCCTATTAACAGTTACGTTGTTTATCTGAATATTCATTGGTAAAGGCTCAGAATAGCAGTAATAAGCCTACTGAATAATGTTATTCTCTGCAATATGGATTCATAAACTGGTATGAGAAGCAGTCCATGAATTTTCGATGTGATTATGGATTTTAGCTTGTGCAAATAGTGGTTGAAGATGAAAAATATTATTTTAATTTGTCAGCACTGCTGTCTCAGTATTAATGCAGCTAGCTTCTGTAAAGGATTATTTTTTTAAAAAACAGCAACCTTCATGATCTCAAAGCATTCCAAAACACTTTGAACCTAACGAAGTACTCTGAAATGTAGCATTGTTAATGACAGAAATGCAGCAAATCTCAACAAAAAATAAATTTGCATTTTTCATGATTTTGATAGAGGGGTTAAACATTTGGTAGACCACTATCTCCCCCCCCACCCCCATCCTCACTACTCCTTTTCCAAAAAGTCCATTGAATTTTGCAGACCCATCCAAAACACAGGATTGGTGTTGGTTTAATTTTGCATTCAAAATGTAACAGTTCTGATAATATAGCACTCCCCTTTAAGTGCAAAAGTTAAAAAGTTAAACTTAGATTTTCATATACCAAGTTCGAGAGTGGAACTCTGACTCAGAGCTGAGAATGCCACCACTTTTTTGAAAAACAGAATTAAAATCATGTAAAGTGTTTACTCCACAGACTAAACTACTCCATTCCTTCAGCATTTTGTGGTCCAATCATAAATAAAATATTCAGATGAAATGTTGTTCAGTATGGTATGATTTCTGAAATCAAATGAGAAGCTTAATATTCCTACTTACTAGTCTAATTCATTTGTAAACTGAACAAGTACAAATCTTATCCCCTTTCAATTGGATGGGCTTTATACAATCCAAACAACAAACAAATGAAAAGCACAATGAGCTTTAATGTGCCGTGCATTAATAAAAACAGAGAAGCAATTAGTTTGCCAGTGTAAACATACACGAGTGCTTCATTGCGTGTACGCTTATTATGTATTTCTCTAGTTATTTGTTGTACTATATTAATATGTATGATTCATTCAATTAAAAGTAATTATAGAAAGTTTACACTTCATAGAATGTTTAATTACTGGTATACTATTGATCTTAAACAAAATAAATTCATTTTGAAGTTAAAATGAAATTTAACCTGAAATTATTCATAAGAGTATTGCAAAATCGTGACATTTCCAGAAATAGTATTTTAAGCGAAGCATAAAATAGAAATATTGGAAAAGAAATCTCAAACAAAAGGTGATGAAATATTGTCAGTTTGTGACACATCACAATTATATTAAGTTTTGAATTTTTTCTGTTCTGGGTAATGTCCTGAAATCCTGATTCATGGATTGGGTATTTGTAGACACAAGAGGTACTGCAGATGCTGGACGTCTAGGGCAACACGCACAATGTGCTGAAAGAGCTCAGCAGGTCAGGCAGCACCTCTACGGATGGGAATAAATAGTCGATGTTTTGGGCCAAGAGCCTTTGTCAGGACTGAGCTCCTCCAGCACATTGTGTGTGTTGGGTATTTATATTCAAATTTTGATGAAAGCTTACTGCCTCTCTACTATTTGCTAAAATTATTTTCGAATGAATATAAAACCTGACATGGATGATAAGCACAACAATAATTTTAAAGCATGTTAGCTGTGTAGCATTTGAATGCAGTTTCAGATTCATAGTCTGTCTAGAAATTGTGCTCTGTCACTTCCTTGCTGTTTAAAACGTAGGACTGAGAGAGAGGGCTGAAACAGAGGCTGGTCAGTGATAGAATAGAGGCAGATTAGGTGGGGCAGGGGGAAAGAATACAGATGAAAGGCAGATGGAGCCAGGTGGGGGAGGGGAATGGTGCGACAAAGAGGCTGGATGGTAATGGGTGGGAAAATTTAAACATAAAGAGGAAAAATAGGCAGATGGAATTGGTGGGAGAGGATGAGACAGAGACTGATGGGTAATATGTGGAGCCAAGTAAGGAGGGATAATGGGCACATGGAACATGTTGGGGATATCAAGGTGAACCAAGGGAGAAGAAAGAAGATATTGCAGTTGCGATGTAGATGCTGAAAACCTTGAGCAGCTGATACAAAATGCTGGGGGAACTCAACAAGTCAGTGAGCATCTTATGAAGGGGAATAAATAGTTGATGTTTTGGAGACAAGAGAAAATCTGCCCCTACACCTCCTCCCTCAATACCGTTCAGAGCCCTAAACAGTCCTTCCAGGTGAGGCGTCACTTTGGCTGCCAGTCTGTTGGGGTCATGTACTGTGTTCAGTGCTGCCAGTGTGGCCTCCTGCTTATCAGTGAGACCCGCTGTAGATTGGGAGACTGCTTCGCTGAGCACCTATGCGTCGTCTGCCCGAAAAAGTGGGATCTCCCAGTGGCCACCCATTTTAATTCCACTTCCCATTCCCATTTCAATATGGCCATCCATGGCCGCCTCCATTGTCATGATGAGGCCACACTTAGGTTCGAGGAGCAACGCCTGCATTCCATTTGGTAGCCCCCAACCTGATGGCTTGAACATCGATAGCTCAAACTTCCAGTAATGCTCCCAACCCCCTCTTTACCATTTCCCATCCCCTTTTCCATCTCTCACCTTATCTTCTTGTCCACTCATCGCCTCCCTCTGGTAGCCCTTCCCCCCCCTCGCTTTTCCTTTCTTCCACGGCCTTCTGTACCTCTCACCGATCCATTTCCCTATATCGACTGGACTCTTTTCCTAGATGCTGCCTGGCCTGCTGAGTTCCTCCAGCATAAAAGGCACTCAGCTCACTTGGGAGCAAATCCTTTGTGTCACCTGTGTCACTTGGTTTCACTTTGTAGGAGGTAATGGCATTCAAGTCCTGCTAAAGCTGTTGAATATTCTTCAGTGATTCAAGTTTGGCCCAGAATTGCTGCTGCACACGTGAAATAACTTTTCGGAGATTGTACCTGGACCTGTTATGTTTTACTTGGGTGCCAGACCTGAATGCCACTGATCTAGCTCTCAGCAGATTAGGGATCTCGTGGTCAATCAAGGGCTTCTGGTTGGGGAAGACCGAATGATTTTGTGGGGACACACTCATCATAACTTTCTAATAAAGTCTGTGGCATATTCATTTAGATCCTCTGGAGTTCTTGAACACGGCCTAGACCTCCAACTCAAAGCAATTGCGTAGCCACTCCTCTGCTCCTGCAACCACATCTTTGTTGTCCTTATCTTTGGAGGCTTAGTCTTTAGCCTCTGCCTGTATGCAGTTAGGAGGACTGCCAAATGATCAGATTCCCAAACTGCAGTCTAAGGATTGAAGAGTAGGCATTTCTTATGGTAGTATACTAGTGGGTGAGCTTGTTGGGACTGCAGGTGATACATAGATGAGTGTTATGGCAAGATTTCCTCAAAGCAACCTGATTGAAGTCTCGGAAATTGATTTGAAAGGAATCAGGGTAGACTGTTTCTCGTTTGCTGATGACAGCACTCAGTTCCTCACAAGTAAGCTTAATATCAGCATCTGGATGTTTACAAACTGCGGTCAGGGTCATGAAGGAGAACTCTCTTGGTAGGTAGAATGGTCGGGACTTAATTATTGGATATTCCAGGTCAGGGGAACAAGAGTACGACAAGACTGAGCATCACAAAGAGTTTATCATGAAACATAGATCCCCGCTGAATCAGCAGTCCTGTCCATCCAGTGTATCAAGAAGCCCTTGGGTGCGATCACTGAACCCAGCTTGTTAGCCATGTCTCTGTGAAACACAGAACACAGCAATCTCTCATTTCCCTCCAATCTTGCCCTTAGGTTCTCATTCCTGGTCTCCAGAGATTGTACATTTGCTATCAAGATATTGGGTAGAAGAGGTTTCATACCTCAGTGTTTCAGTCTGGCTTAGAGTACTCCCCTTCTCCCCTCTTTTGATCGTGGCAAAGTGCATTCTTCCGCTTAAAGTGCTATACCTACATTCTTGAGAGTTAAATCTGCAAGTTCTTCAGAAAATTGTAAAATTGCTAGTTCGTTAAGCCAGTTTAAAAGTACATTGCCTAAAAGGAAACTACAGGCTGCAGATTACAGCAACAGTAGTTCAGAAGCGGTATATCTAGAAGTTTGTGTGCAGCCCGAAAACATCGTCGTGTATCGCCGCAGAACTGTCGCTCATTTGCTGTTTGGCACACCATTTCCTGTAAACTCAATAAACTGCTGTGTGTGAAAATCCCAGGAGATAAGCAGTTTCTGACATACTGAAATCACCCTATCTGGCACCAACAATCATTCCACGGTCAAAATCACTTAGATCGTATTTCTTCTCCACTCTGATGTTTGGTCTGAACAACAAAAGAACCTCTTGACCATGTCTGTGTGCTTTTTTGCATTAAGTTGCTGCCACATAGTTGGCTGATTAGATATTTGCATTAACAAGTAGGTGTACTAACATCCCTAATAACGTGGCCACTAAGTGTATTTCCTACTTACAGGTCTATGGAAATGCAGGATCTAGCAAGCCCACAAGGTCGAATAAGTGGAAGTAGTGAGTCTCCCAATGGTCCAAAACTTGACAACTCTTGTATTAATAATAATTCTATGACACCAAATGGCACAGAAGGTGAGTGTGTTCAATTATGTTTGAAGTACTTGTTATGAAATTGGGTATCAGACATTCATTTGATAGTTGCTTTCAACTCTCGTGCAATTATTTTATAAGTGACTTTTGAAAAATTTGTTTACTTTCATCCAAGTGCCCTTTGATCAGACTCTTAGAAACAGGTGGGGGGAAATTTTCTGATGGAGGTAATGTATCTCCTGATCCTTCATTTGGCAGGAAGATAAAAGCGAAGATAGAAATGAGAACTTCAGTGCACTTCTATGTAGATTGAGTCCATTCCGAATAAGCAGAATTGATTCCTTTTACATTCACACCTTATTGTACATATTAATTGCACACTTTCTGATAGCATTTTAGACATTTTGAAACATAACAGAAAATATGCAACATGACAGCAGAGATGTTTTCAGAACAAGATGTTGTGTACCCCAAGTGCTCACCACCATGAATGCGTGCTGTGACAATCACCCAAGGGTATTAAAGTAAATTCAGGAGATATGAGAAACAATGTAGGGGAAATGCAAGTAGAATCTACTGTCTAATTAATGGGGAAAATGGAATATGTCATACCTCAGTGAAGCAAAATTCAACCGTACCAATTGCCCAGATTGTTGTTTTCAATTCTCATTTGAAGAGTAATAATGCAATTGCAACCATAATATATTCTATAAGTTCTGTGTTTATACCTGTTCCATTCCTCCATTTTATTCTTTGGAAAGCAGTCAGCTTGCAGAACCTGCTGCTGCTCTCTACCATCCTTGTAGAAAGCTCTGAGAAAAACCTTATGGTTGCAATAGATCTAGCGTCATCATCAGCATCTGTTAATATTCCTTTCTTGCAGTTATTATGTTGCTTATTTTGTTCCACTGACGTCATCTATCATGAGCGGATTATGTGGTATCCATATCTGAATTGTATGCATATTTAGGTTGTGGGAGCAATACAGAATAATTTTCCAAATCCATGTGGAGGGTTACACAGCAGAAGCTGTGACAGTAATCCCTGGCCAATCCCAGAAGCCAGCTCAAGTGGTATGGTTGGAAATCTGGAACAGTTCATAAAACTGCTCTCTCAATTATAAGTACAAAATGCCTATGATGCTAATAAAATGATTAATGAATTTGCTAACTAGTACGTTTATTTTTCAATTCAAAGTTCAGTAAGTTAGTGTGCAGTATGAAACAAAATGATAACATTCAAATGGAAATGTCACTCTCACTGCACCTCTGTACATTATAGCTAATCAAAGGTTAAATAAATAATTGTGTATTGTGCTCAGGCATGAAATCATCCTTTTTATGCAACTAGAAAAAAGGGTTTCTTGTGGTTCTCGGAAATATTAGTTTGGCTCTAGGAAGTTAAGAATTGTTTTCATCTTCTCAAATTGACAAGTCCTGATTTGTACACTTGAGATTACTTACCATTCTTTGAGGTAAGTTCAACTCTATTTACAAAGGGAGTATAAAACGCATATTTCACATGAATGGGTTTCTGCTCCAGATGTTAGGCTGGTGTAAAGACAAGGGACCAGATGTGAAGTTAAAATAATTTCCATTGAAATTTTATAATGCATTTTCTGTCAATTTAAAATATTAAATGTCTCTGTTTTAAATGCTTTAAATATTGCTCATCTTGATGTCGTCTAATTGTGAGAATCTAACACTTTTAATTCTGGTTTCCATATGTACACAAACTATTGGTATTGCCTTTGATGGGATTTTGTGAGTCCTTGCCTCCAGAAGATTGTGGTGAACTCTTTATCCTTTGGCTCTGTCAAAGTCGTTCGAATGAACTGTAAATATCACTAATAGGCAAATGTATTTAAATATTAAAAAATATAAAATATATAGAATAGTGCATCACAGGAGCATGCCTTCCAATCATGTGCTGAATGAGTTAATAGTGAAACCTTTGAGATTGTTAGAAATTTGCTGAATTGGGGCACAGCGGACCAAAACATTTTGGCCCAATTAAGCGACTGGCATAATTAGCTGAAGTTTCATGGGAATAGTTAAAAAGATATGAAAAAAACGAAACAGAGTAAAAAGTAATGTATTTAAATATTATGCAGAACAAATTAAAGCACTACCAATGGTGTTACAGTACTATAAAACTGTGTTAGTTCCTAATGGTTATTAAAGGAGGAATTCATCCAGTGTACACAATGAACAAAATCAGTGCAGACCCCGAGTGCAGATAATGGACTGTCTTCACACACTGCTATTAATGATTGCATCCTCCAATTTCTTTGTAGCTCCTAACTTGTTGAAGTAGTAAATCATTTCGTTTTTACTCAGGGTGACTCTCACATCTCCAAGCCTGAATGCTTGAAACCACAGTGAGCAAAATGGTTCTGAATTATCCTACTGCTTATTTCTTACCAACTATCAGTGACAAAAATCCCTACCTTTTGAACACACACATACAACTATTTAAAAACTGTCCGCATTTAAGCACGGTGTAGCGTCTAATGGCCACACAAGTGCTCGAAACTGATGGTAGTTAGAACGTGTTTGACAACAGTCTCCTGCCCCAATTAAGTGGCAGCATCCCAAATAAAGAAACAAATAAGCAATTATCTCAATTAGATTTTGTTCTTTAGTGTTGTCCCGAATATATGGCTGCCCCAATTAACCGATGACACAAGTAACTGAAATACACTCTAATTTTAAAAACTCGTTAAGTAAAAGTATAGTGATCCTATCCATATGATTGTGGTCCTGCTATATGCACCATCCATTCTATCTCCTCATCACACATACACTCCTCCTCTGATTCCCCACTCCACCCCCCATTCCCATCTGCCATTCCACCTCCCTCACTTGATTCCATGCTCCATCTTCCCTTCCTATCAGATTTCCTCATTTGCAGTTCTTTGATGCCTTCACCTATCTCCTCCCAACCTCTATCACGATTTCTACTCTTCCCTGCAGCATCTGCCCATCATCCCTCTTTGCCTAGGTCAATCATTCACCCTTCTAACTCTTGTTCCATTCCTGGTCAAAGAACACTGAGGCTGTCTACAAGAAGGGTCTGAGCCATCTCTATTTCCTGAGGAGACTGAGGTCCTTTAACATCTGCCGGGCGATGCTGAGGATGTTCTACGAGTCTGTGGTGGCCAGTGCTATCATGTTTGCTGTTGTGAGCTGGGGCAGCAGGCTGAGGATAGCAGACACCAACAGAATCAACAAACTCATTCGTAAGGCCAGTGATGTTGTGGGGATGGAACTGGACTCTCTGGCGGTGGTGTCTGAAAAGAGGATGCTGTCCAAGTTGCATGCCATCTTGGACAATATCTCCCATCCACTACATAATGTACTGGTTGAGCACAGGAGTACATTCAGCCAGAGACTCATTCCACCGAGATGCAACACTGAGCGTCACAGGAAGTCATTCCTGCCTGTGGCTATCAAACTTTACAACTCCTCCCTTGGAGGGTCAGACACCCTAAGCCAATAGGCTGGTCCTGGACTTATTTCCTGGCATAATTTACATATTATTATTTTATTATTTATGGTTTTATATTGCTTTATTTATACTCTATTCTTCGTTGGTGCAACTGTAATGAAAACCAATTTCTCTCGGGATCAATAAAGTATGACTATGACTGTGACTTTTACAGGTTGGCTCCTGTCTGTCTTTCAGTTCAAATTACATGAAATTGCTAAATTGGTTCATTGTTGTCAAGTTTACAGCAGTACAGTGTAAAACTTTGTTTTGCCTTGTACAAGGAAATCAGTAACAGAACGCAAGATGAAGTGTTACAGTTACAGAGAAAGTGTCGTGCATGCAGACAATAAGATGCAAGGCCATGTAAGGTAGATTGTAAAGTCAAAAGTCCATCTCATTATACTAGAAACTCAACAGATCAGGCAACATCTATGGAAATGAATAGAACTGTTAACATTTTGGTTCGAAACCTTTCTTCTTTAGCCAGAGAGTGGTGAATGTGTGGATTTCTTTGCCACAGACAGTTGTGGAGCCCAAGTCTTTATGTCTATTTAAGGCAGAGATTGATAGATTCTTGATTGGTCAGGGTATGACCGGATATGGAGAGAAGGCAGGAGATTGGGGCCGAGATGAAAACTGGATCAGCCATGATGAAAAGGCGAGCAGACTCGACGGGCCAAATGGCGTAATTCTGCTTCTACATCTTGTGGTCTTATAGTTTATGGTGTTCAAGACTGAAAAGGAGGGGGAACGATGCCAGAATAAAAAGGTGGGTCGGGGGGAGGGGAAGGAGGATAGCTAAAAGGTGATAGATGAAGCCGGGTGGGTAGGAATGGTAAAGAGCTGGAGAGGAACGAATCTGATAGGAAAGAGGGTGGACCATGGGAGAAAGGGAAAGAGGAGGGAGAATAGGGAATTGATAGGCAGGTGAGGAGAAGAGGTAGAAGCCAGAGTGGAGAATAGAAGAAGAGAGAAGGTGGAGGTTTTTTTTATTCTTAAGAGTGGGCTTTCAGGCTTTTGTATCCATTGCCTGATTTGAGGGGTGGGGAAAGAGGAGAGAAAATCCAGGGTGAGCTTGGTCTTTGATTGTGTTGGCTGCTTAACCGAGGCAGCAAGAAGTGTAGACAGAGTGCGTGATGGGAAGGCTAGTTCCTTCTGATGTGCTGAGCTGTGCCCACAATTCTCTTATGGTCAGAGGCAGAGGCAAGCGGGGATGTATCAGACAAGATGTTTTCTATGGTGCATCTGTAAAAATTGGTGAGGATCGAAAGGGGACAAGAATATCTCTTTAGCCTCCTGAGGACATGGAGGTACTGGTGAGCCATGGCTGTGACAGCTGTGTAGCTGGACCAAGATAGGTTGTTGTTGAAGTTCACTTCGAGGAAAAGGAACATGTACACTGGGCCCTTCCTGATGTCAATGATCAGCTCTTTCGTTTTGCTGACATTGAGGAGAAAGGTGGTGGTTGTGTCACTGTGCTCTCTGTCTCCTTACTGTACTTCAACTCGTCAGTGCTGGCTTGCTTAAATCTCGTATTTACAGTTTCCCTTTAGGTGACAGCTTGACTACGTTCAGCGTAGTTGGTCTGGCTCAGGAACAAAACCACAAATCCAGTTAATTTTTTGTGCTCTCTGAAGTGCCCTTTGGGTGTGGTTTTCAGCTGGCATATTGGCCTTTAATTAAAAACTGGATAAAAATCTAATATTTTTGGCACGAAGTTATGTTGTGGTCTGTGCTGTGTTTTGTTTTAGCAGAAACCTTTTGAATTTTGACAAGTTATGCAGTCCAGGTTTTTCTTTTGAGCACCAATTGAATTAAAACTCTTTCTGAAGTTTGGTTAGGAGTAGGTATTTCACAGTGCTATCTGAAACATTGGAATTAGAGCCATCATGTGCAAAGGACAACAAATGTTTTTTTTCTTCTTCTGCATGAACTGTGGAGCCATTTAAATGTAATGTTTAAGCTTACAAGCTTACAATGTTTAAAAGTTATCTTAAAGAAAAATGGGCCATGGGAGTGTGGAACGGGCTCCTAGCACAAGTGCTGGCAAGCTCAATTTAAATGTCTAAGAGAAGTTTGGATAGGTACATGGATAGTAGGGCTATGGTCCAGGTGCAGGTTGATGTGAGTAGGCAGTTTAAATGGTTTGGCATGGACTAGATGGGCTGAAGGGCCTGTTTATTGTGGTGTACTTTTCTATGACTCCATAGTTTTTTTGATCAAGTTAAAGGATGAAACTCATAACATCTCAGTTCATTAAATGACATTAGAGTATTTTCTGATGCACAAAATATATCAATTTCCTTATTAATCAAATCCATAAAACCTCATTTTATTTTTGACTTCATTTCACTTGATGTAAGCACAGAAGAGTAGAACAAAACCATCATTTTAAAAATAATCTTCTGCAGAATGAAGACAGGGTGATGCTCTTACAAGCATTTAAGCATAATTCCTGGGGGAAAGAGCTATAGAGCTCTTAAGTTATTATTTATTAAGATCTTTGAATTAAAGTAAATGAACATTTGATTTATAGGCTTTGAATTCTTGGCTTAGTGATAGATGTGAACTAATCCATCAATTCAATGTTCATACTCCAGCTTCTGGAGTGGACGCAAGAAGAGAAGTGATCTTCTGAATGTTGCTTTATTTATTTAGCGTGGAATAGGACCTTCCGGCCCTTCAAGCTGTGGCACCTGATAACCGCAATTTTTAACCCGAACTCAATCATGTGACAGTTTACAACCAATCAGTACGTACTCGGGCTGTGGGTGGAAACTGGAGGACTAAGAGAAAACCTGCGCATTCCACGAGGCAGAATTGCGGAGACTCCTTACAGAGGACGTCGGAATTGGACTCCAAACTCTGACGCCCTGAGCTGTAATAGCATTGTGCCAACTGCTTTGCTACCGTGGTGTCCCAATATGTTCCAATAACAGAAAAATCTACTGCAGGAGCAAAGTTCAGCAATGTGTTCATAAAATTTTTAGAAAGTCATGTTGGGACATCTGTTGTTCTGATATTCCACCTCTGATGTCTGGGAGCAATAACTCGTGTTCTGGGAGTTCTCTGGTGTTTTTTATGTGAGCCTAGGAAGATTATTTCATACCAGAATCACAGCACCATTACAGAGAAGCAGCCCGTTTGCCCTTACTGTCCATAATGGCTATATGCAAGAAAGCTCCCACGGGTTTCACTGTCCATCCCTCCCCAAAGCCCTGCATTTTGTTGTATCAACAGATGAGGGCAACTGTACAATCATCATTCTTTCCTGCCTTGAGTCAATTAACTTATCCCTTCTTGTTTTTTTTCCCCTTCTTGTTTTTTTTTCACTGTTTTTAATGGAGGTCGGGATTGAGGACGTGATTTTAAGTTTAACTCTGTTTGGTTTCAAGTTAGCCCATTGCTTTGCCTTGCTTTTAGTTAGTTGCACGGTGGGTTTTTTTTGGGGTTTTTTTTTTCTTTTTTTCTGTTGATATATATAAAATTTAGTATACTATTATGTTATCTTGGTTTCTTATGTTTAAATTACATTGTTTGTAGTATTTTTTTTGGTATTGACACCTTTTGGAATTTTATTATACTTTAACATTGTATTAATGTTTATATGGCTTACCTTTTTTGTATACTTACTCAATAAAAAGATTTAAAAAGAAAGAGTCAATTAACTTAGGAAAGGCCAGAAATGAATTGGGATGCACCTTGTTTATAGAGGGTAAGGAGCCCCTCCATGTGTAGAGAGCTATGTGTTTATATGAGTTAGATCCGGTGCTTGTCAAGCTGGGCTATGTTATAAGGTAGCATTTAGGATCTTTGAAAACACATGAAATTCTAATTTGCACTTCCTTACACAGATTGATTTGTTAATTACCCAATGGCAGATTCTTGAAAAAGTAGGAATATGATTTTTTTTTTCTGGTATCTGACTACTGCCCCATTTTCACTCATCAGCTCTTCACAGAGCTAGGCACTAAGCTTCATGCTAGCGCACTGAACCAGCAGATCTTGATGAGATCTTGAGGAAAGTCCTTCTGTGCTTTTAAATATGAAGTGCATTTCCCAGTTAGAAAGTTTTCAGCTTTTGGAAATGTAACATGCAATGTCATTACCAGAAATTGTGAACTTTGAAAAACCAGAAGTGTAAGGGAAGAAGTAAAGCTAAAACTTCAAACAAATATTGAATCAATTAATTTTTAAAACATTCTAAGTGCAGAATCAAATGCGGAAAAAATGTACAAATTCTAGTGCCAGTGCCCTATCTGCCGGTTCTGCTGTCTGCTCTTTTGCCCCTCTTGCAGATGTCTTTATAAGTAATTCTCCAGATGTGTGATATGGGAAATTAAGCCTAATATTTTGTTAAGTATATATTTAATGCTGCACTTAATATCAAATCCAATTTTAATTTATTAAAATGGTTTCATTTTCTTCTTTATGTTTTGCAGTCAAAACGGAGCCAATGAGCAGTAGTGGCATTGCTACAACAGCAGCAGAGGAGTCTTTAGACAGTTTCTCAGGTATGAGTGAAAAAATGTCACGTTGTCCATATATTAAGAAAAGCTAATGCAGATAAAGGATAGAATTATCAGTTTCATCTCCCTAATCCAGCCCTTGATGAAATTCCACTTGTGAATTTCTATTGAGAAGATAAAGATGTTTATGAAATTGGTAATCCTGCTTCATGTTGTACTTTTAATTAGGTTTTCTTTAACTGCTCTGGAACAATTGTATGCAACTACAAACATTGCTTTACTTTGTTGCCATTAAACGTCAAAATGGCTGTGGTTGTTGCCTTTTCCAGGATCTCAAAAATATATACATAAGACTGATTTTCAATTGAGATTTTTTTAAACTCTTGGATAACTTAATTGAATATAATTTGAAGTTTGTTTTACCAGTGGTAAACAAGGTGAGGGCAACTGTAATATCATCATAATAAATATCTGCTGCTTTTAATTATTATCAAAAATAATGATATTTCTCTGGCAGTAGCAACTAGAGTTTTATTGTCAAATGTAGGATATGATTTGAAACTTTCCTGATCGTTTAGTGACTGTGCAAATCCATCATTAAGCCGTGGTGGTTGTTAGATCTTAAGGTTTCTGACTTCAGCTCTATAAGCAATACAATCATTGCAGTTGTATTTAAAATCTTAAACTAGGAAAGAGAAATATCAGACAGGATTTGTAGAGCAGAGCTATAATCAGTACTATTTTTCGCGATTTGAGAACAGCATCGATTATATTATGAAGTGATTCTGCAGATGCTGAAAATCTTGAGCAACACACACAAAATGCTGCTGGAACTCAACAAGTCAGGCAGCACCTTTGCAGAGGAACAGTTGACATTTCATGCAGAGACCCTTCGTAAGGAAAGGACAGAGGACAGAATAAGGCAGTCAGGTGGGGTGTGAGGGGTAAGTTGTATAAGCTAGCAGGTGGTAGGTGAGACCATATGCCTCAGCATTACATCCTTGCTCTTGTATTCTAGTCCTCTCAAAATGAATGCTAACATTCCATTTGCCTTCCTTACTGCCAACTCACTCTGAAAGTTAACTTTTAAGGAATCCTGCACAAGAATTCTCAAGTACTTTTGCAGTTCTGATGTTTGAATATTTTCCCCATTTAGAAAATATCATAAGATTTTATTCCTTCTTCCAAAGTGCAAGACCATACAATTACCAACACTATGTTCCATCTGCCACTTCTTTGACCATTCCCCCAATCCATCTATGAC
Source organism: Mobula hypostoma (assembly GCF_963921235.1). Classification (NCBI taxonomy): domain Eukaryota; kingdom Metazoa; phylum Chordata; class Chondrichthyes; order Myliobatiformes; family Myliobatidae; genus Mobula; species Mobula hypostoma. The sequence goes on along the minus strand of NC_086097.1, from coordinate 221,562,442 downwards.
CTTCTGCAGTCTCCCTACATCCTCAACACTATCTCCATCTTTCTTTGTATTGTCTGCAAAATTGGCTACAAAGCCATCAATTCTGTCATCCAAATCATTGACATATAATGTAAAAAGAAGCAGTCTCAATATCAACCCCTATGGAACACCACTAGTCACCAACAGCCAAACAGAAAAGGCAGCCTTTATACCCAAACTTTGCCTCCTTCCAGTCAGCCAATCTTCTATCCATGCTAGTACTTTTCCAGTGTAACGTGCTGTAAGGATTCACTGCTAATGTAATGGCTTCTTTGTAATGTTTCACTGCTAAGGCTAATGTAATGGCACAAGCTGGCCGAGCCTGAGGGTTACACCTGGAATACCATGGGCTTTTATCTTGTTAAGCCATCTCATGTGTGTCCCCTTGTGAAAGGCCTTCTGAAAATCCAAGTAAACATCCACTGGCTCTCCTTTATCTATCTTGCCCGTTATGTCATCTCTTGGGATCCAGGACCAACCTGATTCCCAATCCATTTGCATGTTAAAATCCTCCATGACTTTTGCAATATTGCCCATTTTACAAGCCTTTTCTATTTCCCATTGTAATTTATATCCCACATCCTGGCTACTGTTTGGAGGCCTATACGAAACTCCCATCAGGGTATTTTTACATTTGCAGGTTCTTAACTCTACCCACAAAGATTGTACATCTTCCAATCCTGTGTCACTTCATTCTAAGGATTTGATTTCATTTTTTACCAACAGAGCCACCCTAGTCCCTCTTCCTACCTACCTGTCCTTTTGATACAATGTGTATCCTTGGATGTTAAGCTTCCAACTATGATCTTTCAGGCACAAGTCAGTGATGCCCACAATGACATACCTTCCAATCTCTAAATGTGCTAAAATATCATCTCTTGTTTTCGGTATACTGCGTGCATTCAAATATAATACCTTCAGACCTGTATTTATCACCCTTTTCGATTTTGTCCCCATGTTACACATTAACTCATCCCACTGACTAAAATCTTGCCCTATCATCATCCTGTCCTTCCTCAAAGTCTCACACTGCAAAAACTGGTATACCAACTGCCTGATCACTCCTATTCCCATCCCCCTGCCAAATTACTTTAAACCCTCCCTAACAGCTCTAGCAAACCTGCTTGCAAGGATATTGGTTCCCCCTTGGGTTTAGGTGTAACCGTCCTTTTAGTAGAGATCATACCTTCCACAGAAGGGATCTCAGTGTCCAGAAATCTGAAGCCCTGCCCTCTACACCAGTCCCTCAGCCACTCATTCATCTGTACTATCATTCTATTTCTGCCCTGGCTAGCACGAGGTACTGAGAGTGATCGAGAGATTACTACCTTGGAGGTCCTGTTCTTCAGCCTCTTTTCTAACTCCCTAAACCCACTGCGCAGGTCCTCATCCTCCTTTCCACCCATGTCATTTGTGCCAGTGTGCACCATGACCTCTGGCTCTTATCCTTCCTCTAGAGAGTCTTGTGCAGCAGCTCTGGCATGGGAGGCAACCATCATCCTGGCATCTCTTTCGTGGCCACAGAATCTCCTGTCCCTCCCCCTAACAATTGCTCTGCTTGACTTTATCGAACACAGTGCCACTATGCTGGCTGCTACTGCCATGCCCTGATAGGTGATTCCCCCTTCCAGCAGTATATAAATGGGTATACTTGTTTCTGTGGGGAATGGACACAAGGGAACCCTACACTGACTATTTATTCCTCTTACTTCTCCTGGTGGTCACCCATCTACTCTCTGAAGCCTGACTTTAGGTGTGATCACCTCAGTAAATGTCTCATTAATGAGTTTTCAGCCTCTTGGATGGTCCTAAAGTACATCCAGCTCCAGTTCCTGGACCTTGTCAGTCAGGAGCTGAGGTTGGATGCACTTCCCGCAGATGTAGTCAGCAGGGAGACCGCTAGGTACCTTGAACACGCATATTTCCCAGGAAGAGCATTCCAGTGCCTTAACTACCATCCTGCCTAACACTTGATATACATATAACTTCTCAAGTTTAAGTTCTAGCCTGCCCCCTGCTCTTGCCCAAGCCCTTTCAGGCAAAGCCTGGCCGCTCTAACACTGTCCACTCCAACAATGGCCGCTCCGTTTACACCTCACTCTTGTATTGGTTCCTCCCAAGTGCCTAAGAGATCATTAAGATTGCAACCCGCTGAAAAGTTCAAAAGACCCCGAATTAATTTTAAGCCTCTTGCTGCCTCACCAACAAATGACTTCTCGCGATGATTGCAGGGAAGAATAGAGCTGCAGTGAGGATGGGAGTGGAACATTTAATGTAAATGGTTGATACGCACTGGGAATATGACAAAAGCAGATTGACTAAGGGCATCTTAGAAGAGTGATGATCAATCTTTTACTAAACTCCTTTTTTGAGGGGCTTCCCTACCCAACTCCTCCATGTTCAATAGCAAAGATGTGCTTCTCCACAGAGTCTTGGAATTGGCTGCACTGAGCTTCAGTGTACCCTTCTGCACATAGTCCTGTGCCAGTCGGCAGCGTTCCCTTATGAATATTGAATGGGGTATCACCTCAGAAAGTCACAAGAGTGGCAATGGCACCTTGTTTGTTTGTGTTTTATTACAAGCTTGCACTGCTGAATGTAATGACCATCTATATATCCATCCTTGCACTTTTTATTTGTTTGTAGTGGATTTCAGTTAATTGGACTATTGGTTAATAGGGGCATCCACTTATTTGAGGCAACCCAAGGTTCAGAGCATGATACTCTCCACCAGTATTGATTCAAATTCTCATTAAGCACTTGTGAGCTCTACACACATTTCTAAGGCCGTTACCCTTCCCCAACCAACCACTGATCAACTGATTCCTTGTTAACAATGAGAACAATAATCACAGTCATTGTCATGTATCTTGGTCAGTATATATTGTCTCCAATATTTCAACTGACCATCCATACAGTGGGGTTTTGGGGTGGAGTATTTTAGCTGCATTTTTTTGGGGGACCAGCCTGTCACCACTACCTATTGGCTCCTGACTCTGATCTGCACTACAGCTCTCATACAGTGATTTCCCCAGGAGTTCCAGGGTCTGCACAGCTACAAGTTAACCCTTCAATAGCTTCCCAAGGGTATTTACACCTGCTGCCTCATGCACAACTTGCCGTCAAGGAATCATCTTCTTTACTTCCATGGGAGGAAGTGGAGGAATAAGTACGACAGGTACCAGTGGAACAGGGCTCTGGCAGACATTGGCAATATGAGGTCATTAGATGTGCTGTCAGCCAATTTGGTTTGTTGAGATTCACAAGGATTCCATTTCACAGGCACAGAGAGGAGGATTTAATTTGGGCAAGTGACAGGCCATTCTCAGACTGCTGCGATTAGTGTTCAATTGCACTCATTCCATGATGAGAGATTACCATTTGAACACACTCTGCACTTCAACTGTGGCTTCAACAAACCTTAACTATGGACTTCAATGAAATCATTTTCAAACCTTTACACAAAGTTGACCAATGGCATTGACTGGTTTCTGCTGACTGACAAGAGGCTCTTCAATGAACTCCTGCAACAGTAGCAAGGTCGCAGAGAATAAATGACAATTCTTAATTAAAAATAGATTCATTGCTCCAAGTAGCCAGTAAGTCCCAATGATTCTGAGTGAATGAAAGGCACTATAGTGATTACTTCAGCAGAGAGTTTTCAAAGGATCATGAATTCAATTAAGTGCTTTCTTTAAGGATCCTTATAGGGAAGCACTGTGATTAACTTATCATACCCGACACAATTGCCGACCTCAGGATATATAAAGGCTGGAAGGCTTTATGAAAACAAACACGAGAAAGTTCTCAGATGCTGGAAATCCAAAGCAACACACACAAAATGCTGGAGGAACCCAGCAGGCCAGACAAGGCCTCAGCTCAAAATGCTGACTGTTTACCCTTTTTATTTCCATAGATGCTGCCTGGCCTGCTGAGTTCCTCCAGGCTTTAAGAATGTTACTTTCTAAGCTACATCACAAAAGATCCAACAATTACATGGCCGCAATATTTGAAAAGTTGGTGAGGTGCAACATTTTATTAAAAGGAATTTCATATCTCACCACCAACAAAATCTGAAACTTTGTTCTAATATCTTATATCATCACTGCATGGCAAGCACATTTCTATGTTGAATACCAATTCTCTTAGAGGGATCAGAAGTGGAGAGAGTGAGCAGCTTCAAGTTCCTGGGTGTCAAAATCTCTGAGGATCTAACCTGGTCCCAACATATTGACGTAGTTATAAAGAAAGCAAGCCAGCGGCTATATTTTTTTTAGGAGTTTGAAGAGATTTGACATGTCAACAAATACACTCAAAAACTTGTATAGTTGTACCGTGGAGAGCATTCTGACAGGCTGCATCACTGTCTGCTATGGAGGGGCTACTGCACAGGACCGGAAGAAGCTACAGAAGGTTGTAAATCTAGTCAGCTCCATCTTGGGCACTAGCCTACAAAGTACCCAGAACATCTTTAGGGAGCAGTGTCTCAGAAAGACAGCGTCCATTATTAAGGACCTCCAGCACCCAGGGCATATCCTTTTCTCAATGGTACCACCAGTAGGAGCTACAGAAGCCTGAAGGCACTCACTCAGTGATTCAGGAACAGCTTCTTCCCCTCTGCCATCTGATTCCTAAATGGACATTGAAGCTTTGGACACCACCTCACTTTTTTTTAAAATATACAGTATTTCTGTTTTTGCACATTTTAAAAACCTGTTCAATATACGTAATTGATTTACTTGTTTATTTATTATTATGTTTTGGTTTGTTTTATTTATTATTATTTTTTCTCTCTGCTAGATTACGTATTGCACTGAACCGCAGCTGCTAAGTTAACAAATTTCACGTCACACGCCGGTGATAATAAACCTGATTCTCACTCTAATTGAGTATGAAACCAAAGCCTTGATTGTTATCAACACAAGTAAAGGAGATCATGCCCATGAATTTTTGAAAAACCTTAGTCGTTAGCTTTGAAAATGCATGATAGCAGCATAATTTGGGGGCAGCACAGTAGCATAGCAGTTAGTGTAATTGCTTTATAGCACCAGAGACCAGGGTTCAATTCCTGCTGCTGTCTGTAAGTGTTTCTACGTTCTCATTGTAACCATGTGGGTTTCCTTTTGGAATTCTGGTTTCCTCCCCATTCCAAAAATGTACAGGTTAGTAGCTTAGTTGGTCTCCTGTGTGCAATTGGGTAACACAGCCTCACTGGGCCAGAAGGACCTGTTATCCTGTTGTATCTTTAAGTAAAAAGTAAACGACTTTGATTCTGCATGCAAGTGACTCCCATGACAGAGCCATTTAGGTTACAAATTCTGTGTGTGTGTGTGTAATAAATTAACCCATTTTTTCCAATTTTCATTTCTTATTGTATGCATTGATGATGCAGCTTTGTATTATAGAAAATTATGAAACCTCCTGTTATCTAGGAATGCAGTCCCACGTCCCCATAGTGCAAACGTCGCCTGTATGTGTTTTCGTAGATACCACCTAATAATGAGAATGCTTTGATGTTTTGACCTCCACACTTTTCTACCTTCCTTGGGACTTTTAAACATCACTTGTAGGTCAAAAGCAAGGAATGCTCCTATTGATGATGTCAGGAGTTTAATAGAAACAGGGTCCAGTGAGTAAAAGCTAATTCTGAGGATAAAGGGGAATGTGGAAAATTGTAGGGATGTATGGGATCAGGCCTAGGATGAGGGGAGCCTGGCAAGGGGTTGGCTTGCTGGAGAAGAGAATGTGTTTGTATTTAACATTTGCTTTTTTTCTGTCGGCTTCAATTTTTTTAAGACAAATGACTCTGCATTTGCTTGACCACAAGTCCCATCTGCACTGAATTCCAATGAGTTCTGTTTCTATCCTCCTGTCATTTGGTGGGATGCGCCTGATTGGGCCTGTTGCCTGAGCTTACCACACCCATTTCTGCAGCCACATTTGCCTTTTGCAGCCTTTTAGTTGCGCAGCAAAGTGGAGTAAGTGGAAACTAGACCTCAGCCAGCAGATCCTAAGAGTCCTCCCACCCTGAAGGTGTTTGACAACTCATTGCTGTCAAGGACCTTTAACTGTTGTCAAATAATTAGAGATACTTATTACTTTTTGGGAAACTGAAAGATCTAAAGTCACCTGGACTAGATGGTGAACACCACTGTGTTTTGAAAGAGGTGGCTGAAGAGATCATGGTGGCATTAGTAATGATCTTTCAAGAATAACTAGATTCTGGAGTGGTTCATGAAGACTGGAGAATTGCAAATGTCACACTGCACTTCAAGGGAGAGAGGTAGAAGAAAGGAAATTATATGCTAATTAGTCACACCTCAGTGGTTGGGAAGATGTTGGAGTTGATTATTCAGGAGGAGGTCTCAGGGTACTTGGAGGCACATGATAAGATAGGCTGTAGTCAGCATGGTTTCCTCAATGGAAAATCTTGCCTGACAAATCTGTTGGAATTTTTTCAAGAGTTAACAAGCAGAATAGATGAGGGAGAATCAGTGGATGTTGTGTACTTGGATTTTCAGAAGACCTTTGACAAAGTGCCACACATGAGGCTGCTTAACAGCCTTATGTATGGCACCTTAACAAGCTATGAGCCTATCTTATTACAAGAAAGATTCTAGCATGGATAAAACAGTGGCTGATTGGCAGGAGGCAAAGAGTAGAAATAAAGGGAGTAGAAATAAAGGCTGCCGGTGATTAGTGGTGTTCCTCAGGGGTCTGTGTTGGGACCGATTCTTTTTACCTTGTATGTCAATGATTTGGAATATGGTATTGATGGCTTTGTTGCAAAGTTTGCAGACGATATGAAGGTAGGTGGAGGGGCAGGTCATTTTGAGGGAGTAGAACGGCTATAGAAGTCCTTAGACAGGTAAGGAGAATGGGCAAAGAAATGGCAGATGGAATACCATTTCACGCACTTTGGTAGAAAAATGAAAATGTTGACTTTTCAAAATGTAGAGAAAATACAAAAACCTGAGGCGCAAAGAGGCTTGGGAGTCCTTGTGCAGGATTCCCTAAAGGTTAATTTGCAGGTTGAGTGTGTGTTGAAGAAGGCAAATGCAATGTTAACATACGTTTCAAGAGGACTATAATATAAAAGCAAGGATGTAATGTTGAAATTTTATAAGGCATTGGTGAGGCCCCTTATCTTAGAAAGCACATGCTGAAAGTGGAGAGGGTTCAGCGGTCATGAAAATGATTCCAGGATTGAATTGCTTGTCATATGAAGAGCGTTTGATGGCTCTGGGCCTGTGTTCTCTAGAATTCAGAAGAATGAGGGGTGACCTCATCGAAACCTGTTGAATGGTGAAAAGCCTTGATAGGCTGGATGTGGAGAGAATGTCTCCTATGGTGGGAGAGTCTAAGACCGGAGGACACAGCCTCAGAATAGAGGGACATCCTTATAGAATGAAGATAAGGAGGAATTTCTTTAGCCAGAGAGTGGTGAATCTGTGGAATTCTTTGCCACAGGCAGCTATGGAGTCCAAGTCTTTATGTATATTTAAGGCAGAGACTAATAGATTCTTGATTGGTCAGGGCATGAAGGGATACAAGGAGAAGATGGGAGATTGGGGCGAAAAGGAAAATTGAAATGGCGGAGCAGACTCAATGGGCCAAATGACCTAATTCTGCTCCTATGTCTTATAGTCTTGTATTTAAAAGCAATGTGACCTAAATAATTATAAGAAAATTTTTTAAAATAATCCTTTTAAATCAACTTGAACTAAGAAAATAATTTTTAAAAAGTAAGAAAAATCATCTCTTTTAATTGTCCTCCCACCCCCACCACCAATGTTGAAATTACTTGTATAGAAGACAAGGCAATTCTTTTGACATGGTTATCAAGCTGTACAATACACGTTCGTGTGCTTTCATGACACTTCGATGAAAAAGGAAACCCACCATGAGCACAACTTGGTCGCATATTCTGAAGCCATAAATGTTTTGTTTCAGCCTTCTTTCAAATTGCCCCTGAAGTGCTAAGCTTCTGGCGATAGTTGCACACATCACTGCACTTCTCATCCAGTCTGTATCATGAATTTAATACTAGTGGATACAAAATGTAATTTCTCACTGTTAGACTATGTACAGACATGCATATATACATTAGTGATGGTGCCTAAGACTTTTGCACAGTACTGTAGTAATTTTATGTATTGCACTGTACTGCTGCCGCAAAAATAAACAAATTTCATGACACATGTGAGTGATGATAAACCTGATTCTGATATGGTTCTCATTGTGGACTGAGAGTGGGAAGGGGGCAGGGAAAATAGAACCATGGTTGGCAAAAGGGGATGGGGGAGGGAAAGGAGCAGGGAGCACCAGAGAGACATTTTGTCATGATCAATAAACCAATAGAGGAATTAAATGTCCTTGCCTGGTGTCTCTGGGCTGGGTGTATCTGCACCCGCACCACCTCCCGCCCTTGGCACCCCTATTCTGCCACCTGTCCCTCCCCCCTCCCCCTCCCCCCCACAAGCAGTGCTCTACTCACACCATTCCCAACATCCTTTGCTCCCGCTAGATTTACAAGCTCGCTCTCTGCTCCATGTTCACAAGTACAGTATTGTGCAGCACACTGTGGGAATGTATGTAGAGTATATATTTCATGTTTTTCTGTGCACTGGGGTCACATTTGTCTTGCTGACAGTAAATCACCCACCCATTGTGTTTCACCATCTGGTGCCCTTTTCCATCCATGTCAGGGAAAACCAAGCAGGTCTGCAACAGCCAGCAACCTGCTTGACAGGTTATCTCCGAAGACGGAGGTAAAAATAACCTTCATTTAGTTTAATGAGCTAAGGATATGAGCTACACACATGAAATTTGTCACATACACTCCCTGCAGATGCCACGCCCTCTTAGATCATAGAGTTGATCATAGAAACATAGAAAGTAGCTTCGGGGGCCACAAAGCTATGCTGAACATATCCTTACCTTAGAAATTACTGAGGGTTACCCATGGCTCTCTATTTTTCTAAGCTCCATATACCTATCCAGGAGACTCTTAAAAGACCCCATCGTATCCGCCTCCACCACCGCCACTGGCAGCCCACTCACCACTCTCTGCATAAAAAAACTTACCCCTGGCATCTCCTCTGTACCTACTTCCAAACACCGTAAAACTGTGCCCCTCATGCTAGCCATTTTAGCCCTGGGGAAAAGCCTCTGACTATCCACAGGATCAATGCCTCTCATCACCTTGTACACCTCTATCAGGTCACCTCTCATCCTCCGTTGCTCCTGAGTTCACTCAACCTATTCTCATAAAGCATGCTCCCCAATCCAGGCAACATCCTTGTAAATCTCCTTCTTACTTCAGTTATTATAAGTTAATTACTTCGTCTATGCTGTGTTAGTTGCTAGAGGTAGTGATGCTGAAGTTAATTGCAACATCTAAACAATTAAAAACAAAAGCAAGCCAAACTTGCTGTAGGATGGTAGCTTTTAATCACTTGACCTTTTTGAACTCTACTCAGTGGAAATAAAATAGGACATGGAGCAGGAACACGTGCTGAGCAATGCACTGAAACCTGGTGCAGCCACCTCATGGGTTTAGTGGGGAAGGACCATTGTATAGAGTTCTTCCACTGCTGGACAAGAGAAGGCCAGGTTGAGGGAGGACTAGGCAGCTGTCGATCCCAGGGGATCATGGGTTTGTGCCTCTGGTGGACTGTGTCCTCTCCAGGGCACAGGCTTGGGTGGGAAGATTAGAAGAACTGACTGTTGCTCGTGCAGCGGGTTTCCCCTGTTCCTCTGAGCGAGGAAGGTCCTTAATCATCACTCCAGGGGACTACATGAGTGGCAACATATCTCATCTGGTTTTAAGGAATCTAACTGAATGCTGTACATTGATTATGAATCTAAGATTGAAGAAACATTGCACAGCTTATTCTTATAAGTAATAGTTTTTGTTATGAATAAAGTGTTCTGATAGCCATTTAATGACATGTTGGAGTACCCACCTCTCTACTCTCAGTAAAGGAATGAAGAAAATGGGGAATTACTTTTTTTTAAAAAACCTTCAGTTGTATATTACATATATTAGTGGTATGGTGGAATAAGTTTAACAATTGAGCATGATTAGAAATCAAAAATTTTTGTTCTTACGTTGTGATTTAAACGTGCATATAATATTGCAGAACGTTATCAAATAAATTCTGAAATACATAAATGTTCCATTATGTATCGAGTGATTTATTTTATTTGTTTTTAAATTCTGTTCAGGAATTGGTGGTGGTTTTAGCCCAAGGGAAACACATCACTTCTCTCCACATATTTATCCTTCCAAGTAAGTTCTCTTTTATTCGATAAATTAAGACATTTTAGACTCCTGGTCAGCACCTTTTCATTTTATCACATTTACTTGCATGTCCTGAACCCAAACACTACAGTTTTCTACAATGCATCCCTTTGCAGATTTATCATTCTTCAGGGAAAAAATGGTTTTCTATCTTATTCAATACTCTAAGTGGCAGAATTAGCTATTAAAAGAATTGCTTTACGCATTAATACCATTTTCTTAACTCCAAATCACAGGTCGTATCCACACATTCTCCCAACTCCACCTTCACAAAGCATGGCATCATATGGACAGTCTCCGTATGCCACAGGAATGCAGCAAACAGCAACTTATGCAACTTACCCACAGCCCGGCCAACATTACGGAATACCATCTTATGGTAAGCAGACAAGTTGTTTAAATAAAAAATATATTTCTCTGCCTTGTCAGTTACTGCAAAGAATGACTTCAACAGCTAACAACAAATTTTCTAATTTGTTTGACATTAAACATTGTTTACATCAAATGATAACTCTTCTGTTTCTAATATACTTAAATGAGAATCTACAGATCTGATGACATTAACCGATATAGGTGCATTATGGGCAGGCATCAAGACTGAAGGTGGATTGACTCAAACACAGTCTCCTGGCCCAACGGGATTTCTAAATTATGGTTCAAGCTTTAATGCACCTCAACCAGGCCACGGCCCTTACAGTTACCAAATGCAAGGTCTGTGCCATCTCATGTCATTTATCCAATTTCATTGTGAAGTGTTGTTTAACCAATGCATGCCAACATTAAAGATCAAGCTTGCCACCTACAGTTGTATGGGTGTACATGGAAACTGCATCTGAATAAGCTCTTAAAGTATCTTTATGTTCAAAATCTCGTAGATTGAGACTGAATGGAAGGATAATGTTATTGACGTGCAGCACCAACAGGCCATCAAAACTTTGCGATCGATTTTAGTATTAAATGCCATGAAATAAATACTCTGTTAGGAGCCTTGTTCTGTTATGGGTTCCAGATACAAAGTGGCAGTATTTTCTTTATTCTAAAAATATGTAATTGAGTCATAATCTGATATAAAGCAAAATCATTTCAGTACAATTAGCCTGTTAATCTTTAAAAAGAGAGCGAATATTGCTGCAAGCAGTGACCTGTGTTGTATTGTCTCACCTAAGTGAATAGACCATACTGTGACTTTGAAAACAATTTGTCTCCCATTAGACAGAGCCATTGGATCATTGATAAGATGGATATCAATTACGATTTCAGCTTTAGATTGGTAGAGGAGACTCATCTGTATTCTTTGGCTATGCAGCAGCGCTAAAATTAGCCGTGTTAAAAGACAGAATAGCATCTAAAGATTATTTCTTCTCTCTTCCCTTGGTACGTTTACATCTACATCTGCAGCGTAAACCAGTGAATCAACTACTATTGGGCAAAAGTGTAGCTTGAGCTTTCTGGTGGACCTTCTGAAATTGCATTCCATTGCTTAAATGAAATTGAATTTCAGAAGTCAAGTTTAATGCACAGCTACCACTATACAGTACAATTAGTGTAAGTAGTAATGAGGATGAATTTCTAGGCAAGAATCCTTTGAAAGGCTGTGCTAACTTCTGACTCCAATCACCAGCTCTCCACCTGTACCCCAAACCCACTCGAATTTCCATCCCTTCCACCACTTTCAGGAGTTTTTGCTGGAAGTAGTAGGGATAGACATATGCAATAGTAAACTTTGACATAGTTTCATTCTAAATCAAAGTCTATCAGTTCTGTTCTGTATAGCATATCTATGGCATATGCGGTGGTGGATGAACTACATCATAAACAGACCGTGGAGAATTCTTATAATTACAGAGTGGAAGATTCAACTACTCCAGACCATGAAATTTCCATTTCACAACAGAATTAACATAACTCTTCAGTTTAAGTCTCTAACGGCAAGTTGCATGAAAGACCTACCTCATTCTCCCTACCCGTGATAAACGTCCATCGTATGGAATTCTGTGACAGATGGAGCTGACTAAGTTTACAACTTTCTGCAGCTCATTTCGATCCTATGCAGTAGTTCCCTCATTGCCCTCCCCCCCCACCACCACCCCATACCAGATAGTGATGCAGCCAGTCAGAATGTTCTCCACAGTACGTCTGTAGAAATCTGTGAGTGTCTTTGGTGAGTGTCTTCAACGCGTGTCTCCTCAAACACCCAATGAAATGTAGACGACGCTGTGCCTTCTTTGTAACTTGGGCCCAGGATGTTGACTCCCAGGAACTTGAAATTGTTCGCTCTTTCAACTTCTGATCCCTTCTTGAGGACTGTGTGTTTCTTTGTTCTACCCTTTCTGAAGTCCACGGTCTTTGTTCTTACTGACGTTGAGTGCAATGAGGGAAGATCATGACTGTGAATTCCAATAGATAATGGGTAATTCCAACAGACAAAAGTCAAGGCAACAGAGATTAGTACAAAAGGTGATAGGAAGAATAGATGATTCATTATTGGAAGTGAAAATATTATGATACAAGCTATATAGAATACATAGGCATCCCACACAGCCTTCCGATCGCGCCTCGCAAGGCATGAAAATGCCCGACGCTGGCCTCTCAGGCCTGAGTCGACATCATCATCATCATCACCATCATCATATGTGGAATTATAGCAAAGAAAAACTGCATAGCGAAAGACAATGTGGTGAAGAAAACACTGAGCCCTTTCACTTACTTTAATGTGTAAAAGAAGAACAGTAAGAGTATATTTGGTCCTGTATTTAAGGTTTTTTAATTACAACCAATGGCCACCTCAGCTTGAACGGATGTTTGTCACTTGTAATGGCCATTCAGCAATTTGCATGATTAACATCCTTATCTCTTGTATCTGTGTTAGCACCAAAGGGTGCTCATGCCTTGGCTTTCCATGCTCTTGCTACTGCCTAACCCACAGTCCTTTATAGAACTTCCAACAAAGGCCAGACTGTGCTTGTCAGAACTTGAAGACAAGTACTCCACACTAGTTCTGTGGGCCATCCCCTCCCAATGTCATCTGCCTCTCATTCTCCTAGCAAACTCCATGGACCTACCCAAGCGTGACAGCCAATGATGCAGAAAAAGCACATTTCCGTGGTGGAGAGCAGAAAACTTTGGCTGCCTGACTGGCACCCGCAGTTCAGCAGATTTATGTTAATAAGGATGAGGCCCAATCTCAGAGAGCCTTGGGCATCTAGTTCTGCTGCACACGAAAAACACAGAAAGCAGATTTGAAAACAAGCCTAAAAATATCTGCCACATGGATTAATACATAAAGAAAGAGAAAATAGACCATAGGGAGGTATTGTTTTATTTAAAACAATAATATAATGATAAGGGAAACAGCGACATCTGGACTTAATAAGAACATGATAATTACAGTGTGGATTGAAGTGATAGGGAGTACAGTAAATGAAAGAAGCAAGTTTAAAAAAAATCTATTTCAGGTCACATAGTTTGACTGTAACAATAAAATACTAAATTATGTAAAGAAATTAGTGGGAAATTTTTAACTGAGGATGCAATAATCACAGAACAAACTGAGGCAGAATTTACTGTCAGCTGCACCACTCTCTGCTGACTTCCAAATCCATTTTGAACTGATCTGAAACAATCCTGGAAGCAGAACATGTACTGGAAAGTCAGCTGAACCCCTTGCGGCAAGGAATTGCGAATCAAAAGGGTGTGCAGCAGTACAGTGAGATCCTGTGCAACTTACACCAGCCCACCCATGAGGGAGGTGAAATAAACTTTGACAGCTCGGTTAAACCATGCCTCCATCTTAATACAGAATTCTCCAAGTTGTCAAATACTCTTGAGTATTTCTGACATTCAAAATTCAGCAAGTACTATTAAAATAAAACTTAAAAGAACTGAAAATTCCCAAAACACTAAAATGTTGTTTAATGAAGGACAAATTAATTGATAGTTCTCAAAATCGTTTGTTGCTATTTCCTCCACTGAAATGAATAGAGAAACATCCACGTGGCAGGTCGATGTTCGTGTAGATTTCCATTCATATCGTGCAGAATCACTGCAGTTTTGCACAGTTGGTGAACCACTGACAACATTTTCAGATGTCCACCCTCTGTGGACTTGGTAGCATATATGTTGCGTAATGTCTATTGTCATAGTGGAAATGCCGTTTATTTTTCTGTAAAAAAAAAATTGACTCTGTAGTTCAACAGAAATGAATGTGGATGATCAGATTTGGAGGAAAACGAAGAGGCATGTTAAACAGAGTGGTAGTGAAAACCTGAGATAATTAATTGGTTTGCATTAGCAGATCAATAATTCAATAGCATCTGGTTATTCTGTGATCTCAGTCTCAGAGACCTACTTCAGACCGTCTTTCAAGAAGATGAAGCCTCACAAGGTGTCAGGCCCTGGTGATGTACCTGGCATAGCTTTGAAAATGTATGCCAATCAGCTGATGGAAGTGTTCGAGGACATCTTCAGTCTCTCACTGCTGTAGTCGGAGGTTCCCGCCTGCTTCAAAAGTGCGACAATCATACCATAAGACTGTAAGATATAGGAGCAGAATTAGGCCATTTGGCCCATTGAGTCTGCTCCACCATTTCATCATGGCTGATCCAATTTTCCTCTCAGCCCCAATCTCTGCCTTCTCCCCATATCTCTTCATGCCCTGACCAATCAAGAATCTATCAAACTCTACCTTAAATGTACATAAAGACTTGGCTCCACAGCTGTCTGTGGCAACAAATTCCACAGATTCACCACTCTCTGGCTAAAGAAATTCCTCCTCATCTCCGTTCTAAAAGAATGCCCCTCTGTTTTGAGGCTGTATGCTCTGTTCTTCGAATCCCCCACCATAGGAAATATCCTCACTACATCCACTCTATCAGGACCTTTCACCATTCGATAAGTTCCAATTAAGCCACCCCTCTTTCTTCTAAATTCCACTTATTACAGGCCCAGAGCCATCAAACACTCTTCAGATGACAAGCTATTCAATTCTGGAATCATTTTCGAGAACCTGCTTTAAACCATCTCCAGTTTCAGCGCATCCTTTCTAAGATAAGGGGCCAAAACATGTACACAATACTCCAAGTGAGGCCTCACCAGTGCTTTATAAAGTCTCAACATTACATCCTTGCTTTTATATTCTAGTCCTTTTGAAATTAATGCTACCATCATATAAACCATATAACCATATAACAATTACAGCACGGAGAAAGGCCATCTCAGCCCTTCTAGTCTGTGCCGAACTCCTAATCTCACCTAGTCCCACCGACCTGCACTCAGCCCATAACCCTCCATTCCTTTCCTGTCCATATATCTATCCAATTTAACTTTAAATGACAACATTGAACCTGCCTCAACTACTTCTGCTGAAAGCTCGTTCCACACAGCTACCACTCTCTGAGTAAAGAAGTTCCCCCTCATGTTACCCCTAAACTTTTGCCCTTTAACTCTCAACTCATGTCCTCTTGTTTGAATCTCCCCAACTCTCAATGGAAAAATCCTATCCAAGTTAACTCTATCTATCCCCCTCACAATTTTAAATACCTCTATCAAGCCCCCCCTCAACCTTCTACGTTCCAAAGAATAAACTTGTTCAATCTTTCTCTGTAACTTCGGTGATGAAACCCAGGTAACATTCTAGTAAATCTTCTCTGTATTCTCTCTAATTTGTTGACATTTTTCCTATAATTCAGTGACCAGGACTGTACACAATACTCCAAATTTGGCCTCACCAATGCCGTGTACAATTTAAACATTACATCCCAACTCCTATACTCAATGCTCTGATTTATAAAGGCCAGCATACCAAAAGCTTTCTTCACCACCCTATCCACATGAGATTCCACCTTCAGGGAACTATACACCATTATTCCTAGATCCGTCTGTTCTATTGCATTCTTCAATGCCCTACCATTTACCATGTATGTCCTATTTTGATTAGTTCTACCAAAATGTGGCACCTCACATTTATCAGATTAAACTCCATCTGCCATCTTTCAGCCCACTCTTCTAACTGGCCTAAATCTCTCTGCAAGCTTTGAAAACCTACTTCATTATCCTCAACTCCACCTATCTTAGTATCATCTGCATACTTACTCATCCAATTTACCACCCCATCATCCAGATCATTAATGTAAATGACAAATAACATTGGACCCAGTACAGATCCCTGAGGCACACCACTAGTCACTGGCCTCCAATCTGACAAACAGTTATTCACCACTACTCTCTGGCGTCGCCCATCCAGCCACTGCTGAATCCATTTTACTACTTCAATATTAATACCTAATGATTGAACCTTCCTAACCAACCTTCCATGTGAGACCTTGTCAAAGGACTTACTGAAGCCCATATAGACAACATCCACCACTTTACCCTCCTCAACATTCCTAGTAACCGCTTCAAAAAATTCAATAAGATTTGTCAAACATGACCTTCCACGTACAAATCCATGTTGATTGTTCCTAATCAGACCCTGTCTATCCAGATAATTATATATACCATCTCTAAGAATACTTTCCATCAATTTACCCACCACTGACGTCAAACTCACAGGCCGATAATTGCTAGGTTTAGTCTTAGAACCCTTTTTAAACAATGGAACAACATGAGCAATACGCCAATCCTCCGGCACCATCCCTGTTTCTAATGACATTTGAAATATTTCTGTCAGAGCCCCTACTATTTCCACACTAACTTCCCTCAAGGTCCTAGGGAATATCCTGTCAGGACCCGGAGACTTATCCACCTCTATATTCCTTAAAAGCTCCAGTACTTCCTCTTCTTTAATCATCATAATTTCCATAACTTCCCTACCTGTTTTCCTTATCTTACACAATTCAATATCCTTCTCCTTAGTGAATACCGAAGAAAAGAAATTGTTCAGAATCTCCCCCATCTCTTTTGGCTCCACACACAGCTGTCCACTCTGATTCTCTAAGGGACCAATTTTATCCCTCACTATCCTTTTGCTATTAATGTAACGGTAGAAACCCTTGGGATTTATTTTCAGCTTACTCCAAGATCCCCTTGCACCTCAGATTTTTGTATTTTCTCTCCATTTAGAAAATAGTCAACCCTTTCATTTCCTCTGCAAAGGTGTATGACCATACACTTCCCAACACAGTGGTGTTTAAACAGAGTTGCAGGAGGATGTAGAGGCAGATATTGGTAAGATCTCAGACCAAGTTAGGAATCAAAAGGTTGAGCGTGGTGTGACTAGTATCCCGACCTGCCTATATTTCAATGCAAGGAGTATTGTAGGAGAGGTAGATAATAGTGCTGAAGATGAGGTAGCTGGTTTATAAAACAGAGACAATGTGCGGTGAGGAGAGGCTTTCGATACATCTGTAAGACCAAGGAATTGATTGTGGACTTAAGGAAGGGAGTTGAGGAACCACACACCAGTCCTCATTGAGGGATCAGAAGTGGAAAGGATGAACAGTTTGAAGTTCCTGGGAGTCAACATCTCTGAGGATCTATCCTGGGCCCAACGTATTGATGCAATTATAAAGAAAGCATGACAGCGGTTATATTTCACTAGGAGTTTGAGGAGATTTGTCTTGTCAGCAAAGACACTTGCTAATTTCTACAAATGTACCATGAGGAGCATTGTAACTGTTTGCACCATCATCTGGTATGGAGGGGCCACTCACGGGGATCCGAATCAGATTTAATATCACCAGCATATGTTGTGAAATTTGTTAACTTTACAGTAGCAGTACATTGAAATACATGATAGATAAATAGAGAAAAAAACTGAGTTACATTAAGCATATACATGTCTATTCAATATTAAATAGTGCAAAAAAAAAACCCAGAAATAATGTAGTGAGGTAGTGTTCCTGGGTTCAATGTCCATTCAGGACAGATGGCGGAGGGGAAGAAGTTGTTTCTGAATCACTGAATGTGTGCCTTCAGACTTCTGTACCTCCTTCCCAATGATAACAATGAGAAGAGGACATGTCCTGGGTGGTGGGGGTCCTTAATGATGGGCACCCCCTTCTTTAGGCAGTACTTCTTGAAGATATGTTGGATACTACAGAGGCTCGTAACCATGACAGAGCTGACTAGTTTTACAAGTTTCTGAACTTACTTTGATCTTGTGCAGGAGCCCCCATATACCAGACAGTGATGCAGCCAGTCAGAATGCTCTCCACTGTACATTTGTAGAAGTTTTCAAGTAGTTTAGTTGACAAACCAAATCTCAAACTCCTAATGAAATATAGTGCTATCTTGCCTTCTTTATAGCTGCATCAATATGTTGCTTCCAGATTAGATCCACAGAGATATTGATAGCCAGGAACTTGAAATTGCTCACTCTCTCCAATTCTGATCCCTCTATAAGGATTGGGTTGCATTCCCTCATTGTACCCTTTCTGAAATCCACAATCAGCTCTTTGGTCTTGCTAACATTGAGTGCAAGGTTATTGCTATGACAGCACTCAACAGGATCGGAAGAAGCTGCAGAAAGTTGTAAACTCAGCCAGCACCATCATGGGTACTAGCCTCCCCAGCATCGAGGACGCCTTCAAAAGGCGGCATGCAATATTAAGGACCCCCATCACCAGGACATGCCTTCTCATTGCTACCATCAAGGAGGAGGTACAGGAGCCTGAAGAAACACACTCAATGTTACAGGAACAGCTTCTTCGCCTCTGTGTCAGATTTCTGAATGGACAGTTAAGCAATAAACACTACCTCAGTAATTTTCACTCTGCTTTTGCAGTACTTATTTAATTTTCATTTTATATATACACTTTGTAATTTTCATTTTTTTATTATGTATTGCAATGTTCTGCTGCCGCAAAACAACACATTTAATAACATATGCCAATGATATTAAACCTGGTTCTGATTCTGATCTAGAATGTTTTCTGACATGTTTGTGTTGGGATTGCAGTAGCCTTGTTATTCAATGGAATGAAACATTCTGGGAGACTATGACATAGTTAAGAGTTGAATTCTTAGTTGACTGAGCTTTCTGACAAGTTACTCTATCATGGTAGCATTATTTTATGCCTGTATAATCTGGAGCACCTGCAGAAACACTCTTATAATTTTTCTTGCAGTGTCAAAAATTTTGCATTACACATTTTTTCTTAATGTTTAGATTATATGTTTAATATGTTGTTTCCTTTTGGTTTAATTTTAACTTTTTTCTTAATCATTCAAAATAGCTTGACAAAAATTAGCAATAGTACTGGTGTACATTTTCAACTGACATTCTCCACATCCTTGTGGAGATGGTGGATGAAGACTTGACAGTATATCATGACCAGTAGACATTTGCTTGACCAAGGTGCTTTGGCATGGGTTATTTTCCAATCGTACTTTCCTAACAAGATCAAGTAACACCATCAGATGTTCAAGCAAACACGAGGAATTCTGCAGATGCTGGAAATTCAAGCAAAACACATCAAATTTGCTGGTGAACGCAGCAGGCCAGGCAGCATCTCTAGGAGGACGTACAGTCAACCTTTCAGGCCGAGTCCTGATGAAGGGTCTTGGCCTGAAACGTCGACTGTACCTCCTCCTAGAGTTGCTGCCTGGCCTGCTGCGTTCACCAGCAACTTTGATGTGTGTTGCTAGATGTTCAAGCAATGTGACTTTTCAGCTTATAGATTTTAACAGGAACATAATGGTTGTGTAGCTACAGTATGTCTAAGAATAGTCTTGAAATAGGTTAACTACCTGTTCAGATTCTTCATTTTGGAGGTTTTATTTCTCTAGCACAAAAACATGCTTATTATGTGCTGTAACGTTTCCCCCTAATTTCTTTAAAAAAAACTATTTGTTTTCTTTTTAGGAAGATTAGAAAATGTGTTCTACTTTTGCACAGAATAAACCTTTATAAGATTACATTGGGTTTGCTTGGGAAAACTAAGACTTGTGTGATTCTACACATCCACAAATGTCATGTGATATTACTACTAATCTAGCCATTACTATAGAGTACTAGAGTTATAGAGAAGTATAGCGCTGAACCAGGTCCTACAGCACAGCCAGTTCGTTCCAAACCATTTCCAGTTCCACCGGGCGGAAAAATAATTAACTTTTATAACAGATTCCTTAAAATTGTATTTTCCTATTAAATGAGTTAGACTTAAAAGTTCATGTTTTTGAAAGTAAAATTGTAAATGTTAAAATGTTTTTAATTTGCCTCTGTAGGGTATTTTTCTGCCATAAAGTTGTGTATAAATTTATGAACTTCAGCATGACCAGACAATATTTCAACTTAAAATTTGATTTAATTTTGTTAGAGCTTGTTTCCTTGGCAGTTGTGAATTTTAAACATCCAATCTCTGATTTCTTTTTTTTATTTCCCATAGAAGAAAATAAAATATATCACCAACAGTTCAAAACTCAGCTGAATAAACTAAATGTGTGTGGTGTATTCGAGACCAGGTGTTCAGTTTGAACTCTCTTATACTGTAGTCTCCTCCCATCAGTAACAAATTAAATCAGTAATATGACTAATGAAGCCAAA
Organism: Mobula hypostoma; assembly: GCF_963921235.1. Lineage (NCBI taxonomy): Eukaryota > Metazoa > Chordata > Chondrichthyes > Myliobatiformes > Myliobatidae > Mobula > Mobula hypostoma. The sequence continues at coordinate 221,541,635 of NC_086097.1, read as the reverse complement.
TCCATATGGAATAAAGTACCTGCCAAATATTTTACCTGTTCTATCCTAAATTAAGTTTGGCAATATGAGCTAATTCCTTTGTGGATATTTATATCTTTCCACTGTGGAATTCAGGCTCCTGTTTGTTAATAATTTGGCTGAACCAAGTATTGAAAAAAAACATTGATAATTTTTTCTCCTTACTTCAGAGGGGGGTATTAGAAAAGCAGTAGTATGGAGCAAAACATGAGAAAGAAAAATGTATCCAAAATATACCGTCTAGCTCATTAATCCACTGGAATTTTTGGGGAGCTTTTTTTTAAAAAGAATTCTTTTTTCTCCCCTCATCTCCTGAAGGTGCTGACCGTTGTTGGGTAGAGTTCCTTGGGCACCAGCAGACCTTCAGTATCTCACCCACGTGGCCATTCTTCATGCATGAGCCTAGAGGGTGAGAGCCCGCAGGCTTTGACCATGGGACCATCACAGGTGAGCCTGACGTCCACATGAGCACTTTCCAGCAGGAATCACTGGACAACAATCTGGAAAGGGAACCATGACTGACTTTCCTCTCCCTACTCCAGTGGTGTTAACCCCAGTCTGTAGATGCCCCACCTTACTTGCCTAATTCTGTTGAGACTAGAATTAAAAACTGGAGCATTTTGGTCTTTATGCTTAGGACTTCTACCAGTTTGTGACATTATGCACAATCACAAAATACCACAAAGCCTGAGGTAATGTCCAGCAGACACTTCCTGTAGCGGGGCAATTAATCATCTCTGCTTATACTAAAGTCTGTAACCATTAAACCAGTTCCCAGTGAAGTACTTAATGATAATAATAATCTTCGCATAATGATAGCGTAAGAACTTAGTATGAATTTTAAAGTGAAGATGAAATTCTGTAGCACACTGAAGAAAGTAGGGCACAACAATATTTGTTGGAGTAAAATTTGAAGATTTGAAGAAAGACTACTTCCACTTTTTAACAAATATCACCTGGCATTTAACTCTAGCTATAAATATGACAGATTTATTTTATTCAATGTTTTTTAAAGCCATGCTTCAATGAAAACTCTCACCCTTTTCTAAGGCTACTGGTAATGAAACGTGTGCTGAATAACGTCTTACTCCTGTTTGCCTCTCTTTCTTTGCTTTGTAGAACATGGAATTAGGTTAAATGTTTGTCTCTGGAATAAGTTGCAAGCTTATGCAGCAAGTGCAGATTTGTTGCAAGCATTCAGAAGAGCGATGGGGAAAATTCCTGGAAGAGGAAAACATTTGCAGTCAGAACATGATATATGCTGTTGGCCTGGGTCATCTTGCTCACCATAGCTTCTTGGAGCTTCCTTGATAGCCTTAATATGACAGTGAGCATTTTTCAGGTGTCATCCTAAAATGACCAAATATGTTATGTTGGGTTCATCTGGAGCTCACATAGGCGTGGTCTCCAGCTGATCCCACCATGATGGAAATGTGGTTGATATTTTGAAGCTGAATTAATATCAGGATCAGCAGAGCAGCTAATTCTTTCCTGTCCATTTTCAATAAATGTTCATATGTGTCTGACTTGCTGCTAGCACTTTATTGCATCTGAAGTTGCCGAGAAATATTATCCTCCTATGTAAAATAATTAAAATGTTTACTTGAACAAATATAGTGCCAGAGACAGCAGGGCTATAAACTGGATGTCGACCAGCATACACTCCTTAAGATTTTAAACTTCCCCCATTCTGTGACACCTTGTGATGTGAGAAGAATAATCTTACATGGTCCTCTTGTGGAACATTTCTAGAAAACACTGAGAATCCAGATGAATCTGGGAGCCAAGCATTCAGTTTTAGAATGCAAAAATTCTAAAGTAAAAAATAAATACTGTAAAAGACCATGAAAGTAAGGATGTTGGAATTAAGGAGTGGACCTCCAAAAGGAGCTGGAATTGAAACCTACAGGAGCTGAATACAGGAATTTCAGGAGGCAGGGAGGACCCGAACAAAGAATATCAGTGGACTAATGCATGGTAAATATTAGAGGTAAAAGACACTGTATGCTTGAATCTGGACAACACAGAAAAGGCTGGCAGATCTCAAGTAGGTCAGGCATGATCTATGGAAGGAAATAGAGAGTTGACAGTTCAGACCTTTCATCTGGTCTGTAGGATAGAGGGAAGATAGCCAGTATCTAAATGTGGAGCAAGGGCCTTAAATGCTACCTAACCACTGTGATCTTTCAGCATGGTAAATACTTTTCTCTAATCATTGACAGTTGCGGGTATGTTTATACAGGCAACTTGCCAACTAGGAGAAGAAAAACTAACTAATGACAAATGTTGGATTTCCCCTTTAATGCTTGAATATTGACTTTCACTGCTACTGCTTCAAGGAGCTGACTACTTCCTTCGTAAAAATGGGAGTTCAGTTTGTAATGGTGTAATGCCCTGGTAAGATTTCTACTGCTGTGCTGTGAGGTAGTTTATATTAGCAGTTCTCTGTAAAAGCAGTGTGCCCTGCTGTTAGAATGTTTGGCTTTGGCTAAAGATAAGAAGCCCTGATGTTCAACTTAGGAATGTGGTGTCAGCCAATCAGGATGGTGAGACCCAGAGAAAGTTCCAGAGAGAGCAGGACGGACAGAGCTTTGTGATGGACAGCTGTCCAGTTTGGGGTCTTTTGGCAGGAGCTGCAGAGCAGACAGAAGGGAAAATGCCGCAGAATGCCATTGGAAGGAGAGCCAAATTGCAAGAGGTGCTTTGTGCTGATGACTCCTAGGAGGTAGAGAGACAGAGAGGTAGAGAGAAAGAGAGAGAGAGACTGACTTTGAGGGAAGTTAAAAAATGTGACGGGTGTTTTCACGCAGACTGTGGACCCAGCACGTGAGTAAGGTATACTTCCCTGAATACAGAGTTTTGAAAGAGACGAGCTCCAACAGTTATGGACCCTTTTTAACTGTAATGGACCCTTTTATTTTCTTTTCTCTTTTTCCTAATAACTGATAAAGCTGAAATTAGTAAATATACTTCCTTTACAATTTTATGCAGTGTACGATCTGTTATTTCTTGCGGACCGATAACTGTGTATGGGGAATATTTACACAGCATTCACTCAAATTGTGGTTTCTTTAATCGGAACACCGCGACGTTCCTGTTTGGTTGAACCCCAAATCATTCCGACCCTTGATGTGTATTGTTCATGAAAGGTGGTGAAAAGTCTTCTCACCACAGAGTCATGTGGCTGTTAGCAGAGTCAGCTAACGAGCCAAGTTTGTATACGACCGCAGTGAAGGGGTTACCATCCAAGAGGTAGGAATCAGAATCAGGTTTATTATCACTGGCTTATATGATGTGAAATTTATTGTTTTGTGGCAGCTAGCTAAAGTGATGCACGTTGGTTTAAAATGCACTCATCCATGACAAAATCTTTCCAATCAAATTCCTGTAAGATTTCTGCTTGGATCACAATTTCCAAATGAAGCACCTTAAACTCTGGGAGTTTTCTTTTGTTTTGGAGAGTTTCATTAATGAAGCAGCGTGCACTATAAAGAGCTCAAGGAGATGCAACATTTCATTTGCTTGGATCTCTCTCAGGTCAGTAGCACTGAATGTGCAACATAACAGCACCTGTGCATGCAACTGCACTTCTGCAATTTGTTTTCATAAACTTCAGTGGACTTAGATTTCAGAAATGGAATAACTAATGCAAACATTAACTGTGATGGAATTACTTGGCAATGGTGGAAATCATCTTTGAAGTGCCAGTTCTTGAATGAGCCAGGTATAAAAAAAGTATATGGAATTAACGCAGTTAAGTGCGATTAGCATAATAGTTGGCATGAACTCCATGGCTGAAGGACCTGTTTCTATGCTGCACAACATAATGACAATATGATTATGAGCATGTTTTACTCCATGAGTAACTTAAAAGGCAGCCAGCTAGTCACTTTCTACAAAAGTCCATACAAGGTTCAGGATGATCATTTGGAGTAGAAGACTGTCAAAGGGTTAAGTAATGATGCTCCCATTATCCATGAGTACTAGGGATACCACTTTCTTCATACAAATTTCTTTACATCCAAGGACACACATTGTATTGAAATGACAGGCAGGTAGGCTCTGTTGGTTAAACAATGAAATCAAATCCTTAGGAAGAGGTGACATGGGATTGGAAGGTGTAGAATCATTGTGGGTAGGGCTAAAAAACTGCAAGTGTATAAAGACCCTGATGGGAGTTATTGACAGTCCTCTGAACAGTAGCAAATGTGTGGGCTACAAATTACAATGGAGATAGAAAAGGCATGCCAAAAGGGCAATGTTACAATAGTCATGGGGGATTTTAATATGCAGGCAGATCAGAAAAATCAGGTCGGTGCTGGATCCAAGAGGAGGAATTAGTAAAATGCCTATAAGATGGTTTATTAGAGCAGCTCATGGTTGAGTCCACTAGGATGTCAACTATTCTGGATTGGCTGTTGTGCAATGAACCAGAATTGATTAGAGAGTTTATGGTAAAGGAACCCTTAGGGGAAAGTGATCATAATATGATCAAATTCGCTCTGCATTTTGAGAGGGCGAGGCTAAAGTCAGATGTATCACTACTACAGTGGAGTAAAGGAAATTGTAAAGGCATGAGAGAGGGGCTAGCCAAAATTGATTGGATGGGAACACTAGCAGGGATGATGGCAGAGCTGCAATGGCTTGAGTTTCTGGGAGTATTTCGGAAGGCACAGGATAGATAAGTCCCAAAGAAGGAGAAGTATTCCAAAGGCAAGAGGACACAACCATGGCTGACAAGGAAAATCAAAGCCAACATAAAAGCCAAAGAGAGAGCATATGATAGAGCAAAAATTAGTGGTAAGTTAGAGGATTGGGAAGCTTTTAAAATACAACAGAAGGTAGCTCAAGACATAAAGATGGGAAAGATGAAACACAAAGGTAAGCTTGCCAAATAATATTAAAGAGGATACCAAAAGTTTCTAAAGATAAATAAAGAGTAAAAGAGAGTCAAGAGTAGATATCAGACCACTGGAAAATGATACTGGAGAGGTAGTAATGGGGGACAACAAAATAATGGACGAATAGATAAGTATTTTGCATCTGTCTTCAATGTGGAAGACACTAGCAGTATACCGGAAGTTCGAGAGTGTCAGGGGACATTATTGAGTAAAGTTTGTCATGATTAGGGAGAAAGTGCTTGAGAGACTGAAAGGTATGAAGGTAGATAAATCACCTGGACCTGATGATCTGCACCCTGGAGTTCTGAAAAAGATAACTGAAGAGATTGTGGAGGCATTAGAAATGATCTCCATTGTTCAATAAGGGAAGGAAATTATAGATCAGTTAGCCTGTCTTCAATGGTTGGGAAGATGTTAGAGTCAATTGTTAAGGATGTGGTTTCAGGATACTTGGAGGCACATGATAAAATAGGCCCAAGCCAACTTCAGGGAAAATCTTGCCTGACAAATCTGTTGGAATTCTTTAAAGAAATAACAAGCAGGATAGACTAAGGAGAATCAGTGGATGTTGTGTACTTAGATTTTCAGAAGGCTTTTGATAAGGTGCCACACATGAGGCTGCTTAACAGGTTAAGAGCCTATGGTATTACAGGAAAGATTCTAACTGGATAGAACATTGGCTGATTGGCAGGAGGAAAAGAGTGGTAATAAAGGGAGCTCTTTCTGGTTGGCTGCTGGTGACTAGTGGTCTATGTTACGACCACTTCTTTTTACATTATATGTCAATAATTTGAATGAAAGAATTGATGGCTTTGTGGCCAGGAATGTAGACGATAGATGGATAGAAACTTTATTGATCCCAAAGGAATCAAAGACATACAGTGTCATAGTGGCATAGACATACTATGACATACAGTGTCATAGTGGCATAGACATACTATGACATACAGTGTCATAGTAGCATTACAAGTGCATAGATATACAAATATTAGAAGATAAATAAGAGAGAACTAAAAAAAAAGTTACCTTGAACAGTCTAATAGGAGGGGTTCATCACTTGCCCAGCTATAGGTTGACTCATTGTAGACCCTAATGGCCAAAGGTTAGAATAACTTCATATAGCGCTCTTTCGAGCAGCGTAATTATCATAGTCTGTTCCTAAATGTGCACCTCTGTTCAGCCAAGGTGGCATGAAGAGAGTGAGAACATTGTTCAGAAAAGCCAGGATTTTCTGTAGGGTACTTTGTTCCACCACAGCCTCCAGTGTGTTTGGTTTGACTCCTATAACAGAGCCAGCCTTCCTAATCAATTTATTGACCCTGTTGGCATCACCCATTGCCCCAGCACACCACCACATAGAAGGTTATACTGGCGACAACAGACTGGTAGAAAATGTGAATGAGAGGCCTGTATACTCCAAAGGATCTCAGTCTCCTCAAGAAGTAGAGGTGACTCTGGCCCTTCTTGTACACAGCCTCTGTGTTGATGCTCCATTCAAGTCTGTCATCCAGGTGCACTCCCAAGTACTTGCAGATCCTCACCACATCCATGTCCTCACCATTAATAGTAACAGAGAGCAGTGCAGGCTTGGTCTTCCTAAAGTCCATCACCATCCTCTTTCACTTACTGATGTTGAGCTACAGATGATTCAGCTTACACCATCTGACAGAGTTCTCTACCAGGGCCCTATATTCATCCACCCATCCTCCCTTTATACACCCAACTATTGCTGAGTCATCTGAGAATTTCTGCAGATGACATGACTCGGTGTTGTATCTAAAGTCTGAGGTATACAGGGTAAACAGGAAGGGGGCCAATACAGTCCCCTGTGGGGCCCCAGTGCTGATTATTACCATGTCTGACACACAACTCTGAATCTGCACAAACTGTGGTCTGCCAGTCGGGTAGTCCATTATCCAGGATACAATGGAAGTGTCAACCTGCTTTGAGCGGTGCTTTCCCTCCGCAAAGGGGACTGCATGATATAGAAGCCACTTGAGAAATCAAAAACTATAATCCTCACGGTGCTGCGAAGATAGGAGGAGGGTCAGGTAATGTTGAGGAAGTAGAGAGTCTAAAGAAGGACTGAGACAGATTAGAAGAATCAGCAAAGAAGTAACAGTTGGAGTACAGTTTCAGGAAGTGTATGTTCATGCACTTTGGTAGAAGAAATAAAAGCATAGACTATTTCCTAAGTTGAGAGAAAATTCAAAAATCTAAGGTGCAAAAGCAGACATCCCACCCTGCGAAAACTCATTTCAGGGAGGTAGCACCATCAATTTGCAGGAGACTCCAGGAACATTCAGGAGAGGTGGGATGTCTGCAATAGAGTAGCTCCTTAGCAGCTAGCCAGCTAGTTTAAATAACGTTAGCTATGCTAATGAACGAATGACACCTGTTAAACTCACCTAAACATGTCTTTTACAGTCTTAACCCACCATGGGCAATAGAAAAGTCACTGTTGCAAACAGTGCAGTGAGCAACACTGTCATTATTTTTGACCCCTATGAGGCAGGGGTACACTTTAGTGTAGTCTGAGGTGACGTACGTTTTATATATTCTTTTTTTGGCACACTCTGCCATGACGCGCTCTCTCTCACTCTCTTGCTCTCTCTCGCTTGCTCTCAAACAAATCGATTTCCGGGATATTGTATATAATTTGCAGGCATCAGGGAGCCTCTCTCAATATGTGGAAGACTCCCAGAACTTCCGGGAGAGGTGGGATGTCTGCAAAGAGTCTTGGAAGTTCTTGTGCAGGATTCCCGAAAGGTTAATATGCAGTTTGATTTGGATTGAGGAAGGCAAATGCGATGTTAGCATTCAGTTTGAGAGGACTAGAATATAAAATTAGGGATATAATGTTGCGGCTTTATAAGGCACTGGTAGGCCTCACTTGGTGAGCAGTTTTTGGCCCCTTATTTAAGAAAGGATGTGCTGATGCTGGAGAGGGTTCAATGGAGGTTCACGAAAAAAATTCTGGGATGAAAGGCTAACCATATTAGGAGTGCTTGATAGCCCTGGGCCTGTACTCACTAGAGTTCATTAGAATGAGGAGGGATCAAATGGTGAAAGGCCTTGATAGAGTGGATGTGTTTCCTATGGTGGAGGAGTCTACAATCAGAGGACACAGCCTTAGAATAGAGGCATGCCCATTTACAACGGAGACAAGGAGGAATTTATTTATCCAGAAAATGGTGAGTCTGTGAAATCTGTTGCCACAGGCAGCTGTGGAAGCCAAGTCTTTACTTATATTTAAGGCAGAGGTTGATAGTTTCTTGATAAGTCAGGGCATGAAGAGTTATGGGGAGAAGGCAGAAGATTGGGGCTGAGAGGAAAATGGATCAGCCGTGATGAAATGATGGAGCAGACTCGATGGGCCAAATGGCCTAATTCTTATGGTCTTATGGTTTTGTTAACAGGTAGCATTGTTGCAATGCAAGTTGAATGGCAATATCTTGAGAGGTTTGTAACACAGCAGCCAAAATGAAACAAGAATATTAGTTTTGAATGTTTATACTTGTGTTTCTGTAGAGTTAATTTTCCCATTTGGATGTTAATTTTAGTGCGGCCAATTATAAACTAATCTCACAGTTATGAGGTTCACGCCCCTTTTATATCATTAGAGTGGATTCTGAGCTATTTATGAACTTCAAGTTGAAATATTTATTAGAAGTTAGAATTACCTTAATAATTGTGTTTACATGCATATTACTTCTGAACTTCTAGCCTTTCAATGAACAGGATTCTTGGATCAGGATGAAATTTATTGACCTGTCATAATTCACATGGTAATGGTATTTGAATCAATTTGAGCATTACAATCAAGTCGAAGTGCATGAAGTCAACTTACAAATGTCATTTCAAAACAATTTTTTTACAATAGAAGTCAACATATGGAGGATGGATGAAATGGCAGCCTCCTGTAATTCAATGATTTAATGAATAAATGGAATTATAGATGGATAACTCAGCAAGGGAGCCCTGGAAAACTTGGATTTGCGCTGCCCTCCTTTGAATTTCCTCTGTTGATCACTGGCTTCAGTTTTCTTTTTCTAATTTGTGGGCCAAGTTAGCTTTAGAACCACCAGGCTTCACACACTCCCGGGTAAATAATCCTGGTCCAGCATTAACCCAGTGCATCCATCAGTCTGTTTATTTTCTGGAATGTAAGTGGAGTTGTCATGATGCCTAATTGTACAGGAGTTCTCCAGCATTAGAGGGGAGTCTGCTTTCGTGATCATACACCAGTCAGACCAGCTGTGGAGCAAGAAATCCCATTTAATTCAATAGGAATTCATTTGGGGAATTCCTGATCTAGAAACAAGGAAGGGTGATTAGTTTTTTCTTGTATTTTGCTCTTAACTTTTCATGCCTCAACAGATTTTAATAAACAATTTTAGTACAAACTTTTCAAGTAAAGATGTATTTAGAAGTTGGAGACATTTATGAGCTCTTACAAAGACTCACAGATCTTGTCAAACCTGCCATTCTCAGTCCTGCTCCTCTTGGGTCACTCTACAATGCACCAGATGAGGTAAAGTCTCCATTGGCCTCATCCTACATTCCATGAATTTGTCTTGGGATTTGGAGGCCATTCTGCCTCAGTCATCTGGAGAGCTACGTTGGCTGGAGCCAGGGCCTTGTGCTTTGGCTCTTGGTAGGGTCACCCATGCCAAACAGGTCAAAGGGTAGAGGCCAGACTAAAAGTGCTCTGCCAGTCCTCCAGGTTCCGGGGTCCAGCTCAGGGCTGCCAACCCTGACTGGTCAAACAAGAATCCTATATCTGTGTGTGACAGTATGGAACGACAGAGATGGAGAACCTTCATTGCTGCTCTAAACGCCAACAGTGTAACGGGCAGCAAGACAAAGAACATTCCATGAACAAGAGCTATCGGGGTTTTGGACACGCACATCCATACCAGGTTATGATGGAAGCAGAAGGGAATGTGAGGACGAGTCCAAGAGGAAAGCCGAAATGAGCAGGATTTGGCTCAGCAGATCTTATTTTGCTGTGTGGTTATCAAATTTTAAGCTGGGAGCCTGCCTTCCTCTTAGCTGCAGACTAAAAAGCACATCTAATATTTCTCAGCACTCTGCAGAATATTTAAACAACTTAATGTAGTAATATAACTGAAGAATAAATTAGTTGTCAAATAAATTGCAATAAGAAAAGTAGGAAAAATATTTGTAAGGTACGTATGACTTTCCTGTAAATATCAACATAAATGGCTTCAAGTTTTGGCCAGCTGTTGTACTCTCTTAAATGTCAAACATGAAAGATTGTACATTAAAGTATTTTATTTTTACATTTATCCTCTCTCCTCACAGGTTTGCACTACCTTCTTTTGGACAGAAGCCTAGAAAATTTCAAGCATTTGGCATTTCTGTAGTTGTTCTGTTATTTATGCAGTCTAGGCATTTAGCGTAAAGAATGTTTCAGCAATGCAAAGTGCACCCCTCTGATCACAGACATACGTTTTCTCCCTCCTGCAAGATGTTGTATAATTGCTGCTTAATTCAATATTTTATTTCTAGTGGCAGTTCCATGGATAAAAATTTACATTTTGTGTAACAAACATTGAAAATTGAAGCATTTCATTCTGACATATGTAAGATGTTTAAATGCAGATGTACAAGTTATAGCTAATCCACTATGCTGGAGTACAAGCTAACTGATCTTGTAAAAAAAGTGAAGAATAAATCAGGGAGTGAAATTCTTAGATTTAAAGAGCCCATCTGGACTTCATAGGCATGTCCCTCGAGAGATCAACTAACTTCTGCCACATATATTGTGCACTGATGATAGACATAGCCCATGGCAAGGAGCTGATCAACCACAGCAAATGGACTCCTGTCAGAAGCCCACAAGGGAGACCAACATCTTGTCCAGAAAAATGGGAAATCTGAAAAAAATCTGCACGTGGGAGCTGCAAACTAGTCCCAGCAGGACTTCATTCTTTAAACGTTGCTAAGGTTCTTAGCTTTTATGTGGGTCTCTGCTCTCTCCTGACTTGCCCTTTGACCTGAAAGTTTAAGCTTTTATCGTATTTGGAAGTTCCTATCTAGCTAATTTGTTCTACAGAAAAGTCTGAGTTTTACAGAGCAACATTGGATTCAGAGACTCAGGAATGAAAACTCTCAGTGCCTTCTGTTATTGTACGTGAAAGGTATTAGTTTACATGCTAAAAGTTGATGAAACTTCTATTATTAAAGCGCTGCAGTAATCTTCACCCATCCTACCTTATTAAGTTGCTATGTCACAGTCAGCAGTACTGGTTAGCCCACACAGCGTCTTGTATCAAACCTGTTTTACGTTTGTTACGGTCTGTAAGACCTCCCCATGAGTTGATGATGACCACGGGATGAAAGGGCCATGCTCATTTTGTTTCCCTTAACAGAGGTGTAATTACTTTTTCTGCCGACTGCTGTAAATTAATCTCCTGTGTTATTTTTACGAAAGCTGGTTATATTGAAGAGCTTTGAAACTATAAGGGAGCGAAGGTTTCTCGTGGGACTCTTTTTTTTTGGTGGTGATAGGATATTTAATATGTGTACAGACTTCTTTTAATTTATGGTTTTTCTACTAAATTACAAATGAGATTCTTTTTGTGCAGGAGTTACGAAAAAGGAAATATTTACCATGTTCATTTTGCACTAATTCTATTGCTTAAGTTGTAATGGTTTTCCAATATGCATTTCTTAAATCATGGTGTAATACAATTTAATTATTTCTATTTTCTCACTGATACTGTTCATACCTTTCCAATTGCCTTCAACTCTCTAATATTTCACCCTGGAGAACTTATTCTTTATTTGTGAGTTTAAATAACTATATTGACAGACTGTTTGAACATGAGAAAGTTGCAAAGTTATACTTCTTTCTGCTCACAATTAATATCCATAAGGAGACATAAGCAGGAATTGCTGTGATATTTGATTGAAAGCATGCTTTCTTTCTAATTGAAGGGCTTTTTTTTCAAAGCCTCCTAAATCATGAAGCTTAAGACCAACTTTAGTATTCCCAATCTTAGTTGAGATCAGCCAACTGCACATAAACGAAGTAAAATAATTGAATTCACACTTAATTAATTTGAAATTTTTGATCTATCTTGGGAAATATTTTCTCTCTGATATTATTCTTTGTATGAGTGCTTTGGAGCTGAATTTTAATCTAGCATGCTGAAGGCTGATTTTTCAGGAGCACGTGGGGAAGCTAGAGGTTTCTGGGGCATGTATTCTGTTAATTTGTAACCCAGCCACTGAACTTTCAATTCTTTTGACCACTCAGTCTAAGCATGTGTATTGTCAGCACGTATCTCCATTTCAATGCCACACTGTAAAGGGACATTAAAAAACTGACACTTGGTGGATTTGGGAGTTGGCGACCCAGTAACTGGGAGAGACAGCAGAAGGCACCAATGAGCCAAACTGCCCTGGATTTTATGTTTTTCCCTATCTGTGTTTTGCCCAGAAACTGAAAGAACTCAGAGAGACCTTGTGCTTCCCGTTGCTGGGTAAAAGAAGGCTGACGGTATGGCCAAGAAAGATATAGATGGAGGTAGCCATGGTAACGAGCAGCATTAGCGGGCTTTTATGTTCTTGGCCTGAGTGTTTAATAATCTCAGCAGACAGAAAAATGGGGATGGCGACACAATAACTCACATCTTCATGTGTGCAATACTCTAATCCCCTCAACCTTCCCTCAAGCTCACTTTATGCAGCATCTCAGCTTTCAAATGCATCCTTTCCTTTCTGCTTATGTGCTGCTTGCACCTCTACCTGGCTTGCAATGTTTATACATCGTTGTCTGTTTCATTGGCATCATGTTGTCCATCATCTGTTCAGCATATGCAATTAGTTTTGCTCTTAGATTGCTTCCTACTTTCCAAAGGAAGGATCTCAGACCACCAAAAAGGAACAGAGAACCAGAAGTGGACTTTCATTCGGCTCTTACACAAGCACTTGGAGATTTCTGGGATGTTAGAATGTATGATAGGGCGCGGGGGTGATTGGTGACAAAACCTGATATCCAGTCACACTGCATGTGACCCACTCAGGTTCTTGAAGTGAAAAATGATCAACTGCAAAACCATAGCCTCTAAAATCCTTAACATCATGGTTCTAATCATTTTTAATGTCTTTTCCCTGTAATTGAGACATTTAGCATGTTGAAGATGAAAATCTCTCAATTAGTTACTTCAGGAAATGCATGATCACACAACTTGTGACAGTAATATACCACGTCACATACTCACTTCACACGTGTGGTTAGAAAAGACGTTTAGTTTTCATCGGATGATTCGCATAGCATGTGAGACAAGCAGGTGATGGAGATGATTAGTAGTGGAGATCCATACTGGAGGGTGTAAGACTGTCTAAGCTCTCCCCAGTTGTACCGAGATACTGCACGTTGGAGTTGGCCATCAATGAACAGGATAATTCTAGAAAGATAGCTTGAAAGAGTGTGTGATTTATTAGAGAACGTTGAAGTAACTGGGCGTGAGGGCGCACCACTTCATTGTATTATTTCACAGGCTTCAGTGGTCTCTTTCTCAAAGTTTAAAAAAAGCCCACTTTCATGTACAGTCAAAGACTGATGTACATGCAGGAATTCATCAGGTACTTGCACACCATGTATATCATTTTGAATAGGATATAGTAGGGTACATGACATTGTCTTGGCCACGCTAGCCCAATTTGCTTTTCAGCACAGTGATCAGTGACTACTGGCAGGCAGGGAAGCACATGTAAGCTATGAGGCGGATGATGGTGAGTGGCTTATGGAAGTGGGACCTCTGATCAAAGTGCTTCCGCTTCTCTTCCATTGTCTCCCTCTTGAACAGTATCTCACCTTATGGTTACAGTGCAGTCAATGGCGGGCTCGTGTGTTTCATAATCCAGAGATTGTTAGCCAGGAACACCTCAGCAAACAGAATAGGGATCAGAGGAGAGAAGCTGTGAGTTACAGTGCTACTTGTATAGATCAGCCTGTAACTCCTCCAACATTCCTCAATGCCTTTGTGCTTTTAGCAGACCTTCATTGTGGATTTTGAGAAGCTGTGGGGACATGGACAATTCCAGTGAATATTGTCTTTTAGAGATCATTATCCAAATGCAATTAGTATTCTGCTTCTCTGAAGAGATCGCTCAAATGTAAGTTAACACGCTTCTGTTTAAATACAGAAGCCAACCACTTTCAATTGCACTAACACTTCCTGTGAATTTAGCCTCCCACCTGCTCCCAAACCCTGGTGCTTGCATGAACTAACATTCAGCCCCTGTTGTGGAAGTAATAAAATGGATATTTTTGGAAGATACTCCAAAGGATGGCATGTATACTTTTGTAAAAGCAGCAAATGTACACTGGTAACAAATAATTAACAAAAATAGGAATTTCAGCGATCCAAATGGGACGTATGGGATTGGTGGTGCAGCTTGGTGTCAATAGCCATTTCAGTCAGTGTTACAAATCTTAGTTTGCATAATTTCTTAACTACTTGGAGGCTAAGCAAGGAGAGTTGGGATAGACAGTGGCCATAGATTCAATTGTGCCTTTACTGTGGCTGTGAAAAGGGATAGCTGAGTCTAGATCTGCAGTGGCCAGTGTAGGGAGGGGTGGGTGAGGCACCCTAGCACTATACTATGATGCAGGGGAAGAGGCAGTGTAGTCCTTTGTTAACATTCAGGGTTTGGAACTAGTAGGATAACCTGCCCTAATAGGAATCCTAAAAAGAGCAATTCATAGAGAAATAATATCATCCATTATGCTTCTGACCTGGAAATGGAATATAAGAACAATCTCCAGAAAGCCACCTCATGTGTGAAATGGCAATTTTGGTCTAAACTTGTGTCTCTAGAGGATGCTCAACAGCTGTGGCAGGGCTTGAATGCTATTACCTCTCACAGAGTGAAACCAAGCCATTTAGGTGACAACAAGGCTTTGCTTCCAGATGAGCTCAATGCCTTCTATACTTTGACTCAAAACATAGAGGAAGCTTCACAAACTCCCAAGGTCCCTGATGACCCTGTGATATCAGTCTCTGATGCCATCGTGGGAGCATCCTTCAGGAGGAGAAACCCATGAAAAGTGTCTGGGTAGAAAGGGGAGCTGTCCAAGTGCTAAAGACCTGTTCTGATGAACTGGCTAGAGTGTTCAGTGAGATCTCTAACCTCTCGCTTTGGCAGTCTGAGGTACCCATCTGCTTCAAACAGGCTTCAATTCTACTAGTGCCTAAGAAGAACGTGGTAACCTCCCTCAATAGCTATTGTCCAGGTGATGAAACATATTAACTCCTGTCTGAGAAGTGACTTGGATCTGCTCCAATTTACCTCAAATTTCCATTTCATTGGCTCATCACTCAACCCTGAAACATCTGGATAGCAAAGATGCATACATCAGAATGCTCTTTGTCAACTATCGGTCAACAGTATAATACCCTCAAAACTAATCAATAAGTTTCAAGTCCTTGTGCAATTGGATCCACGATTTCCTCACTTGCATTTCAGATTGGCAACAACATCTCCTCCACAATCTCCATCAGCACAGATGCACCACAAGGCTGTGTGCTTAGCCCCCTGCTCTACTCTCTTTATACTTATGACTGAGAGGCTATGCACAGCTCCAATGCCATATTTAAGGTTGCTGATGACGCCATTGTGCTAAGCTCGGCAGTCAACCAAACATCCAAATAGCCAACCCGAGCTGCCAGCACTCCTCAATATTTCAGACACTGTTGTCATTGGCCATATCAAAAGCAGTGACAAATCAGCATATAGGAGGCTGTATCAAAGGCTGTGACAAATCAGCATATAGGAAGGAGACTGAAAATCTGGCTGAGTGGTGCCACAACAAAAAACTCTTACTCAATGTCAGCAAGATTAAGGATTTGATTATTGACTTCAGCAGGAGGAAACCGGAGGTCCATGAGCCAGTCCTCATCAGGGGATCAGAGGTGGGGAGGGTCAGCAAATATAAATTTCTCATGTAATCATTTCAGAGGGTCTGTCTTAGGCCTAGCACATGTGCAGTTATGAAGAAACCAGGGCAGTGCCTCTACTTCCTTAAAAATTGTTGTGAAGATATGGCCTGATATCTAAATCTTATACAAACTTCTTTAGATGTGTGGTGGAGACTTTATTGACTGGTTGCATCACAGCCTTCTGGGGAAACACCAATTCTCTTGAATGGAAAATCCTACAAAAGTAGTGGATACAGCCCATTCCATCAAGGGTAAATCCTTCTCCTCTATTGGGCATATCTACATGAAGTGCTGTCGCAGGAAAGCAGCATCCATCGCCAAGGACGCCCATCACTCAGACCATGTTGTCTTCTCACTGCTGTCATCAGGAAGAATGTACAGGAGTCTCAGGAGGCACAGCACCAGGTTCAGGAACAGTATTACCCCTCAACCATCAGGCTCTTGAACCAGAGTGGATAACTTCACTCAACTTCATTTACCCCATCACTGAACTGTTCCCACAACCTATGGACTCACTTTCAAGGACTCTTCACCTTATGTTTATGATACCTATTGCTTTTTTTTTGTTAGTAATTTTTCTTTTTTGTACTTCAATAACTTGTTGTCCTTCGCACATTGGTCTGTTTGTCTGACCTGTTGGGTGTGATCTTTCATTGATAATATTATGTCTCTTGAACTGACTGCGCATGCTCACAAGAAAACAAATCTCAAGGTTGTACATGGCGACAGGGTTGTAAACTTACTTTGAACTTTGAAGTATAATGCTAGCGCTCGCCTGGTATCAAATCTCTCATGGCATGATGCAACCTGAAATGTTCATGAGTGGACCTTACTTTTGGAGGGAGAGCCAGAATCCATGGGAGAAAGGGGTGGAGTAACTTCTGTACATAAACAGACAAAAACTGACGGCTAATGTGAAAAGAAGAAGACAAATTGTGCAAATAAAAAATACTGAGAGCATGAGTTGTAACGAACCATTGAAAGTGAGACTGTAGGTAATATAATCAGTTCAGAGCAGTAGTGATTGAAGTTATCTACAATAATGAGAATGAATGTCAAATTAATGTAATTAAATTACACTATAAGTAAATAAAACAATTCAGATTTAAGCCTCCCACTGTCTGATCGTACACAAAAACTGTATAACAGATGTTGAGATAGATGAGCTAGGTGATGCATTTGGCGCCTTTTCCAGCTTGTGATGTACATCGGCACATTTTCACCAAATATTCTTTAATCCAGAGTTAACCCACTTAAAACAAATTGGCTTGAATTTCTTTATCAGCAATCAGTTAATTGTGCTGATGAGTAGTACCTCCAGCAATTGAACCCTATGATGTGACCCAGGTTATATCTTTTCCTGCCCTGCCCCTCCCCGCATTATCCTATGTCCCAATTCTATTCCAGATTTGTGGCAATTCTAGAGGAAGTCCAGTGGAATAGGCATCACTTTTTGTAGCTGTTACTTATGTTTCAGTAATGAATTTAGAATGTGTCAGGAGACCTTTTAAAATCTCATGATGTTTGGATCTTTTGAGCAAAATAAAACTAAGTCACAATGCTATTTTCTATGGAGCCTTTGCTTTTGCTTAACTCATCCTGTATGTTATTATATATCTAGATGGCATCTCAGATTTCATTTAACTGCTAAACAGCCAGCTGGTATGGGCAGGTATATGTATGTGTTAATTAGTGATATTTTGGACCAAGAAAATATCTATTCCAACGTAAGCATTATATGGTTCAATTCTGCTTTAATTTATGCTGGAGAGCAACTGGTGTTCAAAACAACAGGGCCAAGACAGTTATGTTTCGGATAATAAAATTCTAATAGTCCCAGAGTTTAAAAATTATAATTAATTATCGTTAAATATGCTGTACATTGTAACTGTTATTCATTGGAAATTCCATTATAACTTGGCAAATTCACAATTTTTCTAAAAAAGTATGATTTTTCATTTCGAATGTTTCACCAAGCAGAAAACGCCAATGGAAAAAGCAATTGTCTAAGGCCTTGCATTATCTTACTTAGCATGGACCAAGGGCTGAAGATCAAATTGCTGTTGAAACATAAGAGCAGCTTTTTGATTTAGGAAGGGTCCTGGGTAGTGAAAAGAGTCATACGCTACCCTCACATTGACTTTGCAAGGTAAATGCATGCATATTTTAATGAGGGGGACATGGCAAACCAGCAGAACTCAATCATTCCTGGTAAGGTTAGGGCATAGGTGACCAGTTAGGATAGAGGTGCAAAAGGGTGGATGTTAGCCTATGTTAAGGGTAGCATTAATGGCCCTTCTAACCTCCAAAGAATACGTTGTAATTTCTCTATATAAATAAGAAAAAACAGTTGTGGTACTCATGACACATACACATTACCCATTGACATTAACAGGTGTAGACTGACTTCTGATAATGCAGCTGCAGCTGGTTTGTATACTCCTAGGTATGTTAAGGTACTCGTATCATGGGAGCAGTATTATATAACATGTGATGTTCATCGAAATAGTCCTATTCTCATTCCGGTGATACGGACAGTTACTTGTATCTGGATAAACAGTGTACACAGTAATAAACCAGGAAGAGCAAGTCAGATTTATGACCAAATGGGGATGGTTGTGGGAAGAATATTCCCAGGATACTGTTATTGATTGTGTCTATTTGAAGAGACAACTTATTTACTCAGAAGGCTTTTTGACATTTGATCATAAACCATCTCCCTGCTGAGGAGGATTGTGCGTCCATAATGGATTATTCATCTACACCCTGTTCTCCATCTATTGAAATGAATGAAAATGCTGATGGTTTTAAGGGCAGGAAAACTGTCTTGTCCAGTTTGCAATGTTTGAATTCTGCCTTGATGATGCTTCATTCTAAACAGTGATGAGAAAACTTGTCTGAGAATGCCGAGCGCTGTGCTTGCAGAACCAATGACGAGCTGCCCCATCTGTTGGAAGGCTACAGGCAGCTAATCTGCTTCATAAGTTAATGATATCCAGTGTCTTCATGCCATCTGTCATTGTCTCTTATGAACAGAACACATTGAGTGACAGCTATTTTCCTTCCACTCAGCTCCCGAAGCACCATTAAATCTAGTGCGCTGCTGCGTGCCTCCCGTGACTCAGTTCAGTCCCGACTCAGGGCTCTCTGTGTGGAGCTTGCACGTTTTTACTTGGTTCTTGTGGGATTCCCTAAGGTGCTCTGGGTTCCTCCCATATTTCAAAGATGTGCTGGTAGGTTAATTGGCTCCATTAAATCACCCCTTAGTGGCAGCAGGAAACTCTCTGGGTGTGGTGGGGGGGGGGTGATACAATTCATGGGTGTGTGAGAGAAAATAGGTTGCAGCAAAATATGTGGGGGAATGGGAATGATGGGTGAGCCAGCATAGACTTAGTGGTCCAAATGCCCTCTTCCTGTACCGTAAGGAAATGTGATATATCCATCATCAAATAAGGTACTTGTCTGGCAATATTTTAATTAAAATAACTTTAAGGAAGCCTACGGGATCCAATGGAGACGTGAAGCTGTGGAACAATGCACGTGCTGTGAAGGATCTCAACAGGTCGGGCAGCATCTGTGGAGGGAAATGAACCGTTGAAATTCTGGGTGGAACCCCTTCATCTAGCTGGTTAATGAATGGTCCAGACATGTTTAGCTCATGAGTTACCTGGGCTGGTTATCCTATCCAGATGAAAGGTCTTGACCCGAAACATAAACTGTCCATTTACCCCAGAGATACTGCCTGACTCACTGAGTTCTTCCAGTGCTTTGGGTGTTGCTAACAGAATCTAACTTTTTTTTTGCAAGTTGCCTGATTATCCTTTTCAGTGGATTCAATAAAGAGCAAAATGGCTGTGTGTATTATGGTCACCCTGCCATAAAACCTAATGCCTTTTTGGCCTACTTCCTATAATACTTACCTGGCAAGGAAAAGCTAGCAGTGTAGTCATCCAGTTAAAATAACTATGAGTCCTAATTGTTGACATTGTAGCTTGCTCTGCATTTTCAATGAAGTACCCTTCCAGTTACTAGTGGGTGTCCCTGTCATCTCCTAAGGAAAACAGGATAAACTGGTAATATGTGAGATAAGCAGAACCTCGGCAGCTAAGTTGTGCTGCCTGCCAGCTGAACTGTGTTAAAATACTAAATTTGTAAGAATTATACACCACAGAAAAAGGCCTTTCAGCCCATCAACTCTGTGCTGATGATTAAGTACCCATTTACACCAATCCTATTTTAAACTCTCCTAATTCCCAATAACTTTCCCCAAATTCTATCACTCAAGTACACAGTCAGGACAATTTACAGTGGTCAATTATCCAATTATTTTTCATGTCTTTGGGATGTCAGAGGAAACTAGAGCACTTGCAGACAAAGGTAAAATGTGCAGCCCACATAGACAACTAACATTAAACCTTGGAAATTTACTGCCAACATGACTCATTCAGGTGGTTATACACAGTCAGGTTGCATTGTTCATTAGAAAGTTTAAGGTTTCATCAATGAGATTTAAATGAACCTGTAAAAAATGATACACACATTTTGTTGCTAATTTGATTAAAGATTTTCAGTCCCTATATAATTGGACTGTGAAATGTTCTTAAGTTCAAGTTCAAGTTTGTTGTATACAAACAAATGAAACAACTTTCCTCCGGACCATGGTACACTCACACAACATATATCACACACAGTGCACATAAACCAAAATATAATCGCATAACTAACTTAATATAATAAAGTTGAAGTAAAGCACAGCCCAGGTAAACAGTAAACCACTCGCTGTGCTAGTGATTGGACCTTGGTGTGGCAGGCTATTCACTGGTCTCACAGCCTGAGAGATAAGTTGTTACCCAGTCTGGCAGTCCGAGTCCTGATGCTTCTGTACCTCCTGGGTCAAAGGAATTGTGGGAGATGGTAGAGATCCTCAGCAGTGGTTTGGGGCCTTTGCCTGCCATGTTCCTGGTAAATGTCTCAAGTATGAGGGGGAGAGACCCTGGTGATACTCGTGATGGTTTTTACTGTCCTCTGTAGAGTCTTGAGATCCAATGCCTTGCAGTTTCCATACCACACAATGATACATGCGGACAGGGCTCTCACTATGTGCTCCTGTAGAAGGTTGTTCGAATAGAGGCAGAGAGCCTTGCGTGCCTCAGTCTCCTCAGAAAGTGGAGATACTGCTGTGCCTTCTTGACTAGTGAGGAGGTGTTGTGACTGCAACTTCGACTATCCATTATGCGCACTGTAAGGAACTGGTCCAGGTTAGATTGACCATTATATGCACACAAAAGGAACTTAGTGCTCTCCACGGCAGAGCCATTGATGTGCAATGGAGATTGGTCAACCTGTGCTTTCCTGAAGTCCACAATTATCTCTTTTTGTCTTGTTCAATTTGAGATACAGGTTGTTGTTTTGCACCATGTCTGGGTATGGTTTTAGGAAAAAGCTACAGTTAAATCAACACCGAAGTAGGATTTTCCTCCTTGTAAACAGTAAGAGTTATCTAAATTTATTGTTGGTATTTCCTGTCCTCTGACAGAAGGCTAGGTATATAAGTTATTAGGGCTTGAGGTGTAGAGGGAATAGCTAAAATTAGCTATGGGCTCTTCTATCGTTCAGGCCTTGTGCTGCTAAGAATGAGCTAAAGGTAAGAGCATAGCTGGTGCAAACATTTATAGCTCTGTACTGTCTTTTGAAGGTACGTCATCTGATCCATTGATTGTAAGGAGTGAGGCATCATTGTTCTATTGTGGTGCTTGATAATAACAATTGCCTTTCAGGGGTGACTCAGCCATTAGAATTGCAGTTCAAGTGATGTTGACTTTTCTTAATACTTGGGAGTATAGTGAAGTCTCAAAATTAATATGATATCTGGAAGCAGTAGAATCACCTGAATTCGAAGTGATATTAGCACCTTAAAAAGACTTCTCTCCTTTCAATATTGTTTATATAGCTATGATATTCTATTATATTTATATATTTAAAAAAGAATAATTGCTTCTTTTGTGACGAGAATAAACATAAATTAAGATGTTAGCTGGCCTGGGCTAGCACCAGTGGCATCAGCAGTTGGTCTGCCACCTGTCCTCAGGAGAAGGAGAGATAAGGAACACAATGAAGCAGCATTTGGAGATGTTAATGAAGGAGCCATCAGTCTGGGTATTGTCAAGATCGGCTCCCCCTTTGAACCCTGAACTATTTGAAGTGATGGACAGGCGATACCCCAGCAGGGGGATAAAAAGGGACAGGTTCGCTAAGGCAAGGACACACACGACACCACGAGGTAATGAGACCCTGGAAGCGGTGCCCCCCTGCAAGTCGGCGGGAGTCGTTTGGAAGGCTGGTTGCAGAACCAAGCCATAGACGCACAGGGTGGAAAGGTACGATCAACGGGAACCCGGTGTGTGTCCACCCTTGCTTGGGTGCCAGGTTCACTGCAGAGGATCGACCGCATCTGGAGGAGGGGTCACAGTCGGTGACCTCAGGTGACATCACAAAGGACTCGCCCGAAAGCTGCTTGTGAGCAATATCGCAGGTCTGTGCGTGGAAGCCGTTTTGAATGATCATTCGTTCTTGTTCTCTCTCTCCTTCCCCCACATTGTCCATCGCCACGGCAACGATTACTGCGAACTGAACTAAATTGGACTGAACTTTGCGTCACTTTGAAATTGGTCGTTTACCCCTAGACAATGATAGAGCTTGATTGATCCTGTTATCTTAATTCTGTGCACATGTGTGTTTATCATTGCCGAACTGTTACATTTATTATCCTTTCGATTACTGTGTTGCTTCTTTCTTTAATAAAACTTTCTTAGTTCTAGTAATCCAAACTCCAACTGAGTGATCCATTTCTGCTGGTTTGGCAACCCAGTTACGGGGTACGTAACACTTTAATGAGGGAAATATTACAATGTCTGGAATATATACTCATGAATCAGAGGTGCAAGAATTCAGAGATAATAGGTGGGGAACGATCCAATTATTGAACAATATGGTATTTATATGTCATATTCATAGTTCCCATTGTTTACCCAAAAATATAGGAATTAGATCATGTTAAAGGAAATAAAAATCTGACACAAGTTTTCTTTTACAGGGGGAAGTTTTACATCGGGATCCGGAATTTACACAGGAAGCAACTCACTTGCACATTCTGCAGGCTTTAACAATTCACAGCAGGTACTGAATCTTCATACTTTATATTTGTGTATAAATCAAAACTTGAATCATGTCTCTGCAGCTGAGAAATAAAAAACATACTAGAATAACAAATAAACTCTTCTCAGGCTTCCAGCAGGGTACAGATTTCGATTATAACCAACATTTCAATGACATACTCTCCCATCTTCTGCAAGAAGAGTTTTTATGTCATGTATGCCAGGAAAGCACGAGATCCTTTATACCAGAATAAGTTCAGCAACCATCTTAATATTATTTAATGTTAAATAGTTCATGAGCCCAAATATAACATTAAGGGCTGCTTTAATTTGTGAATACAGAGCAATTAAATGATAAGACCTCAAGACTTAACAGCAGAATTAGGACATTCAGCTCATTAAAACTGTTCCGCAATTCCATCATGGCTGATTTATTATCCTTCTCAACCCCCAAAGCGTTTGATGCCCTAACTAATCAAGAACCTATCAACCTCTACTTTAAGTATACTCAATGACCTATCCTCCACAGCCGTCTGTGGTAATGAAGTCCACAGATTTACCACCCTTTGGCTAAAGAAATTCCTCCTCATCTCTGTTCTAAATGGTTGTCCTTCTATTCTGTGCTGTGCTGTCTGGTCCTAGATTCATCCACTCCACATCCAACTTTTCCAGTCTTACTAATATTTGATAGATTTCATTGGGGCCCTCCCCCCCCCCCCCCACCAGCCCCATTCTTGTAAGCACCTGTGAGTACAGGGCCAACCAACACTCCTCAAAGATTAACCCTGTCATTCCCAGATCATTCTCGTGAATTTTCTCTGGACTCTCTCCAATGCCAGGACATCCTTCCTTAGATAAGAGGCCCAAAATTGCTCACAATACAGCGAGTGTGGTCTGACCAATGCCTTATAAAGCCTTAGCATTATATCCCTGTTCTTATATTCTAGTCCTCTGGAAATGAATGCTAACATTGCATTTACCTTCCTTGCCACAGACTCAACCTGCAAATTAACCTTTAGGGGATCCTACACGAGGAATCCCAAGACCTTTTGCAATTTTGATTTCCGAATCTTCTCTCTCTTTAGGAAATAGCCTATACCTTTATTCCTTCTACCAAAGTGCATGACTATACACTTCACGACACTATATTCCATCTACCACTTCTTTGCACATTCTCCTAATCTGTCTAAGTCCTTCTGCAGACTTCCTGCTTCTTCAAGACTCCCTGCCCCTCCATCTATCTTTGTATCATCTGCAGACTAGACCACAAAGCAATCAATTCTGACATCCAAATTATTGGTGTATAACATGAAATGAAGCAGTCCCAACACCGACTCTGCGGAACGCCACTAGATACCGGCAGCCAACCAGAAAAGGTCCCCTTTATTCCTACTCTTTGCCACCTGCCAGTCAACCAATCTTCTATCCATGCTGGTATCTTTCCTATAATGCCATGTGTTCTTATCTTGTTTAACACTCTCATATACATCACCTTGTCAAAGACCTACTGAAAATCCAAGTAAGCAATATCCACCGACTTTTCTTTTTATATCCTGCTTGTTATTTCCTCAAATAATTCCAAATGATTGGTCAGGCAAGACTTTCCCCTTTAGGAAGCAATGCTGACTTTGACCTACTATTACATATGCCTCCAAGTCCCTGAAATCTAATCTTTAGTAATGGATTCCAACATCTTCCCAACCACTAAAGTCAGACTAAATGACCTATAATTTCCGTTCTTCTACCTCCCTCCTTAAAGAGTGGAGTGACATTTGCAATTTTCCCGTCCTCTGAAAAATAACCTCCACTATTTTGAAGTGACTGATTGCCCATCACCAAAGCACCTATCTGTTTCCTATGGTAAATTCTTTTAAAATGCAAATTAGGTGCATAATCAGATTCCATTAATGCAATTGCTATTTCTGTAGAAGTTAGTTGCGGGGTGCATATTGACTAATTCCACAGGAATTAAGTGAGTAAAGCAAAACCCAACTGGAAGCTTAAAATTCTTTCTCTGGGGCCATCGACTGATATGTCATGGATCCTAAACCCACTTTTTCTTTTCATCAGTACTCCACCTGGTCTCACAACCCCCCCAACTACTAAACCCCCAAAACATTCAGACTGTTTCAAAATAATGCTGACATCTTCAATCTCCTCAACCTGCCCTCTACCCTTTTGCCAGCAGAGGATCCATATTCCAATAGTTCCCTCTTCTCTTTTTTTTAGCTTAATCCCAAGTGGGAACAATTTCAATATATACGTTGATCTGCAACTCTCTGTTCAGATGGTACCTGCACCAGTTCAGGATATGCAGTAGATATTCAAGTGCTGCCCTATTGGTGCATCAGTAGCACAGTATGGAAGTCCATACACATTCAGTACAGTTGAAGGCAGAATTTGTCTGTATTGCATCCATTTCAATACAGAAAATCATAGTGAAGGGCATCATTTGGGGTATTACGCCAATCTTCATTGATACTGAAAATATGCTCAATTCAGTAACATACTCTATATGTTCAGTTCAATATCATATTTCATGACACTATTCTATAACTTCTGGCATGCATTAAAAAGTACCTTCATATATCCTTAAGAGCCCTTTTTCATAACTTGGGCTGTGGTTGCCATCAAACATCTATTTCCATTTGAAACAATGGGGATTATTTCATGGTGACTGTCAGTCATGCTAAGCCTCCTACTAGTGAGAAGTCGGTCCTGCATATCTTGAACTACCAAGAAAAGAAACATACCTCCAACATATCAGTATATTTGAAACAATGGCCAAGGCACATTGCAGGGTGTTAGGGTGCTTGAGCTGTTAGGGAGGGCTTAAACTAATTTGGCAGGAGGATAGGAACTGCAGTGATGGGGTTGAGGATGGGACAAGTGCCTAAGTAGAGGCAGAGACTGTGAGTAAGGACTTGCAGATGATCAAAATTGCAGACCATGGGATGAGTGGAAGTGTAACATAAGGGCAAAATCGAAAAGGGTGATGAATACAGGACTGAAGGTGTTATATTCGAATGCATGCAGTATAGATAGTAAGGCAGATGATTTTGTAACGCGGTTAGAGTTTAGCAGGTATGACAATGTGGATGTCACTGAGCCGTGGCTGAAAAAATATCATAACTGGGGCTTAACATTCAAGGATCCATATTGTATCAGAAGCACAGGGAGGTAGGCAGGTAGTGGGGTGGCTCTGTTTGATAAAAAAAATCAAATCAAATCCTTAAAGAGAGGTGACAGAGCATAGCACAATGGAGAAATCTTATGGATAGAGTTAAGGAAATGCAAGAGTAAAAATGACCTGGTGGGAGTCATATACAGGTCTCCAAACAGTAGCCAGGATGTGATCTACAAGACCATAGGACACAGGAGCAGAATTAGGACATCTGGCCCACCGAGTCTGCTCTGCCGTTCAATCATGGCTGATTCTTTTGTTTTCCTCTTCCTTAACCTTAGTTCCTGGCCTTCTCCAGTCAAGAACCTATCAATCTCTGCCTTAAATACACCAAAAGATCTGGCCTCTACAGCTGCATGTGGTAACAAATTCCACAAATTCACCACTATTTGGCTAAAGAAATTTCTCCGCATACACGAGATAATCTGCAGATGCTGGAAATTCAAACAGCACACACAAAATGCTGGTAGAACACAGCAGGCCAGGCAGCATCTATAGGAAGAAGTACAGTTTCGGGCTGAGACCCTTCATCAGGACTAACTGAACGAAGAGATAGTAAGAGATTTGAAAGAGGGAGGGGGAGGGGGAGATCCGAAATGATAGGAGAAGACAGGAGGGGGAGGGATGAAGCTAAGAGCTGGGAAGTTAATTGGCTAAAGGGAAACAAAGCTGGAGACACGACCAAAAGAAAGGGGGAGGGGAGAACCAGAGGAAGATGAAGAGCAGGCAGGGAGTGATTGTGAGAGGGAAAGAGAGAGAGGAAAAAGGTGGGGGGGAATAATAAATGAATAAATAAATAAAATAGGGGATGGGGTAAGAAGGGGAGGAGAGCATTAGCGGAAGTTTGAGAAATCTATGTTCGTGCCATCAGGTAGGAGGCTACCCAGACAGAATATAAGGTGTTGCTTATCCAACCTGAGTGTGGCTTCACCTCGACAGTGGAGGAGGCTATGGATTGACATATCAGAATGGGAATGGAACGTGGAATTAAAATGTGTGGCCACTGGGAGATCCTGCTTCCTCTGGTGGACATTTCTCCACATCTTTGTTTTGAAGGAGAGTATGTGCCCTCTTGTCCCAGACTCTCCCACCATAGGAAACATCCTTTCCACATCTACTTTGCCTTGGCCTTTCAACATTTGAAATGTTTCATTGAGATCCCCCCTCATCCTTTTAAATCCCAGTGAGTATAGACCCAGAGCCATCAAACATTCCTCAGATGATAACCCTTTCATTCCTGCAATCATCCTTGTGAACCTCCTCTGGACCCTTTTGGTGGCTGGGAAGTTGTTGGAGTCGATTGTCAAGGATGAGGTTACAGAGTACCTGGAGGCATATGACAAGGTAGGCAGAACTCAGCATGGATTCCTTAAAGGAAAATCCTGCCTGACAAACCTATTACAATTTTTTGAGGAAATTACAAGTCGGCTAGACAGGGGAGATGCAGTGGATGTTGTATATTTGGATTTTCAGAAGGCCTTTGACAAGGTGCCACACATGAGGCTACTTAACAAGATAAGAGCCCATGGAATTACGGGAAAGTTACATACATGGATAGAGCGTTGGCTGATTGGCAGGAAACAGAGTGGGGATAAAGGGATCCTATTCTAGTTGGCTGCCGGTTACCAGTGGTGTTCCACAGGGGTCCGTGTTGGGGCTGCTTCTTTTTACATCGTACATCAACGATTTGGATTATGGAATAGGTGGCTTTGTGGCTAAGTTTGCTGATGATACAAAGATAGGTGGAGGGGCCGGTAGTGCTGAGGAAACGGAGAGTCTGCAGAGAGACTTGGATAGATTGGAAGAATGGGCAAAGAAGTGGCAAATGAAATACAATGTTGGAAAGTGTATGGTTATGCACTTTGGCAGAAGAAGTAAACGGGCAGACTATTATTTAAATGGGGAAAGAATTCAAAGTTCTGAGATGAAATGGGACTTGGGAGTCCTCGTACAGGATACCCTTAAGGTTAACCTCCAGGTTGAGTCGGTGGTGAAGAAGGCGAATGCAATGTTGGCATTCATTTCTAGAGTAATAGAGTATAGGAGCAGGGATGTGATGTTGAGGCTCTATAAGGCGCTGGTGAGACCTCACTTGGAGTACTGTGGGCAGTTTTGGTCTCCTTATTTAAGAAAGGATGTGCTGACATTGGAGGGGGTACAGAGAAGATTCACTAGAATGATTCCGGGAAAGAGAGGGTTAACATATGAGGAACATTTGTCCGCTCTTGGACTGTATTCTGTGGAGTTTAGAAGAATGAGGGGAGACCTCATAGAAACATTTTGAATGTTGAAAGGCATGGACAGAGTGGATGTGGCAAAGTTGTTTCCCATGATGGGGGAGTCTAGTACCAGAGGGCATGACTTAAGGATTGAAGGACGCCCATTCAGAACAGAAATTTATGAAGAAATTTTTTTAGTCAGAGGGTGGTGAATCTATGGAATTTGTTGCCACGGGCAGCAGTGGAGACCAAGTCATTGGGTGTATTTAAGGCAGAGATTGATAGGTATCTGAGTAGCCAGGGCATCAAAGGTTATGGTGAGTAGGCGGGGGAGTGGGACTAAATGGGAGAATGGATCAGCTCATGATAAAATGGTGGAGCAGATTTGATGGGCTGAATGGCCGACTTCTGCTCCTTTGTCTTATGGTCTTATGGTCTTTCCAATGCCAGCACATCTTTTCTAAGATGAGGGACCCAAAACTGTTCACAGTTCTCAAGGTGAGACCTCACCAGTGCCTTATAAAGTCTCAGCAGCACATCCTTGCTCTTGTATTATAGAGCTCTTGAAATGAATGCTAACATGGCATTTGCCTTCCTCACCACCGGCTCAACCTGCAAGTTAACCTTTAGGGTGTTCTGCACAAGGACTCCCAAGACACATTGCAGCTCAGATTTTTGGATTTTCTCCCCATTCAGAAAATAGTCCATACATATATTTCGACTACCAAAGTGCATGATCATGCATTTTCCAGCATTGTATTTAATTTGCCACTTCCTTGCTCATCCTCCTAATCTGTCTAAGTCCTTCTGCATCCTACCTGTTTCCTCAACACTATCTGCCCCTCCACCAATCTTCGTATCATCTGCAAACTTGGCAACAAAGCCATCTATTCCATCATCTAAATCATTTATATACAGCATGAAAAGAAGTGGTCCCAACACTGACTCCTGCAGAACACCAAGAGTCACTGGCAGCCAACCAAAAAAGGATCCCTTTATTCCCACTCGCTGCCTCCTACCAATCAGCCAATGCTCTAACCATGTTAGTAACTTTCCTGTAATACCATGGGCTCTTAACTTGGTAAGCAGCCTTATGTGTGGCACCTTGTCAAAGGCCTTCTGGAAGTCCAAATATACAACATCCACTGCATCCCAGAATTTCAACAGGTTCGTCAGGCGGGATTTTCCCTGAAGGAAACCATGCTGATTTTGTACTATCTTGTCCTGTGTCACTAAGTACTCCATCACCTCATCGTTAACCATTGACTCTTAACATCTTCCCAAACATTGAGGTCAGGCTTACTGATTCCTTTAAGCTGCCTCACTCCTTTCTTAAAAAGTGGAATGACATTTGCAATTTTCCAGTCCTCTGGCACCATGCCAGAGTCCAATGGTTTTTGAAAGATTATCTCTAATGCCGCCATAATCTCTACCGCTACCTCTTTCAGAACCCTAGGGTACAATTCATCTGGTCCAGGTGACTTATGTACTTTTAGATCTTTCAGCTTTTTGAGCACTTTCTCTCTTGTAATAGTAACTGCACCCACTTCTCTTCCTTCACACACTGCAGTATCAGGCATACTGCTGGTATCTTCCACAATGAAGACTGATGCAAAATACTCATTTAATTCATCAGCCATCTCCTTCTCCCCCATTATTACTTCTCCTGCCTCATTTTCTAGCGGTCCCATATCCACTATCATTTCTCTTTTATTTTTAACATACTTAAAAAAACTTTTACTATCCACTTTGATATTATTTGCTAGCTTGCTTTCATATTTCATCTTTTCTATTTTAATGATATTTTTACTTGCTTTCTGTAGGTTTTTAAAAACTTCCCAATCCTCTGTCTTCCGACTAATTTTTACTTTGCTTTGTTGTATGCCCTTTCTTTTGCTTTTACAATAGGTTTGACTTCCCTTGTCAGCCACGGTTATACTATTTTGCCATTTGAGTATTTCTTCATTTTTGGAATACATATGTTCTGCACCTTCCTCATTTTTCCCAGAAACACACGCCATTGCTGACATCCCTGCCAGCAGCTCCTTCCAATTTACTTTGGCTAACTCCTCTCTCAGACCACTGTAATTTCCCTTACTCCACTGAAATACTGCTACATCAGACTTTACTTCCTCCCTATCAAATTTCAAGTTGAACTCAATCACATTGTGATCCCTGGTTCCTAAGGGTTCTTTTACCTTAAGCTCTGTAATCTCTTCCAGTTCATTACATAGCACCCAATCCACTATAGTTGTTCCCCTAGCAGGCTCAATGAAAAACTGCTCTAAAAACCCATCTCTTAGCTATTCAACAAACTCACTCTCTTGAGGTCCATACCAACCTGATTTTCCCAGTCGACCTACATGTTAAAATCTCTCATGACCACCATAACGTTGCCCTTTTGACACACCTTATCTATTTCCTGTTGTAACCTGTGGTCCACCTCCCAGCCACTGTTGGGAGGCCTGTATATAACTGCCATCGACGTCCTTTACCCTTGCAGTTTCATAACTCAACCCACAAGGATTTAACGCCTTCTGATCCACTGTCACATCTTTCTACTGATTTGATGCCATTCTTTACCAGTAGAGCCACAACACCCCCTCTGCCTACCTTCCTATCCCTCCAATATAATGTATAACCTTGGACATTCAGCTCCCAACTACAACCATCCTTCAGCCATGATTCAGTGATGGCCACACCATCATACCTGGCAATCTGTACTAGTGCAACAAGATCATCCACCTTATTTCTTACACTATGCGCACTTAGACAAAGTACCTTGAGTACCGTATTTGCTATCCTTTCTGATTCTGCATCCCTAAAGTTTTGATACTCAGCCTGTTGGCTGCAGCTAAGTCCCATCACCTGCCTGCCCTTCTGACAGTCTGACTGCACACTACCTTTACCTTTTTACCATCTGAGCTATCCTGAGTCTCTTCAGTCCAGTTCCCACCCCCCTGCAAAATTAGTTTAAACCCTCCCCAACAACTCTAACAAACCTGCCTGTGAGAATATTGGTCCCCCTCGGGCTCAGGTGCAACCTGTCACTTTTGAACAGGTCATACCTCCCCCAGAAGAGATCCCAATGATCCAAGAACCTGAAGTCCTGCCCCCTACAGCCGCTTCTCAGATACGCATTTATCTGCCAAATCATCCTGTTTCTACCCTCACTGGCGTGTGGCACAGGTAGTAATCCAGAAATTACTACCCGGGAGGTCCTGCTTCTCAGCTTTCTACCTAGCTCACTAAATTCTCTTTTCAGGACCTCTTTGCTTTTCCCTCCTATGTTATTGATACCAATATGTATCAAGTCATCTGGCTGCCCTCCCTCCCTCCCTCTCCAAAATGTTGTGCAGCCGATGCACTTCACACAGATGTAGTTCCCCCGGGGACTCTGGGGAACAAATTACATTAGGAGATAGAAAAGACATTTAAAAAAGGCAATGTTGTAATAGTCATGGGGGATTTCAATATGCAGGTAGATAGGGAAAATTGGGTTGGTGATGGATCCCCAAAGAGGGGATTTGTGGAAAGCCTACGAGATGTGTTTTGGAGCTACTTGTTTTGAGCCCACTAGGGGAAAGGCAATACTGGATTGGGTGCGGTGTAATGAAACAGATTTGATTAGGGAGCTTAAGGTAAAGGAACCCTTAGGAGGCAGTGATCATAATATAAAAGATTTCACCCTCCAGTTTGAGAGGGAGAAGATAAAGTGAAATGCCTTCACTTATGGAAGACACTAGCAATAAGCCAGAAATACGAGCATTGCAGGGGGAAGGAGTGAATGTAGCTGCTATCACTACGGAGAAGATGCTTGGGAAGTTAAAAGATCTCAAGGTAAGTAAGTCACCTGGACCAGATCGACAGTGTCCTGAAAGAGGTAGCTGAAGAGATAGTGGAGACATTAGTAATCACTTGATTCTGGAATGTTTCCAGAGAACTGGAAAAGTGCAAAGGTCACTCCACTCTTTAAAAAGGGAGGGAAGCAGAAGAAATAAAATTATATGCTAGTTAGCTTGACTTCGGTGGTTGGGAAAATGTTGGAGGCCATTATTAAGGCTACTTCGAGGTACTTGATAAAATATACCAAAGTTAGCCTGCAGGAGAAATCTTGCCTGACAAATCTGTTGGAATTCTTTGAGGAAATAACATGCAGAATAAATGGAGTAAATGGGTGTTGTTTCCTTGGATTTTCTGAAAGCCTTTGACAAGGCACTGCACATGAGGCTGCTCAACAGGATAAGAGCCCATGGTATTACAAGAAAGGTACTAGGATGGATAGAAGATTGGCTGGCTGGTATCCATTTAATTTGAGCTCTGTACCATCATCTTAACTGCACTTCTACTTCTGTTCATCTGTTGCTGAAACCTTCATCAACATCTTTATCACCTTCACACAAAACTAATACCAGTACTTCTGGTCACTGTCCCGGATGCCACCTTGAATTAAGATCAACTGAAGCTTTCCTGCTTGCTTTGTCACCTGCACCAAGCCCTCTGGACTATGTCCATCACTGCTCAGAGAGCTGCAATGGCTGCCAATCAGATTTTGAACTCCTACTCTTTGATTTCAAATCCCTTTATTGCCTGAACTTTCCATTTTATCATTCCTTTGTTCAGTCATACGATTCAAGATCTTTGAACTGCTCTAAACCTAGCCTGCCATGCATCTTCAATTTTAATTGCTCAACCACTAACAACCATGATGCTTGCAAAGCTGTTGCTAAGGCAGTTTGTTCCTTCAGTCTGCCTTTTGCCTCTCTTCCCATCTACGTCTTTAAGACACTTTTTTTTGTTAGCTATGTCTTTGACCAAGCATTTGTACAATACCCAACATCTCTTTATGGAATTTGGGGTCATATTTTACTTAATAATGTTCCTGTGGAGAGTCCTAGGCTAAAGCTGCTACCTCCCTGTAAATGAAAGTTGTTGTTTTCTGATTTTATGTTTGATGAAAGAAGAGTTTCTTTGAAGAAGTGAAAACTGGAATGAAAGATGTGCCACAATAAAAACCACAGCTGCTGAAACATGAAAGTAGCTTATGCAACCACACAATATCTGTACAAATCTGTTCTTAGTTGTTCAGACTGTATCAACATGATCCACAAGCAATCTCTCAAGCTATAGCAATGCTTTATATAATTCAGTGAAAATATTATTGAATGTATACACTTAGAAGTTTCTGCCTGGAACAAAATTCTTAGATATGTACAGTATAAACAGTGTCTTAAGTAGTACAATACAGGAATGCCAAGCTGATTTACAAAAAGGTAATGCAAGTTTAATACTGCAGCATTCAAGTCACAGAATGCCAATAGTTTTGGCTTCTAGTTGCCAAATGTATCACCTTGATTCAACCAAGAACATTTTATTAAAAGGTGAGTTTTTCATCACTGTGTTTACATGTAAGTAATGTATATTTCTTTTACTGAACACCATTTTGCTGAACACCTACGCTCTGTCCGCCAGAGAAAGCAAGATCTCCCAGTGGCCACACATTTTAATTCCACATCCCATTCCCATTCTGACATGTCTATCCACGGCCTCCTCTACTGTAAAGATGAAGCCACACTCAGGTTGGAGGAACAACACCTTATATTCCGTCTGGGTAGCCTCCAACCTGATGGCATGAACATTGACTTCTCTAACTTCCGCTAATGCCCCACCTCCCCCTCGTACCTCATCCATTATTTATTTATATACACACATTCTTTCTCTCTCTCTCTCTCCTTTTTCTCCCTCTGTCCCTCTGACTATACCCCTTGCCCATCCTCTGGGTTCCCCCCCTCCCCCTTTTCCTTCTCCCTGGGCCTCCTGTCCCATGATCCTCTCA
Source organism: Mobula hypostoma (assembly GCF_963921235.1). Lineage (NCBI taxonomy): Eukaryota > Metazoa > Chordata > Chondrichthyes > Myliobatiformes > Myliobatidae > Mobula > Mobula hypostoma. The sequence continues at coordinate 221,507,344 of NC_086097.1, read as the reverse complement.
TATCCCTTTTGCCAATCACCTGTCCAGCTCTTGGCTCCATCCCTCCCCTCCTGTCTTCTCCTATCAATTTGGATCTCCCCCTCTCCCTCCCACTTTCAATCTCTTACTAGCTCTTCCTTCAGTTAGTCCTGACGAAGGGTCTCGGCCCCAAACGTTGACTGTACCTCTTCCTAGAGATGCTGCCTGGCCTGCTGCGTTCACCAGCAACTTTGATGTGTGTTGCTTGAATTTCCAGCATCTGCAGAATTCCTCGTGTTTGCGTATATTTCTTTTATATTTGGTTGCTAAAGATACTCTATTCAAGGCCCACTGAATCAACAGATCACCAGAACTACTTTGGTTCTTAAACACCCAGCACTGCTACATCTATTATTTGGCAAAGATTTAAAAATCATAACTCAGTTCCATTGCTCACATTATTGATTCAATACTGAGTTCTGTTTAGCAATAACAAAATATTATTCATTGTACTGTCGCCTCACTGTGCAATTATATTGAGAATTAGATTGTGAAAGGTTAATAACTATTTGTACTCAGCAAAGACAATGTGTTAGAGACAATCCTAAAATAAGAGTAGGATAATAAGCAGAATTGGAAACTTCTGCTGGATCAAAGGCAAAGGTGACATCTTCATGTGTGAGAGTCAGAAATGGGAATGGAAAGTTTAAAGTTACTGCCTTGGTATGGAGGTCAGTAATGAAGGAATAGTGGTCAACATTCACTGAGGCTACAGCTAATCAAAGACTTTTGAGGGGTTTTAAGCAGACCCTTTCTTGTCAGCAAAGAACTGATCCAATGTTGGGCTTTTCACAAGTATCCCTTATGTCTGTGACCACGACAGGTAAAGCATAGGTTTTTAACCAATAAGATAAGGAATTTTAAACCAAAGATTATGAATCAGAAAGGACAGATTTATAATGTAACAAAAATGAAGTAATAATTCTTTCTTTCTTTCTTTTTCAATCTTTTTATTAGTTTCAACAACTAACACGTTACAAAAAGTACATAATAATTGGGATTATGTTAATTGATAATAATTATTAAAGTTTACAGTCAAGAAGCACATAGTTAGAAATATTCCAAAATCACACAGATTAACAACAAAATATAGAAAGAGCATACATAAAATATTAAAAAATCGTAAAAAAAAGAAAAAGACAAAAAAACCCTAAAAAAATCTACCCAAACTAAAGAAAACTACGGAAAAAAAGAAAAGAAAGGGCTATTATGATATCTCAGATAGAACCAATAGTGTCGCCACTTCCGCTCCTCTCCCCATATATTGAAATCACAAGATAGATTGACAAGGGACAGATTACATCATGTGGAAGTATTGGATAAATGGTCTCCAAGTCTCATCAAATTTAATAGATGGATCAAAAATAACACTTCTAATTTTTTCTAGATTTAAACAAGATATAGTTTGAGAAAACCAATGAAATGTTGTAGGGGGATTAATCTCTTTCCAATTCAATAGTATAGATCTTCTAGCCATTAAAGTAACAAAAGCGATCATCTGACAAACTGAAGGGGTCAAATGATGTATTTCAATCATTGGTAAACAAGTAATAATTAAGAAAGAAAAATGAATTAAAAAGAGAGAGTTAAAGGAGAGGTGCCAAAAAAAAGAAAAGTTAAGAAACTTTACATTCTGAAGACACAAAACTCCTTACTTTAGTGTGAGTCACCCATTTTTTTGTGCTCATTGTCTCTCCTGGTCTCACACTTAAATTAATGTAATATCCGTGGACTGTGAATAGTTTTGCTTGTTCTGCCTTTCCATTCTTTAATAAATACACATAACCTTTGTGTACCCATAGAAACACTTTTTTTACCCCTACATAGTATGCTGCAGTTTTTCATATATCATATTCATTAGAGATCACGATCATCTCTGAGTAGAAAGGTGTTCATTAAAATCCACCTTCAAAGACTGGAGAACAAAAGTTTTGCTGATGCACTAGTATAGTGTTAAGGAACTCTTACCTTGCCTGATGATTCACTTTTCAGATGAGGTGCTAATCCATGCAAGTAAAATAAAAGGTATTTTATATTCCGCAAAACAAAGAAGCATTAGCCAGTGTTTTACTCCCACCCTCTTTTCCTTTGGTGAGATCGCTACAAAACGTTATTCAGCGCCTGGAGTAAAACTTTAATTGATAAATTCCCTGCGTTAAAGCAGTCATTACTCTTCAAACCTATTCATTGGATGTAAAAAGATTGTGAAGTGCATTACAGTTGAGAAAAGTGTTAAATGGATGAAAATTCTTTCTGCCAGCGTCTGTCTGAAGTTTGGGGTTGGCTTTCACATACACTGGTTCACATTTATTCATTCACCCGGCAGCTGTTGTAATGTTTCCAACTACCTATTAATATCTGAATAAAGCAGAGAATATTATATACAAAATAAATATGTTTTATCATAATTAGGAAATAACTGCATTAAGTAAAATCTAAATCTGTTTATGTTGCCTTTTCTAGGAATATTCTTACACGGGCTTTGGCCAGGGGCAATATGCACAGTATTATAATAATTCTCCATATACTTATATGACAAGCAACAACAGCAGTCCAGCACCTCCTTCGACCACTACAACATATCAACTCCAAAGTGCACCATCTGTCACAAGTCAGGCTATTACAGATGCCGTTACAGGTAATAAAAACACTTCTAAATTTACCTGCTGTGGAAATTTACTTTCAGGAGCTAAGTGTAGGAAGTAAAATATTCAGGGATTCAGATTATTTGAGGTAACTTAGTTCCGTAATTCAATTCCTAACCTAATCACGTGGAATACAGATCTGGAGATGTGCGCTAAATCTCATTGTGCCTTTTGGGGAATTTAAATAAACTTAACTTGGCAAATCTTGAACAAAAAATGTTGGAAACAGGAATTCTGATCCTGACACAGCTAAGTGTTGTAAAGCCAAGCTGGTTCATTAATGATTATTAATACTGTAAAAGGTATATGATGTTTTTCCCAAATTTGACCTCAATTTGACTCCATAGCAACATTGATGTCATAGACTCAATGGACTTGGTATTGGTCCAGTGAGCTATTCAGTTGTTTAAAAAACTACTTTGCAGCTAGAAACTGTATGTTTGCCAGAATAGCTCCTTGGATATAAATGCTGACCTCTTCTCTTAAGATATGTTCCTGTCTGTGGAGCCAACTAGTTAGCAGAAAGTATAGAGTGGTTCTCAGAATTAGGAAAAACTATATCTGTGCTAAAAAGAAGGTTTGGATATCTGGCTGGGTTTGTGTAAGTGGGAGAAGACCTTCCACTTGTTGTCACCTGTGTTCTCCAAGTTCCGTGTTTAAAGGTTGGCATGTTAGACAAGAATTAGAAATAGGTAGATAATGATCCATCAACAAGTGGACGTAGAAAAAGAACTAGCAACAATTGAAACCTATTCAAGTCAAGGTGAATGTCAATTAAAATAAAATTTCCTTCATTATTTTGGCCTAACAGCTGTTAGCAATACAGTAGATCTGAAGTTCAAAGTAAATTTTTTATCAAAGTACATATATGTCACCATATACAACTCTGAGATTCACTTTATTGTGGGCATTCACAGTAAATACAGGAAACACAATAGAATCAATAAAATACCACATCCTACAGGGTGGACAAACAACAGTGTGCGAAAGACAACAAACTGCAAATCAAAGGGGGAAAAAAAACAATAAATAAATAAGCGATAAATATCAATGACGAGTTGAAGAGTCCATACGTTGTGGGAACAGTTCAGTAATAGGGAGACTGAAGTTGAGTGATGTTAGCCCATCTGGTTCAAGAGCCTGATGGTTGAGGGGTAATAACTATTCCTGAACCTAGTGGTGTGAGTCCTGAGGCCTCTGCACCTTCTTCCTGATGACAGCAGCGAGAAGAGAGCATAGCCTGATGATGGATGCTGCTTTCCTGTGACAGCACCCCATGTAGATGTGCTCAATGATGGGGAGGACCTTATCCTCGATGGACTGGGCTGTATCCACTACTATTTGTGGATTTATCCATTCAAGTGTTTCCATACCAGGCTGTGATGCAACCAGCCAGTATACTCTGCACCACCCATCTATGGAAGTTTGTCAAAGTTTTAGATGACATTCCAAATCTCCACAAAATTTGAAGGAAGGAGATATGCTGCCATGCTTTTTTCGTAATGGCACTTGTGTACTGGACCCAAGACCCGGCCTCTGAAGTGATAATACCAAAAAATTTTAAGCTGCTGACCCTCTCCTTCTCTGATTTCCACCCCGCCTCCATCAGTGAGGACAGGCTCAAGGACCTCTGGTTTCTTCCTCCGGAAGTCATTAATCAGCTCCATGATCTTGCTGCTATTGAATGAGGGGTTGTTGTTGTGGCATCACTCAGCCAGATTTTCAATCTCCCTCCTGCAGTATATGCAGATTCGTTACCTCCTATGATATGGCCAGAGTCGGTGGTGTTGTCAGCAAATTTAAGTATGTCATTGGAGCTGTGCTTAGCCTCACAGTCATATTATAAATTGAGTGGGGCAAGGGGCTAAACACCAGTCTTGTAGTGCACCTGTGCTGAGGTTGATTGTGGAGAAGTTGTTGCCAATCCGAACTGAAGGATTCAGTTTCACAAGGAGGTATTGACCCTAAGGTCTTGAAGCTATTGATTAGTTTTGAGGGGATGGTAGCACTGAATGCCGAGCTGTAGTCAATGAAGTGCATCCTGATGTATGCATCTTCACTGTCCAGATGGTTCAGTTGCAGGACTAACCTCCAGAGTTCTGGGTCATTGATCCAGGCATTGAGTTTGAATTCCACTTTTGTAGTTGCAAAAGTTAACAGTAAATTAATCTGGAATTTAAAAGAAAATGAAATTTGACGCTGTGATGGTAACCATAAAGGCACCAGATTATTGTGATAACCCACATGATTCACTGATGTCCTTCAGGTAAGGTCAATAGCTCAAAGGTCCAAGCAAATTTATTATCAAATACAGTATGAGTATGTCACCATGTACTACCCTGGGATTTATTTTCTTGCAGACATTCACAGTGTTACGTACCCCATAACTGGGTTGCCAAACCAGCAAAAATGGATCACTCAGTTGGAGTCTGGATTACTGGAACTAAGAAAGTTTTATTAAAGAAACAAGCAACACAGTACTCTAATCAAAAGGATAATAAATGCAACAGTTCAGCAATGATAAACACACATGTACACAGAATTAGGATAACAGGATCAATCAAGCTCTATCGTCGTCTAGGGGTAAATGACCAGTTTCAAAGTGACGCAAAGTTCAGTTCAATTGAGTTCAGTTCAGTTCACAGTAATCACTGCCGTGGGAGATGGACAGTGGGGGGAAGGAGAGAGAGAGCAAAAACAAATGAATATTCAAACAGCTTCCACACAGACCTTCGATATTCTTCGCAGTCAGCTTTCGGGCGAGCCCTTAGTGATGTCTTCTGAGGTCACCGACTGTGACCCCTCCGTTTCCAGATACGATCGTTTCTCTGCGATGAACCTGGCACCCAGGCAAGGGCGGACACACACCAGGTTCCCGCCGATCATACCTTTCCACCCTGTGCATCTATGGCTTGGTCCCGCGACCAGCCCTCCAAAACCTCCCACCGACTTGTGGGAGACGCACCGCTTCCAGGGTCTCGTTACCTCGGGGTGTCATGTGTGTCTTGCCTTAGCGAACCTGTCCCTTTTTATCCCCCTGCTGGGGTATCGCCTGTCCATCACTTCAAACAGTTCAGGGTTCAAAGGGGGGCCGATCTTGACAGCTCTCCTTCCGTCCCTTAATTAACATTTCCAAATGCTGCTCTATTGTTTTACTTATCTCTCTTTCTCCTGAAGACAGGTGGCAGACCAACTGCTGATCCCACTGGTGCCAGCACAGGACAGCTAACATCTTAATCTATGTGTATTCTCATCACAACAGTAGAACAAAGAAATGCAATAGAATCAATAAAAACTACGCATAAACAAAGACTGAAAAACAATCGACGCGAAAAGATGACAAAACTGTGCAAATACAAAAATAAAATTAATATTGAGAACATGAGGTGTAGAAACCTTGAAAGTGAGTCTATTGATTATGGCAGTGGTCCCCAACCTCCGAGCTGTAGGCCGATACCGGGCCATGAAGCGTGCAGGGGTGCAGCGGTAGCCAGAGAGCAGCCAGCACATCTTTAAGAAAAAAGCCGAAATAAACAAGCTAGTTAATTAGGTGCCGCCCAGAAGCCAGTCTCCATTAGAGGAAGTGAGGTGGAGAGGGTCAATAACTTTAAATTCTTCGGCATTAAGGATCGACGTTTCTCTCTCTGAAAAGTGTCAGAGGATCTGTCCTGGGACCAGCACGTAATTGTCATTACAAAGAAAGCACGGCAGCGCCTATACTTTATTAGAAGTTTGTGTAGATTCAACATGACACCTCGATCCTATCTTTTCAGCCTGTCTGGGCTGGTGTTTAAATTGACCAAACAATGGAACAGCTAAAGGCTCCAGCGCCCTGGCAAGAGGAGTGAACATCACGTAGAGCAAGTGAAATTGGCAATCGCCTCTGATCTGGGCCGACATTTACATGCCAGGTGGCACCTAATTAATTAGATTGTTTATTTCGGCTTTTTTCTTAAAAATGTGCTGGGTGCTCTCCGGCTACCGCTGCACCCCTGCATGCTTAGCGGCCCGGAGGTTGGCGACCACTGGATTATGGTATCAGTTCAGAGTTCAGATGAGTGAAGTTACCACACTGGCTCAGGAGCCTGATGGTTGAAGAGTAATAATTGTTCCTGAACCTAGTAGTGTGGGATGTTAGACTCCTGTATCTTCTTCCCAATTACAGCAATCAGAAGAGAGTATGGCCTGGATGGTGGGGGTCCTTGATGAATGATGCTGCTTTCTTGTGGCAGCTCTCCTTGTAGATACGCTCAATGCTGGGGATGACTTGTCCTCCCCATCTGCTTTACATACACAGTCTCTCTTTTGTGTGACTCCAAGCCCACAGTTTGAGTGACTCTTAACTACTTCCTCAGTGCAAGGGCAGTTAGGTATGGAAAATATATATAGGCACTTTTCTAAAGTGGGCATGTAACAGCAACTGGTAAACTCAATGACACATTTCAGGAAGTCTTTGAGCGATGCCTCAAGTAAAATAAATTATCAAGGCAATTTATCTCTGCACATCCATAGTACTATCTTTTTAGAAAGATACTTTGGTTTAAGTACCACATGTGGTTGGGCCTGGGATCAGATAGGTGAAGGCTATATAGAACTATAATCAGTATCACATAATGAATGTAGCCCTTATCCTGAGGCATTTGAATCCTGAGAGTGATATGCACCAGGCTTGTGTTCTTATTGTTGGTTCATCATGTTGGGTTTGGAAAATATTCGAAGAGACCAGATATATAAGTATTTGGATAGATAGAGACTGATTAAGGATCGTCAATATGGTTCTATGCTTGGTAAATTGTATCTAACCAATGTTTTAGAGTTTTTGAGAAGTTACCAGGAAGGTTGATGAACATTATCTACATGGACCTTAGCAAGGTCTTTGACAAGGTCCCACATGAGAGGTTGGTCAAGAAATTTAAGTCACTTGGCGTTCAAGGTGGAGAAGAAAATTGGATTGGACAGAAGAAACCAGAGAGATGTAGTAGATGGTTGCTTCTCTGATTAGTGGTTGTGCCGTAGGAATTAGTGCTGAGTCTGTTGTTGTTTGTCATCTATATCAGTGACCTGGATTAACAGATTTGAGAATGACACCAAGATTGGGGGCATAGTGGACAGCAAGGAGGACTATCAAAGCTCACAGTGAGATCTTGACCATTTGGTGAAATGAGCTGAAAAATGACAAATGGAATTTAATGCGGACAAGTGTGAGGTGTTGCATTTTGGGAGGACCAACCAGGGCAGGTCTTACACAGTGAAAGGTAGGGCACTGAGAAGTGTGGTAGAACAGAGGCATCTGGAAAAATGGATCCATAATACCTTGAAAACAGTGTCACAAATAGGGAGAGTCATAAGGAAAGCTTTTGGCATGTTGACCTTTATAAATCAATGTACTGAATATGGAATTGGGATGCTATGTGGAAATTGTGCAAGACATTGATTGGTGAGGCCTAATTTGGAGTATTGTGTGCATTTGGGTCACCTACATACTGAAAAGATGTAAATAAGGTTAAAAGAGTGCAGAGAAAATTTACAAGGATGTTGCTGGGACTTGAGGACCTGAGTTATTGGAAAAGGCTGAATGCTTAAGACTTTATTCCCGAGAATATAGAAGAATGAGGGGAGAATTGATGGAGGTGTACAAAATTATGAGGGGTGTAGATAGGGCAAATGTAAGCAGGCTTGTTCCTTGGAGGATGGGTGAGATCAGAATTAGAGGTCATTGGTTAAGGGTGAAAGTGAGAAGTTTAAGGGGAACATAAGGAGGAACTTCTTCACTCAGAGGGTTGTGAGAGTGTGGAATGAGCTGCCTGCACAATTGGTGGATGCAGGTCCAATTTCAACATTTAAGAGAAATTCGGATTGGTGCAGGGATGTGAGTGGTATGGAAGGCTATGGTTAGGGTGCAGGGCAATGGGACTAGGCAGAATAATAGTTCGGCATGGCCTAGATGGGCCAAAGGGCCTGTTTCTGTGCTGGTAGTGTTCTATGACTCTGACTCTATTAAAAATCTACCTTCCCCATTTCTGCTTCTTGTGAAGGCCATAAGACATAACTTGCCATGAATTTTTGCTCTGCTGAATGCCCTCAGACATGAGCCTTGCAAATGCCCAATCTTATAGCTTGTCATCCAGCTCTCTAGGCCAAGAAAAGGTATCTCACTCTTTCAAGCTACAAAGGTTCAATCTAGACCCATTTTATTTATCTTAAGCCTCTTTAGCCTGCTTTTATTTTTATATTCCTTAAGCATTACATCCCCCTCAGCCAACTCAAGCAGGACACATCCCAAGTGTCATCATGCCGGGATTTAGGAAAGGTCTTTGGTCCTTTAGATATTTTTCCCTGGCAAGGTCAGTTAGTTGGTTGCCGTTGTCCATTGGTTACGTGCCAGAAAGTTCATATCTACCGTTACATTCCATGATGTGTGTGATTTTACACACATAGAAAGGCTGTTGAAGAAGCACTCTCTTCATAGTAGTCTTCACGACTGGCTGGTGTGTTTATGGACAGTTTTAATCTCTCCCTCTTCCAGTGTGTCATGCCCTCCTGTTTCAAATTGTCCATCATTGCCCTGTTGCACTAACCTCAATTATTACCAAATGCTTTGAGAGGCTGGTTAAAGACTACATCTGCAGCATCCTACCACCCACACTGGACCCCCTACAATTCACCTACCGAAGGAATTGGTCTACCGATGATGCCGTAGCCTCAGCACTACACCTGGAGAAGAGGGATGCATATGTTAGAATGCTGTTCCTGGACTACAGTTCAGCATTCAACACTATAATTCCCTCTAGACATGACAGGAAGCTCAGAGAGCTCGGCCTGCACCCCACCTTGTGCGGCTGGATCCTGGACTTCCTATCAGATGGTAAGGATAGGCTCCCTCACCTCTGCCCCGCTGACCCTCAACACAGGTGCCCCCCATGGTTGTGTCCTGAATCCCCTCCTCTACCCGCTTTACATCCACGACTGTGCTGACACACACAGCTCCAGTCTGCTGATCAAATTTGCAGGTGCCTTATTTCTGGTGGTGACGAGACAGCCTACAGAGAAGAGATTAACACCCTAACACAGTGGTGTTAAGATAACAACCTCTCCCTCAATGTTCAAAAAACAAAAGAGCTGAATCTGCAGGATTCTACAGGTTTGGACTCTGATGTGGTGTCAGAGGACTGGAAAATTGCAAATGTCACTCCACTCTTTAAGAAAGGCGGATGGCAGCTGCAAGAAAATTATTTAGACTGTTAGCCTGATCTCAGTGGTTGTTAAGATGTTGAAGTCAATTGGTAAGAGCCCATGCCAGTAACTTTGCTGTAATGCCTTGGGCTCTTAACTTGGTAAGCAGCCTCATGTGTGGCACCTTGTCAAGGGCCTTCTGAAGGTTCAAATATATCCACTGCATCCCCTTTATCTATCCTGTGTGTAATTTCCTCAAAGAATTCCAACAGGTTCGTCAGGCAATATTTTCCTTTAAGTGAATGGTGGTGCTGGCTCGAAGGGCTGAATGGTCTACTCCTGCACCCACTGTCTATTGAAACCATGCTGACTTTGTCCTACATTGTCCTGTGTCACTAAGTACTCCATAACCTCATTCCTATCAATTGACTCCACAATCACCACTGCCTCATCTTTCCTCAAGAGCAGGGATGTGATGTTGAGGCTTTATAAGGAACTGATGAGACCTCACCTTGAGTATTGTGAACAATTTTGGGCTCCTTATCTAAGACAAGTTGTGCTGGCATTGGACAGGGTTCAGAGCAGGCTCACAAGGAAGATTCCGGGACTGAAATGGTTATCATATGAGGAATGTTTAATAGCTCTACTCACTGGAATTTAGAAGAATGAGGGGGATCTCATTGAAGCCTTTTGAATGTTGAAAGAATGAGACAGAGTAAATGGAGAAAGGATGTTTCCCATGGTCAGGGAATCTAGGACAAGAGGGCACAGGCTCAGGATAGAGGAGCACCATTTAAAACAGAGATGTGGAGACATTTTTTTAGCCAGAGGGTGGTGAATTTGTGGAACTTATTATCACAGACAGCTGTGGAGGCCAGGTCGTTGGGTGTATCTAAAGTAGAGCTTGATGGGTTCTTGATTGGACACGGCATTAAAGGCTACGGGGAGAAGGCTGGCAAGTGGGGCTGCGGAGGGGAAAAAGGATCAGCCATGAGTGAATGGTGGAGCAGACCCGATAGGCCAAATGGCCTAATTCTGCTCTTTTGTCTTAGGAACTAATAACCTCTTGAACAAAAAGGAATACCTACCTAACCAATGAGATGTTCTCACAACCATTGATCTCACTTTAGTGACTCTTTATCTTGTTATTTTATGTTATAATTATTTATTGCTATTTATTTATATTTGCATTTGCACAGATTGTTGCCTTCTGCACTCTGGTTGATCTTTCGTTGATCCTGTTATAGTTACTATTCTATAGATTTGCTGAGTATGCCCACAGGAAAATGAATCTCAGCTGTATATGGTGACGCACTCTGATAATAAAACTTCCTTTGAACTTTTCAACTTTGAACTATTTCATTGTTCAGATGTGAATTTGAGACGATTTTCAGTTGTAATTTTCAAGTGAAGATTGTGCACGTATACAATACTGATAAAAAAACTCTTCCTCAACTGAGCATGCAGACTCAGATGAATGATGGGTTAAGTAACTGGGATCTTGTGACAGATTTGTTCAGCCTATCGTGTGTTTTTTAACCCTGTGAAGATACGTATTTGATGAAACACCTCCAAGCAAAAATGTGTGGTGCTAGTATTCACAGTGACCACCAACTCTCTGGACACATTGCATTCCTGTTGAATGGATGGCTACCTCAGGGTGCCAAAACAGAGGTGCTTTATTTTCCAAAGCTGAAAATGATATATTACAGCTAGGGTTAAAAGAATATATGCTTTTTTATTGTTCACCAAAGGAGTTTGTGTTGAATTGCATGATTTAAATAGTTTCATATTTTAAGAAATCCTACTTCCATCCAAACTCTTCACACATGCCTCACATACGATACAATATGCAAGACATTAGAATTTAATGAGAAGTTAACTTTGATCAGTCAAATTACACACTGCCACTTCTGTAACCATTGCAGAAATTCCTCCTCCAAAATGATTATTCTGTAGAATAATGATACAGAAAGAAACATCTAAGCATTTTAGGCCCACAGAGTACCTAAAAATAGAATAAAAGCCATCAGGGGAAAAAGATTTCCAAGTTATAAGTTCACTCAAGTATAGCAGTTAAAGAAAATAAACTGCCAATAATTTGTCCATTCTATTTTCGGAACAGAGGTGCTCAGGTATTTTGAAGAGCAGGCAAATGTAATTCAGAATACTGTTTACACAGTTTTATAATTACTGCTCTGTAAAGGGTAGTAAAGTTACTATAATTCAGATATTCCTCCTGGACGTGTTTTATACATTTCTTTTTGAAGTTTTGCAAGGGTCCATTTTCAGAAAAAACAGTGTGGGGTTGCATTTGTTGGAATCTGTCAGAAAGTTTGTTGGACAAGTATTTGCAAAGGAAACAAGTGCTGACCATGGGAAAAAAAAATCATGGAAGTCAGCTAAATACTTAAGTAATTAGTACATAGTGCTTAGAAAATAGAGGGCTATGGGTAACCCTAGGTAATTTCTAAAGTAAGTACATGTTCAGCACAGCATTGTGGGCCGAAGGGCCTGTATTATTCTGTAGGTCTTCTATGTTCTAATTCCTTTTAAGTCTGCCATTTAACTAACTAGAGCAAAACTAACACAATAAGGCACTGTTAAATGCAAGTAACAGGCCATGTAACATCTGTGCAGACAAAGATATTGATAACAGCTATGACGACATGGTTCAGAACTTACTGAAAACTTAGTTTCTATAACTGTGCCAATTTGGACCATTTTCTGCCTTGAAAAAGTACTTGTTGAAATATAATATGCACTTATTTGAAGCTGTCAGCTAATTGGGCACAGCATCGAACATCATACAGATCACAGGAAATTCTATCATTGTGATTCAAAACAAAAAAAGATAAAGTAGACCCCAGCCATTGAGAGTAGAACAATATAGCTATCTGAAGATAATATGCAACAAATCCTGGAAATCCAACTCAAAGCAGAAATACAGGAAAATGTTAGTGAGTCAAGCAGCAAATATGAAAAGGGAAGCTAATAAATGTATCAGGTCAATGATCATTTGTCAGGGAAGAAAATAAAGTGATTGAGCGTATTAATTATATCTTGAATTATCTGTATCTAAAAGTTTAGATTTTCAGGTTCCAGCACTTGGGCATATGTGACCACGGCAAAAGAATTGCTGTCTTGTTAAGTATCGGCAACAGCTAGTCTTCCCAGATCTTTCTTGGTTTAGTCCATTTATGTAGTGGGTACCAACACCTGATCTGGACTCATCCCCTCAATAAAGTAAGAGCCCACTTCAATGGAAAGGGATGAAGAAATTGGCACTCTTACAGTGCACATGGAGAACAGCCCCAAATATACATGCAGCTGTAGACCCACAGGATGAGGACAAAAGGTTTCCCCATGTTAGTAAAGAGCACATTTACAAATCTACATTTAAAATGAATTGGGGATGTTGCATTTGTGCCAGAGATTGTGGTTTGAATGCAGAATTTTTGCTTTACATGCTTATTACTGAGAATTGCCAGAGAAATAACAACTGCTGAGTTTACTAGTGTTTTCCCATTCTTCATTCCAGTGGTCTTGAGCTTTACAGCTAACACACGGTGTAACTCAGCATTTCAGAGTGGGTCTCATAACATACCTGTCCCTCGAAGTATGATAAATACATCATTACCATTAACCATGATAGTATTAGATTTTCCTACTTGATGCCAATCATACTGGTTTATATCAAATCACATTTGAGCTAATTTATTAAGTGCTATAGACATTTTTTATCAGATTCCAGCAATTCAAATGTGCATAAAATGGAAACTTTGATATCCCAGAATAACTCCCCTTCATATGTCAAAGTAGGCTGATAGCTTGAGGTGGGGCAAAACTGTTAATCCCAGCAAAATCCCATCTGTGACCCATTTTAATAATTCTCCACCCATGCCTTCTGTCTCTTTTCTGCCAGGATAATACATGCAAACCTGCACTCTGTTTCTGGGAGTGCAGTGCAGGTTACAACTGTGTTACTGGTGTGGGGGCTGCATTTGTAAAAAGTGGGGTCCACATAGAAAAAAGTAAATACTGTGTTTATTTTAGACTTTTTCCACCTAAATTTCATAAGATTGATTCCATATCCTGGATTTTTTGCGAGTGATTTGTGAATTCCATAAATGTAAATTCCATTACCCAAACTGCCATATCAGAAGAGCCTTCAGAAATCACTAAATCTGATTTTGAAGAATAAACCGGTTTTGTAATGCTTTATATGCCTTGCGTTTAAAACTATTTAGAACAATTTGCAGTATAGTTACAGTGAGGTAGGCAGAAAATAAAGAGATGGCCCAGTAATCCATGTTTTTTTGATGATGTTCCTATGACCATCTGGGTTCCTGACGATCCTAAAGATGGATCTTTGAAAATACAGCTAGAATATGAAGCTGGTTGAGGCCTTGCCCCCACAATCTTCAGATTCACAAGTGAGAAAGTGACTGTAAAACCACAATAACACTTGGAGTTAAAAGCTTTGTTATAACAGGGGTTCCCTACTTTTTTTGGGCCATGAACCCCTACCATTAATGAGGGGGTCTGTGAATCCCAGGTTGGGAACCCCTGTGCTGTAGTTAAGTTGATGAATTAAATAAAAAGTTGAAATTTTTCAAAGATCTGTCATAGTGAGAAGTATTTAGAACTTTCCATGATAATTGGAATCTGAAGACTAATTTAGTAATTACTTTCCAAAATATGGTTGCCTCGCTATAGGAAGGATGTGGAAACCATAGAAAGGGTGCAGAGGAGATTTACAAGAATGTTGCCTGGATTGGAGAGCATGCCTTATGAGAATAGGTTGAGTAAACTCGACCTTTTCTCCTTGGAGAGATGGAGGATGAGAGGTGACCTGATAGAATTCTATAAGATGATGAGAGGCATTGATCGTGTGGATAGTCAGAGGCTTTTTCTCAGGACTGAAATGGCTAACGTGAGAGGGCACAGTTGTAAGGTGCTTGGAAGTAGGCACAGAGGAGATGTCAGGGGTTCTTTACGCAGAGAGTGGTGAATGCATGGAATGGGCTGCTGGCGACGGTGGTGAAGATGAATACCATAGGGTCTTTTATGAGACTCTTGGATAGGTACATGGAGCTTAGAAAAATAGAGGACTACGGGTAACCTGAGGTAATTTCTAAGGCAAGGACATGTTCGGCATAGCTTTGTGGGCCAAGGGGCCTGTATTGAGCTGTAGGCTTTCAATGTTTCTATGTTCCTAATACAGAAAGTAGAGTATCACAGGAATGGATTTAACATTCATCTATTAATCTTACAATTCCAATTTTGTCTTTATCACCAAAAAAAAAAGAATCCTCTACATCATCCAACATACTAATGCCTGGTTGTAAGTTTATTCCCTCTTAAGATGCAGCAAACACACTTGTATAAAAACCCTTCAAGTGAAGGAGGAAGGTGAAAGTCATTTTGTATTTCAGGTGAATTTGGTACCATCCACAGTCCATCCGCAACCATTAAAGATTCAGAGTCGGATCGGTTACGTAGAGCTTCAGATGGAAAATCACGTGGCAGGGGTAGGAGAAATAATAACCCGTCTCCTCCTCCAGACAGTGACCTTGAGGTAAGACTGATATCTGGATGCCATTAAAAGTGAAAAATTGAAGTGATGTATGAGCACAAATAAATGCTCCACTTCCTAACATCATAATGATGTTCAGCTGATAATAAAAGATTTGAATTGTTTAAAATCTTTTTGCTTCCACAGTAGCAGTTTATTGTATTGATCTTTTAATGCTAATTCTCTTGACGAACGATCTGTTAAATGAATGAATTAGTTAATACAATGTAATCTGGTAACCACCAAGCACTAAGCTACCATCACCTGCATGCATTACCTCATTTGATGAGTGGCTTAACAATAGATTAGGCTGGTCTCAGGCTTTGACGTTAAGTCTTTTGGTGAGTAATGTAGAAACCTGGGTCATGACATAGTAGCACTTAACAACAACTCCCCCATGTTTTATGATTATTGATTGAGGTATCCTTTTACAATATGCAGAGGACAACATTGATTTCTTTGTCTTTTCACAGCGAGTGTTCATATGGGACCTGGATGAAACTATCATTGTTTTTCACTCTTTGCTCACAGGATCCTACGCCAATAGATATGGACGGGTAAGAACCAAGCAAAGTGACTGTGCACTTGAAGATTATTTTTTCTGAAGAATGTCTCATTGAGAAATATGATGAATGTTAGATTTTATTGAAAGTTTGTCATCATTGGAAGTTTATTTCATGGTTACATATAAATTTTAGGGATATCCCTATTTGGCAAAAACATTTTAAATGATTCCAAAGTAGTTATGAGTTATACGTGATGAGTTTGGTCTCTTACTGAATTCCTACTGTGATTTTTGAGCAAATGTTTGCCTTTCTTTTGAAAGGATTACCTTATCTTCTTATGGAACTACATTTCTCATTGATTTACCTCTAAGAAAACAATATTATATAGGATATAAAAATGTGGACATAGTAAAGTTAACGAGGGAGAGATTTGCATCAAAGTCTATGTTGTCTACTCCTTTGTCATATTTACAGCCCGGGACTTTGCTGGGTGGTCTACCCAGTATTATTCTTACAATGATTTTATGTAGTTGTTTGATAAAACTGAGAGACCATTTTAGAGGGCAGTTAAGAGTTGCAAAGCAGACCAATTAACACAATTCCCTTGTCCAAAAGACCTGAGAAACAAGCGGATTTTGATGGAAATCTGTAGCACTGCATCAGTGTTCTGAGCACGACATCAGGCAGTTTGCTTAGTAACATATGGCCAGGGATAATGCCCCTTCTTTTGCCCCAACTAAGATCAGGATCAGAATTAGGAACATTCTGGTTATAGTTTTATGATAGGATGAATGAGGGTAGTAGTTCATGAAAAACATGATATAACCATAATACTGGTTACACATTGCACACTGCTTCCAGTTTTTACTTTCATTAACTTTACTGGCTCTAGAGCAGTCGTTAATATGTCACCTGCATCACATTAATTTATTGACAAGAATAATTTTCTCCCCAGATTTTAATCTGCATCATTGAAAATATTTGAATGGCTCTTGAATGTGTTTGCTTATACAGTACACATCACTGCAGCTGGTTTCTCTACTGAATCCAAAGTAAATAACATGATAACGCTGGTTTGAAGGTGTGCGGGAGTGGTAGAGAAGTTGCCAGTGCAGTAAGAGTCAACTTTTAAGGATAATAAGGTCAATTTGCATGCGTAGCTGAAAGTAAAAAACTGAGGATTTTACAGGTTTGAAATAAAACAGAAAATACTGGAAATACTCAGTAGGTCAGATAGCACCTGTAAAGAGAGAAAACAGAGTTATTGTTTCATATTGATAGTTTTTTTTTAAAGTCAATGATGTGTGCTGTTAACATAATAAAATGACTCCACCCTTTCAAAAGAGGATGATCAAATAATGTTTAATTCTGAGCGACATGAGGAGAAATCGCAACTTTAAAAGAATGTCTAAAATGATGAGATGGAGAAGATTGAGGTGAAGTTGCTAAGGCAGCGGGTAGTGCTGCAGAGATCAGATTTTAATCCTCAGGTGCAGTTGATGCAGAGTTTCCCCTGGGTGAGCTTGTTTCCTCCTTCAGAGGAAAAGGATTTCTTGTGGGTTAAGCGGCTACTATATATTGCCCCCCCCCCCAGTGTAGGTGGATAGGAGAGATGGGAAATGAGACAGACGGGCTTGTATTAACGAGCCAGCATTAACCTGTTCAGCCAGGTAGTCTTCTTCTGAATTGTAAAGAAATATAAGAAATATAGTGATTGGTGAAATCATTTATTGTATAAGGACCAGTGAAAATCAAAACTCAGCAAATGCACAGAATTGGAGGGGTGCAGACAGTTGAGGGTTTGTAGACCTGGAGGAGGTGAAAATGATAAGAAAATGTAGGGCATCTAAAAGTTTGAAAACTAGATTGAGGAGTTTACAATTAGGTGTTGCTGAATCTGAAGACAGTGAGCTAATAGGTGTGATTCATGATGGGACTTAGTGTGAGCATGAGTCCAAACAGTAAAACTGTAGATGGGTTTAGTTTGTGGAGTGCAGAATGAAGGGAATGAGCAATGGAAATAGACGTATTTAAGGGCAGCAAACAAGTGAGCGGAGATTCAGCAGCAGGTAAGCCTAGACAGAGGGAGCTAATGTTACAGAGTTG
This sequence comes from Mobula hypostoma, assembly GCF_963921235.1. Lineage (NCBI taxonomy): Eukaryota > Metazoa > Chordata > Chondrichthyes > Myliobatiformes > Myliobatidae > Mobula > Mobula hypostoma. The sequence continues at coordinate 221,489,318 of NC_086097.1, read as the reverse complement.
AAAAGGTGAATGTTGGAGGCTTTGGCAATGGCCAAGGAATTTTTGAGGCTGAAAGCGATCTCTCACTGAAATGGGACACCAGGATGTAAATGGTGTAGGTCAGCCTCTGATTATAACTAGATAGAGTGATGGAGTCAGTAGATAGAGAACAGAGTTTGTGACAGAGTTCTAAACAAATATCAGCATTGTCAACATTGTTCTTTCCTACATGCAATTTAAGTCTTAGGTCTCCAGTGTGCTAGATTTGGGTTGTCTGGCAGGACCATTTGTTGAACAAGCTTACCTCCTGAGTTATTTAGTGTCAAGCCTATACGTATATATCACTAACAGCATGTCTTTGCAATTTTATTGAAAAAAAAACTGAGTTCCTTACCTTTGAAATCGTCAGCTCCCCAAATCGGTTCAGTCTTAAATCCAAAGTACATTTATTATCGAAGTATGTATACCACATACAGCCTTGAGACTCCTTCTTGAATACAATCGAAATTCCCAGAATTGTTCCCTGAACCTCCTCCAAACCCACTCCAATGTCAACACATCCATTCTTAGATAAGGGGCCTAAACTGCTCACGAAACTCCAAGTGAGGCTTCATCAATGCCTTATGAAGCCTCAGCATTGCATCCTTGCTTTTATATTCCAGTCCTCCCTCAATGAATATTACCATTGCATCTACCTACATCACCACCAGCTCAACCTGCAAGCTAACCTTTAGGGAATTCTGCAGGAGCACTCCCAAATCCCTTTGCACCTCAGCTCTTTGAATTTTCATTCCTTCTGTCAAACTACATGACCGTACACTTCCCGGCACTGTATTCCATCTGCCATTTCTTTGCCTACTCTCCTAAGGTGTTCAAGTCTTTCTACAGCCTCCCTGTTATCTCAGCACTACCTATCACTCCACCCATCTTCGTATCATCCAAAAAGCCATCAATTCCGTCAACCAAATAGTTGGCATATAGCATAAAAGGATGCAGTCCTAACACAGACCCCTGTGGAATACCATGAGTAACCAGTAGCCAATCAGAAAATGCAACCTTTATTCCCACTATTTGCCTCCTGCCAATCTGCCAAAGCTTTATCCATGCTAGTATCTTTCCTGTAATACCACAGGCTCTTATCTTGTTCAGCAGACACATGCACAACACCTTGTCCAAATAGTCAACATTCACAAGGTTCTCCTTTGTCAATCATGCTTGTTATTTACTCACAGAATTCCAACAAATTTGTCAGGCAAGATATTCCCTTAAGGAAACTATGCTGACTTTGGCCTGTTTTATCATGTGTCTCCAAGTACCCTGAGACCTTGTCCTTAATAATTGACTCCAACATCACTGAACCACTGAGGTCAGGCTAACTAGCCTATAATTTCCTTTCTTCTGCCTCCCCCTTCTTGAAAAGTGGAGTGACATTTGCAATTTTTCAGGCATCTGAAACCGCGTCAGAATCTAGTAATTTGTGAAAGGTCATTACTAATGCCTCCACAGTTTCTTCAGCCACCTCCTGAAGAACCCTGGGGTGTCATCTATCTGGTTGAAGTAACTTATGTATCTTCTGAACTTTCAGCTTCTTAAGCACCTATTTCCTAGTAATAGCAACTGCACTCACTGCTGCCCCTTGACATGCTTCAACTTCCAGCATACTGCTAGTGTCTTCCACAGTGAAGAGTAATTCAAAATGCTTATTTAGGTCATCTGCCCCCATTACTACCTCTACAGCATCATTTTCCTGTGCTCTGGTATCTACTAGCACTTCTCTTTTACTCTTTGTATATCTGAAAAAAAACTTGGTATCCTCTTTGATATTATTGGCTCATTTACAAACTTTGTGGCTTCATATTTCATCTTTTCACTCCTTATGAATTTTTAGTTGCCTTTTGTTGGTTTTTTATAACTTCCTAATCCTCTAACTTCCCACTAATTTTTGCTCCATTATGTACCCTGTCTTTGGCTTTTATGTTGTTTTTGACTTCCCTTGTCATCATCCTGCCTTTTAGAGTTGTTACGTAACCGGTAACAATGAATATCAATCGAGACGGGTTATATAAAAATAACCAAACATTTATTAATCACCGATAAACGGTAAGGGAAAAAAAAACCAACGAAAACTTTAACTGGAAGTTAACAGATATGCAGCCGTTCACCAACTCGCCACTCAGCTCTGGTTCTTAAAGTGTTAAATGCGAAAACAGTTCTTAAAGCAATACAGTCAGATATAGTTCTTAAAGTGATAACTTCGAAAGTCCAACAGATTTACACGTTCAATTGGGAGAGACTTCTCTGGAGAAGGATTTCTTCACAGACGCAACTTTACTGCTGGTTCTGTCCACAGGATTCATGATGCCGAAAATAAACAGTTTAAATCGACTGACCTTAAATCCCTTTAGAGAGAGAGAGCACCTTTGTACATGAACTCATTGCTTTTTCTGGCAAGAGTTATCTCGATGCAAGTTGCTACTCCAACGAAGACTCAATAAAGTCGATCCTTTATTAAACTGCCAAACGACTGCTCTCAATCCTTTGATTTTGCACTTCGATAAATTCTTCACTCTCCCTTCTAATGTTGGAATTGAGTAAATCAATACATCTAGCTAAAAATTCCAGTCTAAATAATAAGGTACTTTGCAACAGAACGCACAACCGTTTTAACAATTAAACTGCATCACCAAAAACAAACACACAACAGAAACGGAGATACAGCACGTTCTACCTGGAAATCTACAAACTCAAAAAACCCACTGCGTCACCTGGGTCAACCCTTGTATAGTCATGGGTCACATGTCATCACATGACCTCACATCGGCGGGAAAATCACATCAGGTGACCTCCAAAAGACCATTACATCATTCTCACAAAAAAACACATCTCCTTGAGCATGTATCAGAGTACATCTTCTTCTTTGGGATGTAGCTGGTTCATTACACAACACCCAATCCAGAAAAGCCTTTCCTCTGGTGGGCTCAACCACAAGCTGCTCTAAAAAGCCACCTCATAGCCATTCTTCAAATTCCATCTCTTGCGATCCAGCAGCAACCAGATTTTCCCAATCTACCTGCATATTGGAATCCCCCATGACTATCAGAACATTGCCTTTTGACGTGCCTTTTCTATCTCCTGTTACAATTTGTAGCCCACATCCTGGCTACTGTTCAGGGGCCTGTATATATAATTCCCATCAGGGTCTTTTTACCCTTGCAGTTTCTTAAATCTTCCCACAAGGATTCAAAATCGTCTGATCCTATGTTACCTCTTTTTAAGGACTTGATCTCATTTTTTTACCAACAGAGCCACCCCATCTCCTCCACCTACCTGTCTGTCCTTTTGATACAATATGTATCCTTGGATGTTAAGCTCCCAACTCTGACCTTCTTTCAGCCCCGGCTCAGTGATGCCTACAACATTATACCTGTCAATCGCTAACTGCATTCCAAGATCATCTCCCTTATTCCGTATTCTGCACGCATTCAACTATCACACACTGAGTCCTGTATTCACCATGCTTTTTGATTTTGCCCCCGTGTTACACTGCAGATCAACCCGCTGACTGCAGTTTGGCCCTATCATCTGCCTGTCTTTCCTCATAGTCTCACTACACACTGAACCAACTTGTATACCATCTGCCCTATCCTCAGCCCTATCAGTCCAGTTTCCATCCTCCTACCAATTTAATTTAAACCTTACCCAAGAGCTCTGGCAAACCTGCAGCAAGGATATTGGTCCCCCTCGGGTTGAGGTGTAACCTTTCTCTTTCATACAGGTAGTAGCTTCCCCAGAAGAGATACCGGTGATCCAGAAATCTGAAGCCATGTCCCCTGCAACACTTCCTCAACCACACATTCATCTGCCAAATCATCCTGTTCTTCTGTTCACTGGCACATGGCACAGGCAGCAATCCAGAGATTACTAATCTTGAGGTTCTACTTTTCAGCTTTGTGCCTAACTCCCTATATTCCCTCTTCAGAACCTCATCCCTTTTCTTACTTGTATCATTAATAACTACATGCACCACAACATCTGGCTGTTCACCCTCCCCCTTTAAAATGCTGTGGACCCAATCCGAGACATCCCTGACCCTAGCACCTGGGATGCAACATACTGTCTGGGTGTCCCTTTCACATCCACTAAATCTCATGTCTACTCCTCTTATTATGGGATCTCCTACCATTACTGCAATCCACTTCTCACTCCTTCCCTTCTCAGCCACCGGTCCAGACTCAGTTCCTGAGACCTGATTGCTACATTTCCCCCTTGGTAGATCATCCCCTTCAATAGTATAGTTATTATTGAGGGGAACCACCACAGGGATACTCCACACTGGCTGCTCATTTCCTTTCCTGCTCCTGGCAGTCACCCAGGCACCTGCCTCCTGCAACTTAGAGGTAACTACCTCTCTGTAGCTCCTATCCATTACCTCCTCATTCTCCTAAATGAGCCAAAGATTATCAAGATGCAGCCCCAGTTCCTTAACACATTCTCTGAGGAGCTGGAGGTCTCCCAGAACTCCCACGTCTCACACAAAGAACACAACACAACACAGCCCCTGGAGCCATTCCCATGGCACTAATTATGCACTAAAAGACAAAGAATGAAGAAGCCAAACCTGTTCTCATCTAAGCCTGTTGAACCAAAGCCTCCCCAATCTAACACTGGTCCTACAGTGGCCGCTCCACTTGTTCCTACCTTATCTTTATTTGCCCTTGCTAATGAATTGCAATACTATTGGGGCGGTGGTAAAAGTGAAAGCCCATGAACATTACTTTATAAATCCTCACCCCTGCCTGTCTGGGGCCTCCTCTGTCAATTCAATTGGGCCACTGAAAATAAATTGAGCAAACAATTTAGAAAGTAAATATATAACACGAAGAACATGAACCATAGAATTTTTGAAAGTGAGCCCACAGCCACGGAGCCAGTTCAGTGTTGCAAGTTCAGTAGTGGCCTGAACACTGGCTCATTGCTTACCCTCAGCCTCGTTGCTTTGATCTTTTTAATCAGACTCAGTCCTTAAATTGGCTAAATATTGGTTAATTTTCTGCTCGTGCCCAGGCCCTGCCACTTCAATCCAGACCCAAGTTTCAATCTGGTCCCAAGTCCACTTTAGCAATGACCGTCTTGGCCATACTTGTACCCTTGAGGGTCCAGTTTGCTGTATCCTTCCTGATACCGCAAAAACACCAGGCCATACAAACGTTTCAAAAGCACGGCTCCCAAAGGGAAACTACAAACTATCGATTGCATTGATTGTAGTCCAGAAAAAGTATAATTAATAGAATAATTAGTAGTTTTGTTTGCTGCCCATAAAATGTCACTGTGTCTTGCCGTTGTGACTCAGCCTTAAGAGGGCTGCTGGCAGCAAGAATACCAATCAAACTGATTTGTTGATAATCAGCAATATTGCAACAAATGCAGAACAGTGCTTGGAAAATTAGAGATATCTGCCTCCCAGTCATCCTGTTAGCTTTCTTTTCATCAGAAAAACCAGCATTTATAGAAATCATTCATAATCTTCTCAGACCAGGTAGAGTAGGTATATATATGTGAGTTCAATTAGGCGTCCTAAGAAGGTTATGAACTTGGATTTTACTGGTATTTCTACATTTACTGTCTATTGACCTCAGACTTGCCAACTAAGCTCTTGGTAATTTGTTAGCGGCATTACTCTGTTGGTTGTCTCATGGGGTTCAGCAGCAGAACCAGATTTTGCTGAGATTCTGCACCATTTGTCCTGAGGAATCTGCTCTTGCAACCTTTAAGCTCATGATTTTAAATGGGCAGTGCAGAGATTTGCAGAAAATTAAGACTATTGGCTTGTAAAATTCTTTTATCTAGTTTTATTTTAATTAATTTGGAAATATTTATGTAACTGAGACATACAAGAATTTCATAGTACTTTGCCACCTGTCGATGGTTTCCAAAGGAGTAGCATGGGAAGGTCCTGTAAGGGTTACCATGCCACTCTAACACATCTTTTGAGGCCCTACCTCTACCTAGGTCCTTATCACTTTGCTCTTGGTCTGTCCAGACAAGCAAGATTGACGTCCGGGTTCATCTAAGGTAGCATGGGACAAGGCATGACCAAAGGCTTGAACATGAGTACTGGGCCTGTGGCAGAAGGAAGTCAGTGGTCAATGTTTCCAACAACAAAAACCATTTGTCCTGACGAAGGGTCTCGGCCTGAAACGTCGACTGTACCTCTTCCTGGAGATGCTGCCTGGCCTGCTGCGTTCACCAGCAAGTTTGATGTGTGTTGCTTGAATTTCCAGCATCTGCAGAATTCCTGTTGTTTGCGTTTTTAAAAACAAAAACCATTTGCCTACTTGTTCAAATTCACAGAATAAAGTTCAGAAATATTGATCGTCATTCTGAGTTACTGAGCCATTAATTGTATTCCTTTCCAAGTATTCTTTTGTTTGGAAATCCTCAATCTGCTCACTCATTAAATTTATGCCTTTGTTTTGATGTGTAAACTATTTGAACCCTTAACTGATTCAGTGGTGTTTATTTACTTTGTGTTAGTCATGCATACTGAGCAAACAAGAACCCAGGATACTGCAGTCTCATTTCCGTGAGGCTTTATTGAAATAAGCTGCAAACCCCTGTTGAGACCAGGTCCTTTTTTAAAAAAATCCCAATTTATATTTGACTAAAATAAATAAAAATAAGACAAAGAAACATCACAGTTATCATTTGATCATATTTCTTTTCCACAAAATTTGAAACGCAGACATATGCCAAAGCAGTGGATACCTCAAAGAGCAAACACCTGAAATAGAGTTGCATGGATGCTTAAATGCAAACTTCCCTCCAATTCTCTTTGTGCACCAGTTCATGCAGGAATCCTGACACACCCAGTAGTATCCAGCAGTATTTCGTGCGTGATTAAATACCATTTCCATCATTTTCGGTCACGCAAACATGGTCTGCATAATCTGAGTTGTTCTTGCAGAGGTAGGCTCTCAAAGACCACTTCAGGGTGACTTAAAGTAAACCGTCAGCCTTCTATCTGTCACCAGCCCGACAACAATTGGCAAGCTTTTCTCAAATAAGAACCCCACTCCGAACAAAACTCATTCCCCATTCTCTTGACTCACCTATTGCCATGCCTAAGAAGAAGAAGAAGAAGAATATCTTTATTGTCATTGTTGTGGAGCAATGAAACATAGTTTAGCAGCTCAACGTTTTGCAGCATGACAAAGAATATATACATAAAATAAACTCTAAAACCTCAAGAGTGCAGTCCAAAATTAATAATATATGGATGGGGGGGAGGGGGCGGTGGTAGGACTACTGCACACCTGCCATTCCTGAAAGTGTGGTGCATTTAGCTGCCGCCATCTTAGGAGGGGGGCAGGAGAAGGGAAGGGGGTGTTATACATTTCACTGCTTGTGGGTAGAAGCTGTTAAGGAGTCTCTTTGTTTTCATCCTTAATGCTCTGTATCTCTTCCCAGAAGGTAGAGGGGAAAACAGGTGATGTCCAGGATGAGTGGGATCCTTTGAAATACAAGTAGCCTTCTTTTGAAGCCTGCCAGTGCCGAATCTCTGACACCTGATCCTTACCCTGATTTGCTAACAATTCCAGAACACAAACACGAGGAAATCTGCAGATGCTGGAATTTCAAGCAACACACATAGAAGTTGCTGGTGAACGCAGCAGGCCAGGCAGCATCTCTAGGAAGAGGTACAGTCGACGTTTCGGGCCGAGACCCTTGCCCATTGATGACCCGTTGTGGTTCATCAACCTCTTATTGAACCTGACTTTAGGTACTCTGGACAGTTGAATTTAGTTTTACCATGAGAATCATGCATTCTTCTGCATATTTTGTCTTCCATGACATTTATTGGAAAGATCAAGTTGCAATGGGATAGATTATCTTAGAATGAACTTTTCATAAGCAGTTACTGTCAGATTTTAGATCTTCGTTCATCCAAAACTGACAAGATTAGGCCAATTCCATTGCTTCCAGAAACCAGAAAAGTTACTTACTGCCTGTGATAGTGCCCACACTTCAGTGATGGCCTTTTGGATGAGGATGGCAAAAAGGTGACACGCACCTAGGAATGTGCTGCAGAAATGCTGGTACTCAGGATAAGACTTAAAGAAAAAGGTTCTGAAAAGCTGGGTTCAAACAAGTTAACTTTTAACAGGTCATTTTTCAATGCAGGCTTATTCAATTTAGTGATGGGTTTTATTTTGGCAAAGCTGATCATTTTGTATTAGTCATTTTAGCTACAATGCCTTGTGAGTAATACAGCACGTTAAATGGAATGTTCTGCGAACAATTGCTTCTTGCTGCGGATTGAAAACTATAAATAGGATAGATTCATCTGTTATGTTTATCATTTATCTTGATTGACACCAGCAATTCTTGGACATAAACCTGACAGTTCAAACCAGCTGCATGATGATTGGATTTTGGAGGCTGGGAAAAGGTTGGCAGTCTGCAGATAGCGCTGATGACTGTAGACAGGTGCACAATCTAAAAAACAGCTGAAGCCTGACATTTTCTTGCATGATTGCATCTGCAAATTTCCTGTCGAGTTAGTGCTGCTAGGAGAAAGACACCTTGTACTTGATAAGAAATAAGTTGATTTGTAATATTTATCACGAAAATAAATATGTTTTGGTAAGAATTTTATGAGAATCTACTGGGCTACAAATTCTCATGGATTTTAAAAAATTTTCTAGATTCAATACCATTGATAGGTTGTGAATTTTTTTTGCAGCAACAATAGAGTGCAATACATAATCTAAAACTTACAATAAGAAATATATATAAAAAATTAAATAAGTGTAAAAAGAGCAAAAACAGTGAGGTAGTGTTCAAGGGTTCATGAGTTGGTGCATGGTAGTGAAGTGGTTAGCACAACCCTTTGCAGTATCAGTGACCCGGGTTCAATACCCGCTGCTGTCTGTAAAGAGTTTGTACTTTCTCCCCATGACTGTGTGGATTTCCGCTGGGTGCTCTGGTTTCCTCCCAGTACAAAGACATACCTGTTGGTAAGTCATTGTAAATTGTCCCATGATCAAGCTAGGATTAAATCAGGGCATTGCTGGGCAGCATGGCTCAAGGGCCCAAAGGGCCTGCTCCATGTTGCATCTCACTAAATAAATAAAAGTTGATTCTTTGTCCATTCAGAAATTTGATGGCAAATGTGAAGAAGTTGTCCCTGAAACATTGAGCATGTGCCTTCAGGCTCCTGTTCTGGTACAATGTTCTGGGTCTTCATTGATAGATGCCAATTTTTTGAGGAATCGCCTTATTGATTGAAGGTGATGTTATTTAGAAAATGAGTGAGACACAAAGAGACTGCAGCTGCTGCAATCTGCTCACTCAGTGAATTTCTCTCACAGTTTATTTGTTGCTACAGGTGAAAAGAGTCCTTGCCTGTTTTCTGATCCTTGTTTGACTATGATAATTATTCATTGTAAAATTATATGAATAACCATTCCTGTTCTTCAGCACTTTTGAAAAAATGGTATTCAACCTATATTTTTCAGACCACTCTCTTGAGCTCTAAGGTTCCATACCAAGTTGTCATTCCTTCTTTTACTTAATCCTTACCCCCTCAAAGGTTTCTCCACAGTTCAACCACACCTTTGAGACAGTCACATTGAACTGCAAATCCTTATAAACATGCATGCATTGTAAGCTTTTTCCTTAAGTATGTTATTACAACTTTGAATGATTAGCTTCCAATTAGCGGCTTTAACACAAAAAAAACAAGAGTTTAATTAAGCACAATTTTTCTCTATCGTACAGCAGTACTTAGTTCTCAATAATTGCACAACAAATTTAGCACCAAGCTATCAACATAATTACAGTCTTTATCAGACCTGTTTAAAAAAAATCCCAGTACCAGATTAAACCCAATTCCATTCCTTTGCAGCCTTAATTATAAGTGAAACTTCATTTCACTTGAAGATCTCAGAATAAGCCTTTGAGCTTTTAAATAGAAGCTTTCTTGTTGCTTGGGAAATGTGACCTGTGAAAAGAATGAATAAATTTAGTGAATGCAGAGCTCTAATTTCAGAAACAATCAAAGGAATATTTCAACTACTGTCCACTGATAAATCTCACCAAAGCTCCTTTTTTAATGACTGGTCGTACATTTTTAATGCAGTTTTCCATCTATACCCAATAAAAGGTACATGTATTGGGAAGGTGCGGAAGGGAATTGTTCTCAGATGATTTTCTTCACGAATGGGACAGTAGGAGGTCAAAATCAATTTTACCAGCAGAAAAGCTGCACTAATTTTCTATTTAATGCCCACAGTGCAAACATCAAGAAAGCCTTGAGAAAGCTACCAGTTACTTACCTCAAAGTGGGTTAGAGCCAAAGGCAGGAGCAAAATGTAGTTGAGGTGTTTGCTCAATATGGGAACCCGAATACATCCGTAACACTTTCCACATCCTAAATATCAGGAGGATATTCATCTTTGAGTATTCTTAAAGGAGAATCCTCTGCTACATTGATGTATTGGAAAACTTACTTAAAATAATGATACATTAAAAAAAAGCAAATTTTTCAAATCACCAGCCTGCTGGAGGAACTCAGTATATGAACAGTGTCTCTGGGGAGGGAGAGGAAGGAATTTTAAACACCACTTCTTTCCCTACCCCACCCCACCCACCCCACCCCCACAGTTACTGCTCAATTCCCCCAAGTTTCTCATCCAGATTCTAGCATCTGCACTATTTTTTTAAACCTACTCTGACTGTTTGGACATTTTGAAAGGAAATATAATGCCTGCAGAACATTCTTAGCTCTTAAAGGAGACCTTCAGCAGTGTGCGCTTTTATTTTTAATCATTTAGCCCTCTCACTGGTTCCCCTCAAACTGAGGAAGACCAGGAGGAAGGAGTGCCCAAAATTGGACTGCAGGGAGCACAAACCAGAGGGTGGGGATTAGAACCCTTCTCTCTTAGAATTCACGTACCAAGGGCAACATACCTGCACTTCTCAAAGAAGCAGTGCATAAGGAGGCTGTCATAGGTTTGTGCCAGCTCTTGCAACAGGCCCTATAACTATCTGCCAGAACAAGCAGAACACTAGCTCCCAGATAGTTCACCTGCAGGCTGCCAGAAGGGTTAGAGGCAACATTAATTCACAGCCACATTCAGACAAAAACGGACTGAAGATATGTTTGGGTGAGCACGTGTTCTTATCTCATTACCCCAAGCATCTGGAAGCAGTATTACTGGGTTTCCACCAGCCCCAACATGATCCCACCATTCACATCTTCCCGGCCCCTCCCCTTCACCTCTCACTTCATGTCACTTTGATCTGATGCCCACCTCCCTTCATCCCATGATGTGTTCCCATGCACCAGAGGAGGTGCAACACCTGCCCATTTCCCCCTTGCCTTACCATCATCCAGCAATCATTCTGTGCAAAGCAGAATTCATTCCCATCCTTTCCAGTCTAGTCTGCTGCATTTGTTGTTTACAATGTGACATCTACAGGCAGAGTAGTGTGGGGCAGCCCAGTAGCATAGTGGTTCGCACAGTCGTTTTGCTGAGGCCTGTGCTCAATGTACAGGAGTGATTTCAAGTTTCTTGTTACATACCACTTTAATTCTCAATCTTATTCCCATTCTGATATGTCTGACTGTAGCCTCGTTCACTGCCATAGTCAGGCCCAGGTAACCAGAAGTAACATTCCATCTAGGCACTTTTCAACCTTCCAGAATGAACACAGAATTTTCCAACATAACAAACACCTTTCTCACTGTTTCCCAATATCACACTTGTGTCCCTATCTTTATAAAGTCTTATTAATAGATATTCTTCAATGCTCTTTATCACATGATCTGTCTTAACCAATAACTAGCAAAGAACAAACTACTGGAGGAACACAACAGGTCAAGCAGCATCTATGGAGATAGAAGTTGATATTCTGGGTTAGGATCCTGCATCTCCTTTTATCTGTCTTCATATTAACTGTTGTCTTACACCTCTAGCTCTGCTTTGAAAACTGTAAACCCTCCATTCTTTCTGCAGTTCTCTGGAAGAGTCACTGACTCAAAACATTACTTGTCCTGATTGGATCAGTTCTTCCAGCATTTCTGTTCTTGTTTCAGAACTCTGGGATTTGGTAGATTTATAATATTTTCCAAAGAACAGGGCATCACTGAAAGTGCCATGTTACCATGCATTCTACATAAAGAACACAGGTCAGGCAGGGTTGGGTTTTCCCAAAGGTACTCCTCCTTTTCCCAACTGCCTGTATCAGCAGAGCATTAACTTGCTTTAATATAGTGAAGCACAGCCTAAATGATCCATCACCAACCTTTTTCGGTCATGCAGATCCAACCCAACCAAAAGTCCGTTTGCACGGCTGTGTTGTGAGGCACAACAATCTGTGAGCAGCAACTGAGTCTCAAGCAACAGACCTGAAGCCCTGTTCCAAACCTGCCCTGATGTCTTATGTGGTGAAATGCCATTTTAATTTTATCTAATTGTCTGTTCATGAGAGACAATTAAAAACAACTGAAATAGATGTAACTAATTTAAAAAAGTAAAGAAATAACTAATTTTAAAATTACTTAACTAATAAATTAAATAAAACATTTTCAATAATTAAACTTAAGAAACACTCACACCGTAAGATATAGGAGCAGAATTAGGCCATTTGGCCCACCCTAACCAATCAAGAACCTATCGACCTCTGCCTTAACTATAACATGTTTCGATCCAGGTTGGAAATCTCCTCCAAATGATTGGTGCTGAGTTAAATTCTAGTATAAAGCAGGGTTTGGTAGGGGTCAGATATGAAATACGTCATTCACAGCAAGCTGGAGGAACTCAGCAGGTCGGGCAGCATCCGTGGAAAAGATTTGTCGACGTTTCGGGCCGGAACCCTTCGTCAGGACTGTAGGGGGAAGGGACAGAGGCCCTATAAAGAAGGTGGGGGAGGGTGGGAAGGAGAAGGCTGGTAGGTTCCAGGTGAAAAACCAGTAAGGGGAAAGATAAAGGGGTGGGGGAGGGGAAGCAGGGAGGTGATAGGCAGGAAAGGTGAAGAAAGAATAGGGGAAAACACAAAGGGTAGTAGGAGGCGGAACCAAGAGGGAGGTGGTAGGCAGCTGGGGGAGGGGACAGAGTGACATAGGATAGGGGAAGGGAGGGGGAGGGAATTACCGGAAGTTGGAGAATTTATGTTCATACCAAGGGGCTGGAGACTACCTAGATGGTATATGAGGTGTTGCTCCTCCAACCTGAGTTTGGCCTCATCATAGCAGTAGAGGAGGCCATGTATGGACGTATCTGAATGGGAGTGGGAAGCAGAGTTGAAGTGGGTGGCTACTGGGAGATCCTGTCTGTTTTGGCTGACGGAGCGGAGGTGCTCGATGAAGCGGTCCCCCAATCTGCGTCGGGTTTCACCGATGTAGAGGAGGCCCCATCTTCTTTATAGGACCTCAGCCCCTTCCCTTTTCAGTCCTGACGAAGGGTTCTGGCCCGAAACGTCGACCGATCTTTTCCACTGATGCTGCCCGACCTGCTGAGTTCCTCCAGCTTGTTGTGAGTGTTGCTTTGGCCCCAGCATCTGCAGATTATTTTGTGTTTATGAACTACATCATGTTCCTTAGCTTGACACACCCAAACTCAAAAATCATTAGAAGGGAAAAGATAATATATGAAAGCATGCTAGCAAAACAATAGTGTGGCACGTGGCCAAGTGGTAAGGGCATTGGACTAGTAATCTGAAGGTCATGGGTTCGAGCCTTGGCCGAGGCAGTGTGTGTGTCCTTGAGCAATGCACTTAACCACACAATGCTCCAGTCTACCCAGCTGAGAATAGGTACCGGAAAAAATGCTGGGGGTTAACCTCGCGATAGACTGGCATCCTATCTGGGGGGGAGGGGAGCCTCGTACTCTCAGTTGCTTCACGCCATGAAAACTGGCATAAGCACCGGCCTGATGGGCCACAAGGCTTGTGACAGACTTTAACCTAGCAAATAATATCAAAGTGGATAGTAAAAGTTTTTTTAAGTATGTTAAAAATAAAATAAAAAATGAGAATGGATATAGGGCTGCTAGAAAATGAGGTAGACAAAATAATAATGGGGGACAAGGAGATGGCTGATGAACAAAATGAGTATTTTGCGTCAGTCGTCTCTGTGGAAGACACTAGCAGTATGCCTGATGTTGTAGTGTGTGAAGGAAGAGAAGTTGGTGCAGTTCTGTTACAAGAGAGAAGGTGTTAAAAAAAGCTGAAAGACCTAAAGGTATATAAGTCATCCGGATCAGAGGAACTACATCCTAAGGTTCTGAAAGAGGCAGCGTTAGAGATTGTGGTGCCATTAGAAATGATCTTTCAAAAATCATTGGACTCTGGCATGGTGCCAGAGAAATGGAAAATTGCAAACGTTACTCCACTCTTTAAGAAAGGAGAAAGGCAGCAGAAGTGGAATTGTAGACCAGTTAGCCTGACCTCAGTGGTTGGGAAGATGCTAGAGTCAATTGTTAAGGATGAGGTGATGAAGTACTTGGTAATACGGTACAAGAGTCAGCATGCTTTCCTTCAGGGAAAATCCTGCCTGACGAACCTGTTGGAATTCTTTGAGGAGATTACAAGTAGGATAGATAAAGGGGATGCAGGGGATGTTGTATATCTGGACTTTCAGAAGGCCTTTGACAACGTGTCACACATGAGGCTGCTTACCAAGTTAAGAGCCCATTGTACTACAGGAAAGTTACTAAAATGGTTAGAGCATTGGCTGATTGGTAGGAGGCAGTGAGTGGGAATAAAAGGATCCTTGTCTGGTTGGCTGCCAGTGACTAGTGGTGTTTTGTAGGGGTCGGTGTTGGGACCACTTCATTTTATGTTGTATATAAATGATTTAGATGATGGAATGGATGGCTTTGTTGCCAGGTTTATAGAATATACAAAGGTTGGTGGAGGGGCAGGTAGTGTTGAGGAAGCAGGAAAGATGCAGAAGGACTTAAACAGGTTAGGAGGATGGGCAAGAAAGTGACAAACGAAATACAATGTTGGAAAATGCGTGGTCATGACTTTGGTAGTAGAAATATATGTGTGGACTATTTTCTAAATGGGGAGAAAATCCAGGAATCTGAGATGCAGAAGGACTTGGAAGTCCTTGTGCAGAACATCCCGAAGGTTAACTTGCAGGTTGAGTCGGTGGTGAGGAAGGCAAATACATTCATTTCAATAAGTCTAGAATACAAGAGCAAGGGTGTGATGCTGAGGCTTTATGAGGCACTGGGGAGGCCTCACCCTGAGTATTGTGAACAATTTTGGGCTCCTCATCATAAAAAAGATGTGCTGGCATTGGAGAAGGTTCAGAGGAGATTCACAAGGATGATTCCAGGAATGAAAGGGTTATCATACGAGGAATATTTGATGGCTCTGGGTCTGTACTCACTGCAATTCAGAGGGATAAGGTGGGGATCTCATTGAAACCTTTCGAATGTTGAAAGGCTTAGACAAAGTAGATGTGGAAAGGATGTTTCCCATGGTGGGAGAGTTTAGGACAAGCGGGCACAGCCTCAGGATAGAGGGACGTCCATTCAAAACAGAGATGCGGAGAAATTTCTTTAGCCAAAGGGTGGTGAAATTGTGGAATTCATTGCCACATGCAGCTGTGGAAGCCAGGTCATTGGGTGTATTTAAGGCAAAGCTTGATAGATTCTTGATTGGACATGGCATCAAAGGTTACCGGGAGAAGGCCGGGAACTGGGGTTGAGGAGGAGATAAAAACAAAGGATCAGCCATAATTGAACGGTGGAACAGCCTCAATGGGCCAGATGGCCTAATTCTGCTTCTATGTCTTATGGTCAAACTCTGGCTCTGACCACAGGGGCCAGCAACCAAGCAGGAGGTCAGATGCACTAGCATCTGCTGTGTTAAACAGCAGATGATAGACAGGAGGAGACTTCTGTTCACCCACTTGTTAAGTGAACGGTACTTGTACAGGGCCCTCTAGTGAGTGCCAGTGTGTTGATTATTTTAATCCTTGTATGATCCATTGCTATTATCTGCCGGAAATTAAAAGCTGGACCTAAGTACTTAAGCAAGTTTTCAATTTAAACTTTAAATATGGGGCTCATCAAGATACCGTACATGGCATATGCCCCTAATATCCACAAGGAAAACAAACATTAGTGCCACAAGAGCAATTAATTGAAAGAAACTACAGACACACACTTTTTTGTTAATAATTTAGAACACTGATCAGCTGATATTGGAGAACATAATCTTTGCATAGACCCGATCTTTCTGTGAAGCTCAATGAAGATTTCAAGATAGGGCAACAATCATGTATATAAAAAAACACAATAGGTTGTGTTTTTTTAAAAAGCAATGTTTCTAGTTATCTAGCAAATAACTTCTTTAAAAAAATCTACTTGAGTATTACTGTCTCTTCCTACAGCTAAGACCTGTTTTCCTGAGTATTTCCAGCATTTTCCATTTTTATTTTACTTTAATAATGCGTTACCTGTACTTATTGTTATGCAAAATAGTATTAAAACAATTTGTTCTTTAGATGACTATGTATCAAATGATATGTTTTTGCATTATTTCATGCAGTTAAACCCAAACAGAACAGGGTCCTGCCTGATTCTGCATTCCTAATTATCTTGTCCAGTTTCTTAACTCTTAGTCCTTTTTGTTTTAAATTTAACCTGTGAATGGAAAACTGGCAAAGTATTGATTTTATCAGAAAGGTACTATTTATGACTGTTTAATGTTTGAAATGCAATTTATACCATCTTTCAATAGATATTACATTGCTTGGTCATGGGATGGGAAGTTTATCCTTGCTTTGAAAATGAAAGATAATCATAGAAGTTTTGTGTTGTTAAACTTTTCTAAGAAATCAAATAGATTTAAAATCTTGTCTCTTGTAAAGGTTTACTTTGGAAATTTGTCTAATTTAGTCACAGGTCTTCAAACTGTGGTTTAACCTGGCTTTGACTACAGCTGAGCTCAGAAACACCAATTCTTGGGCTGCTATGTTGATGGGATTTTATGGTGGCCATTGATTTAGAAAGGACAGGTTTAATCCTTTAAGAATAAACCCCAAATCAGAACAATATCTTTTAGTATCAGAGGCTAGAGATTTCATTTTTGAGTGTTAAATATGGCTCCTAAAGATGTCTGGTATACACTCCAGAGATACACAGGGGCAAAGAATTTGGCACATCTACTTCAACCAATGAATATTGTTTTCTTATTTGCATTTTGTGCATAGGATCCACCCACATCGGTGTCACTTGGACTACGAATGGAAGAAATGATCTTCAACTTGGCAGACATGCATCTCTTTTTTAACGATTTAGAGGTAAATGGAGATTGTTTAACCTCCAGTCTTTGCTAAATGTGTCTGTTCCTGCAAAAGCTCCTCACAGAGTTATTCATTTTATCATTGATAGCAGATGAATAGGATGGTTGAACTCAGTCATAGAGGTGCTTTTTTCAGTCTTTGCTTTACTTAATAATTTAAGATATTATTGAAAATATTTCTCTGTGGTAAAATGTGTCTGAATGGAATTCTTGTTGTTTGCATTAGTCCATAAAACAACTATAATATCATGACTAGTTTATAATTTAGAAACATAGAAACAAAGAAAACCTACAGCACAATACAGGCCCTTCAGCCCACAAAGTTATGCCAAACATGTCCCTACCTTAGAAATTACTAGGGTTACCCATAGCCCTGTATTTTTCTAAGCTCCAAGTACCTCTCCAAAAGTCTCTTAAAGGACCGTATGGTATCCACCTCCACTACTGTTGCTGGCAGCCCATTGCACGTACTTTGAGATAAGTTATTAGTTTACCTTTGCTCAAAATCAAGTACATTGCTTCTGGTATTTTTCTAGGGACTGACCTGCTTAACCACATAGATGCTGAATTTAACCTAAGGAAGCATTGTATATATTTACAATAAAAAACATAATTTACTATAGTACTGGGTTCCCATTGTCAGGAAGAAAAAATATTCTGATGATATTTGTGGAAGTAACTTGCAAGTTGTAGGGATGACTTTACATCCATTTGCAATTAGAAAGGCAAAATGTATCTGATCTTTTTCAGCTGAGGAAACAGACTTCTGTTAATGTGGAACAGAAATCGGCTACAAATTTTCATGTAGGCATGAATGTACAGGGGTAGTCATACAAATGCAAATGGAGGTTTCACTGAATACTTCCATTTATGGTGTATGATTGGATTATTGTTCACAGATTGTAAGATCTTAAGGAGCATAGCTTGTTGGTGTATACAGCTGCTCTTCACACAGAACTTCAGTGAAATGAAAATCATGGGGGAGTTCTCCAACTGGAGTCATCCCACCTACGGTATC
The DNA here is from genome assembly GCF_963921235.1 of Mobula hypostoma. Taxonomy (NCBI): domain Eukaryota; kingdom Metazoa; phylum Chordata; class Chondrichthyes; order Myliobatiformes; family Myliobatidae; genus Mobula; species Mobula hypostoma. Next base: position 221,470,996 of record NC_086097.1, on the reverse strand, counting down.
AATGACCTTCACTCCATCAGAAAGTCACCAGTGATGGCACAAAGCCCTTCAGATAATGGACTAGTCTGCACCCACATGTGCAGCAAGACTTGGACAACATTCTGAAATAGAAATCATGCCATGCTAATACTGAATAATGATCCTCTACTACAAGAGTCAAATATTTTCCCGTTGATACTTTGATATCATTTGTTATGTGTCATATGACATGGGTGATCATGATCTTTAGACCATGGTTGTTCATGGCAAATTTTTCTGCGGAAGTGGTTTGCCATTGCCTTCTTCTGGGCAGTGTCTTTATAAGATGCGTGACTCCGGACATTATCAATACTCTTCAGAGATTGTCTGCCTGGCGTCAGTGGTCACATAACCAGAACTTGTGATATGCACCAGCTGCTCATACAACCATCCACTACCTGTCCCCATGACTTCATGTGACCCTGATCAGGGGGCTAAGCAGGCCCCACACCTTGCCTGAGGGTGACTGCAGGCTAGCGGAGGGAAGGAGCGCCTTACACCTCCCTGGGTAGAGACGAATCTCCAGCCCACCACCCAACACCCCTGCTGAATCATATGCCATCAATATCTGCATCGATAAGATTAACTGGACTAGTCACAAAAGTAGAAAGCAATCAAAAGCTGATGCAAGTGGCATAGCTCCTCCGCAAAGTTTTTTTTCATAACTCCAAGACACAAATCAGGAGAGAAATGGAATCTTCACTTCCTAGAGGCGTGAAGATACAATAATTCCCAAGATATCATTCTTGATATCATCTAAGGAAAAGCATCAGACTTGTTTGTCAACCATCCTACTACCTTAATGATTTCACTCTTCCCCACCAGCATCTTCTGGCTGCTGCTTACACCATCTACATGATGGATTGCTCAACAGAGGCTCCCAAAACCACAATTCCTATTGTGAAGAAAGGCAAGGGGAGCAGGTGCATAATGTGCAGGTTGTTATCCCAGTCACACACCATATTAGTTTGGAAATGTGTTATCATTCCTTCATCATCATGAAACAAAATGAAGAAGATTTTGGGATACCTCCATCAGAAAGACTGTGATAATTCAAGATGGCCGTTCAGCACCAGCTTCTTAAAGGATCATAAGCATTAGATGACAACTAATGTCTTTCCAATCAAAGTCTTCCCCATGAAAGAATTATTAAGAACACAACAAAAAAAAGGGATGAAATTTGGTTCTTTTGTGTGGTGATAGTTGAGGGAGTAACAATGGCACAAGGAGAGTTTCTTGCATTTCTTGAATAGACTATTCCACAAGAGAATAAAATTTAGTGAATATCTTTTCCCAAACTCAGAACCTTCAGCAATAAAATATCCCTCAGAAAATGTGTTAATTTTATAATGAACTGAGGCAAACTGACGTTCAGTAACTTTTTGAAATATGATTGATGTCATATAACAACAGATCCTCCTCAGAGTACTACATTATAAGGAATATAGTGCACTGTAATACACTGTAAGAAACCACTGATTTCCTCCAGCACATTGTTTGTTGTACTCTAATGTTATTTTGTGAGAACCTGTATAATACAGGATTCTCACTGGAATGCAGTGTGATTGAATTTGGTAAATTGGTTTATTATTGTCACATATACTGAAGTCTAATGAAGAAAATTATATTTAGTTAGAGAGGTACATCATTTAATCAGGGAACAATCCCAAATTAAGATAATGCCAATTGTATAAATACAAGAACAGATTTAAATCGGAAAATTAATTTAAAAGTTTGCCAATAGCTGAACAGTGGCAGAGTATACTTAATTTTTAATGCATCGATGTTCAATTGAAACAAAAAATGAGAGAAGTGATTAACCTATGGCTTTGTTGGTTGTGCACCATAGATTCACTAGTTTGATCTTGCCATTAGGGGCTTGCACTACCAAAAGAGATTGATTTGTATTGACCTGTATTCACTGTAGTTTGGGTCAACGAAAACTAGTGTCAGTGAAATACAAGATTCTAGAAGAGATTGATAGGATAGACTTCCAGTGGAGTGGCTAGAAAATAGGTTATATTCTGCGGAGAATATTACAGGTGGATGGGAACTGGAGTGACAGGTCTGAAGATGGGGCAGTTGTTTTTTTTTATTAAGTGCAATCGTGAACAATAGCCAGATCAGAAATGCTGATCCAGTCAACTAGTTCCTGAAGAGAATTCTGATAGGCCAATCAGATGGTTCACTGCTGCTCAGCGATAGAACACAAAAAAAATCATATGTACAATTAAGAAACATTAAAAAACTAGTAGAAATACTGGAGTCATGATGATCATGATGAAGTCTGCTGGAAAGAGACATTTATACACATGTTGTCCTCCATAATTCAAAGAGATTGAAGGATAAGGTAGCAGGGTGACAAAATGTGGCAGGAGCACTTGGAAATAGAAACTAATCCGGACTGGGAGAAAACAGCCCCTGTTCTTTCCGCACTGTTCTCCAGCAGTTTAAGGACTAAGTCCAGCCGGAACATAACTCACAAGTGCTCTTGAAAGTCAGGTATTAACCCTACCTACCAACAACCAAGCATTGCCATCCTGGTCCCCTTAATGATAGCTTATGAAGAAGCCTGTGACTTCCCTCCCAGAGATGATAGGTGTTTGTAGATGCAGTGTGTATTGAGACTGTCAGAAAGGACAGTCAGATGATGGGGAAAATTTGCAAACTGTAGGATGAATTGCAGTGTAATGGGGACAAAATCAAAAATGGTAATAAATACAGGACTGAAGGGGTTATACTGAATTTGACTGCACACAGTATACAGAATAAGGTACATGATCTTGTAGTGCAGTTAGAAATTGGCAGGTATGGCATTGTGGTGCTCACTGAGTTGTGGCTGAAAGAAGGTTATAGTTGGGAGCTTAACATCCAAGGGTACACATGGTATCGAAAGGACAGGCAGGTAGGTAGAGGGGTTTAGGTTGCTTTGTTGGTAAAGAATGAAATCGAATCACTAGAAAGAGGTGACGTAGAATCGGAAGATTTTGTATAGTTGTGGGTAGAGCTAAGGAACTGCAAGGGTAAAAAGACCCTAATGAGCATTATATACAGCCCTCTGAACTGTAGCCAGGATACGAGGTACAAATTACAATGGGAGATAGAAAATACATGTAAAAAGGGCAATGTTACAATAGTCACGAGGGATTTCAATATGCAGATAGATTGGGAAGACCAGGTTGGTCCTAGATACCAAGTGAAGGAATTTGTAGAATGCGTAAGAGGTGGCTTTTTAGAATAGCCTGCAGTTGAGCCTACTAGGGAAAAGGTAATTTTGGATTGTGTTATGAACCAGATGCGATTAAAGACCTTAAGGCAAAGAAACACTTAGAAGTTAATCATAATAATACGATAGAATTCCTCCCCCCACCTTCTTTATAGGGCCCCTGCCCCCTCCCTCTTCAGTCCTGTCAAAGGGTCTGGGCCTGAAACGTTGACTGTTCATTTCCACGGATGCTGCCCGACCTGCTGAGTTCCTCCAGCGTGTTGTGCATGTTGATATGACAGAATTCACCCTGCAGTTTGAGAGGGAGAAGCTAAAGTTAGATTATTGGTATTACAATGAAGTAAAGGGAATTACAGGAGCTGACCAAAGTTGATTGTAAGGGGCAACAGCAGGAATGGCAGCAGAATAGCAATGGCTGGAGTTTCTGGGAGCAATTCAGAAAACGCAGAGTAGATACATCACAAAGATAAAGAAGTATTCTAATGGGAGGATGAGGTAACCGTGGCTGACAAGAGAACCCAAGGACAGCATAAAAGTGAAAGAGATGGCATATATTATAGTAAATAGTGAGAAATTAGGGGATTGGGAAGCTTTTAAAAACCAACAGAAGGTAACTATAAAAGCCACAGGACAGAAAAGATGATATATGAAAGTGAGCTAACTAATAATTTCAGAGGATATCAAAAGATTTTTCAGATATGTAAAGAGTAAAAGAGAGGGAAAGTGGATATCAGACCGCTGGAAAATGATACTGGAGAGGTAGTAAGGAATGGGGAAACAAGAAATGGCAGATGAATTTAGTAAATATTTTGCATCAATCTTCACTGTGAAAGACACTGGCAGTATGCCAGAAATCTGAGAGTGTCACAGCAGAAGTGAATGTAGTTGCCATAACTAAGGACAAGGCGTTTGGGAAGCTGAAAGGCGTGAAGGTAGATAAATCGCGTGGACCAGATTGACTACACCTCAGGGATTTGAACGAGGTAGCTGAAGAGATTGTGGAATGATTAGTAATGATCTTTAAAGAATCACTAGATTCTGGAATGGGTCCAGAGAATTTTGCTCCACTCTTTAAGAAGGTAGGGAGGCAGTAGAAAAGAAATGATAGGCTAGTTAGCCTAACCTCAATAGTTGGGAAGATGTTAGAGTCCATTATTTAGGATGAGGTTTTGGGGTACTTGGAGGCACATAATAAAATAGGCCAAAGTCAGCATGCTTTCCTAAAAGGGAGTTCTTCTCTGACAAATCTGCTAGAATTATATGAAGAAATAACAAACAGACCAAGGAGAGTCATTGGATGTTGTTGACTTAGATTTTCAGAAGGTCTTAGACAAGGTCCCACTCATGAGGCTGCTTAACAAGATAAGAACCCCTGGTACTACAGGAAAGATACTTGAATGGATGGCAACCATACTTGTGGTTCATTGGTCTAGGCAGTGTGATTCTCATTTTGGGGATTAAATGCTGAGAATGAGCGAGGAGCCAGGTTCAAATCCCATACACACCCTTTGGTTAACATTTGGGCACCATGACAACGTTGCAGTTAGCACAACGCCATTATAGCTCAGGGCATCGGAGTTTGGAGTTGGAGTTTGGAGTTCAATTCTGGCGTTCCCTGTAAGGAGCTTGTTCATTTTCCCCATGCACCGCGTGGGTTTCCTCCAAGTGCTCCGTTTCCTCCCACATTCCAAAGACATACTGGTTAGTTGGTTAATTGGTCATGAAAAATTGTCCTGGATTAGGCTAGGATTAAGTCAATGGGTTGCTGGAAGTGTGGCTTATTGGGCTGGAAGGACCTGTTCCAATGCTGTATCCCTAAATAAAATAAAAAAGATTTGCTGACTGTCTGGAGGGAGAGAGTGGGAATAAAGAGGACACTCACAACACACTGGAGGAACTCAGCAGGTCGGGCAGCATCCGTGGAAACGATGAGTCGACGTTTCGGGCCGGAAGCCTTCGTCAGGACTGAACAGGGAAGGGGCAGAGGCCCTATAAAGAAGGTGGGGGGAGGGTGGGAAGGAGAAGGCTGGTAGGTTCCAAGTGAAAAACCAGTAAGGGGAAAGATAAAGGGGTGGGGGAAGGGAGGCAGGGAGGTGATAGGCAGGAAAGGTGAAGAAAGAATAGGGGAAAACACAATGGGTAGTAGAAGGAGGCGGGACCATGAGGGAGGTGGTAGGCAGCTGGGGGAGGGGGCAGAGTGACATAGGATAGGGGAAGGGAGGGGGAGGTATATGAGGTATATGAGGTGTTAATATGAGGTTAATATGTTAATATGAGGTGTTAATATGAGGGAGTAAAGGGGGCTTCTCTGGTTGGCTGCTAATGACTAGTTGTGTTCCTCAGTTTGCAGACAATACGGAGACAGGTAGAGGGGCAGTTAGTGTTGGGGAAGCAGGGAGTCTGCAGAAAGGCTTAGATATATTCGAAGAATAGACCATAAGACATAGCAGCAGAATTAGGCCATTTGGCCCATCGGGTCTGCTAGGCCATTTCATCATGGCTGATCCATTTCCCTCTCAACCCCTTTCTCCTGCCTTCTCCCCGTAGTCTTTTACGCCCTGACTTATCAAGATTCTATCAACCTCTGGCTTAAATACACCCAATGATCTGGCCTCCATAACCACCTGTGGCAACAAATTCCAAGTTCCCCCCAACTTCATTCTAAGTGGATGCCCGCTTTTCTGGGGTTGTGCTCTCTAGTCCTAGAAGTCCCTTATTGTCAAAGTCCTTCTCCTTATATGGACTTATGGTCTTGTATTGGGAGAATGGGCAAAGAGGTGCCAGGTGGAATATCATGTTGGGAGATGTATGGTCATGCACTTTAGAAGAAGGAATAAAGGTGTGGACTATTTTATAAATGGGGTGAAAATTCAAAATTTAAAGGTGCAAAGGGACTTGGGATTCCTTATGCAGGATTCCCTGAAAGTTAACTTGAAGGCTGAGTTAGTGGTAAGGAAGGCAAATGCAATGTTATCATTCATTTCAAGAGGACTAGAATATGAGCATTGATGTAATGCTGAGGCTTTATAAGGCATTGGTCAGACCGTACTTGGAGTATTGTGAGCAGTATTGGGCCCCTTATTGAAGAAAAGATGTGCTAGCATTGGAGAGGATCATAAGAATGATTCTGGGAATGAAAGTTTTAACAATGAGGAGCATTTGATGTCTGTGGCCTGTAATTGCTGGAATTTAGAAGAATGAGGGGGAAGGATCTCATTGAAACTTATTGAATATTGAAAGGCCTGGATAGAGTGAATGTGGAGAGGACGTTCTCAATAGTGGGGGAGTCTAGGACCAGAGGGCACAGCCTCAGAATACAGGGTTGCCCATTTAAAACAGAGATGAGGGGGAATTTCTTTAGCCAGAAGGTAGTGCGTCTGTGGAATTCATTGCCAAAGATGACTGTGAAGGCCAAGTCATTGGATATATTTAAGGTGGAAGTTGATAGGTTCTTGATTAGTCAGGTTACGGGCAGAATGCAAAAGAGTGGGGTTGTGAGGGATCATAAATCAGCCATGATAAATGGTGGAGCAGCCTTGATGGGCCGAGTGGCCTAATTCTGCTCCTATGCTTATGGTTTTATGGACAAGAGGTCAGCTACCGAGGGCTAGAAGAGAACCTTCTTTACTCAGTGGGTTTAAAATGTCTCAGAGCCCCGAGTCATGGAATAATAATGACACCGAAGGACCCCGTTTGACAGTGAAGATCAATGAAAAGCTATACATCTACCTTTCAGGATGAAATCTGTAGCTCAGCAGATCACAATACGCATCCAATTGCCAGTTAAATATGATGAAGAGTTCTGCCACTCAGGGTTTACAGAGAGCTACCCAGACTTCTTGGAAGAGCAATGTCTATGCAGGCTACACTTCCTCACTGAAGTCTGTGACCTTACAAAACGACATACAATCAGTCGTAGCTGCTCTCACTTCACCTCCTGCTTCTCACTACTACGTTGGGGTGGGGGTGGGGATTGGTGTTATCAATGATGTTCTTTGTCCCTAACCAGCAGACTTCAGGTATTTCTGCTTGAGCAACAAGAAGGGGGCATGATTCCACAGCAACAACAGACAGTCCAGGCAGAGGCATTTGCTACCATTGCGGATTTTCCTAATGTGCTGATGCCCTCAGACTGCACATGTGTGGCTGTTCAAGGTCCCGTGCATAACCAAGAAATATTCCCTAACAGGAAAGGAGCACATTCTCTCAACATGCCAGTACAAACCTTTAGGGGGCATTCCTAATAGTCCAAGCATACCTTGGAGCGATGAAGGATGAGAGGTGACCTGATAGAAGTGTATAAAATGATGAGGGGCATTGATCGTGTGGATAGTCAGAGGCTTTTTCCCTGGGCTGAAATGGCTAACACGAGAGGGCACAGTTTTAAGCTGCTTGGAAGTAGGTGCTGAGGGGATGTCAGGGTTAGGTTTTTCACACAGAGAGTGGTGGGTGCGTGGAATGCACGGCTGGCAGCGGTGGTGGTGGAAGCGGATACAATAGGGTCTTTTAAGAACCTCTTAATAGGTGCATGGAACTTAGAAAAGTAGAGGGCTATGCACTAGGGAAACTCTAGGCAGTTTCTCGAATAGGTGACATAGTCGGCACAACATTGTGGGCCGAAGGGCCTGTAATGTGCTGTAGATTTCTATGTTCTATGTTCTATGTCCAATCTATGTATGCCGGCAGGCCTAAAATCTTATTTACCCTACAGGGAATTGCAGGCTATTTCTTTCAGCAGTCATATTACGCCAAGGAGTGGATGTGGGAGGACCCCAGAGCCAACCCATGTTCAGCAGCTGCTCACTCTGCTCAGAACTCCAGCTGAGTAACACTGAAGTCACTACCATACCTTTACCAGGAGGCTACAACAGGGTCAGCACAAACAGGACTTCCCTTTCCAGCAGTGCTAGCGAAGCCATTTAACAAACTTATTCTTTCAATCCCTTGATTCTTTCCTCTTACTTTATTCAGAAGCACTGGAGTGCTTCTGCAGCTGTGACTTCAAAGCACTACATGTATGTATGCCTATTCAAATGGATAAAACAGAACCATCCACTCATGAGTTTCATAGTTGTGACAAGGAGAAGGATATCTCAGGGTGAAGGCCATTGATCTCTGCTTTTCTGGATCTTGTCTATTGTCAACAAGAATATCTCCGGTGACAATGGTCAAGTATGGATCCTTGTGTGTGTTTATTCTAAGCTAATGTTACTCCATTCATTCACATTTGATTGAGTGCATTTATACAATAAATCTAATGTGAGGAACTTGGCTTCCACTAAATTTGCTTAAAAATCTTGGGATGCCGGCAACAATACTTCTCGCCTTGTTGTGGGTCATTTTTAAGTTGCTGCATAATACACGATGCTTTCCTCTCTAGCTTTTCCTTTTAGCTAATGTGTTGAGGTTTACAATATACAGCTTGGCAGAAGCTTGATGTGTTTGTTGCCTTATAGCCAGGGATGCTACATTTCTACATTTGTTCCCCTGTGTGATTTCACAGTTTCTGCATCAGTTCCAAGCATATCTTTTAAATTGATGATTATCTACCTGAGCCATTCCTAGGTAATATACGTCTCCCCTTGTACTCAGCTACAATTATTGACAATTATGGAAGTTGGTTATCATTACATATAATGCCTTTGCATCTCATTAGTACCTCATCCAAGTTCTTTTATAAACATGAGATTGGGCAGATGCTGGAAAACTGTAGGAACTGTAGGAGCAGGGTGCTATAGGAACTCTGCAGATCAGTCAGCATCTATGGAGAGGAATAAACAGTTGGTGTTTCGGATCAAGACCCTAATGAAATGCCCTGATATGGGGTCACGGCTGAAATGTTGATAGCTTATTCTTCTCCCCTGAGCTGCTGAGTTCCTCCAACACTTTGTATGTGTTGCTCAAGTACTTTTTTAGATACATTTTAATTTCCACTGGAGCTAGCTGATGGAATTCCATGAAATAAGCCGTTTATTCTGGGTAGAATGATGCACTTTTTTAACTATTAATTTCTGCTGTCTGTTATTTATTTGCACTTCTTACCATTGCAGCTCCCCCCACTAGTGTTGAAAAAGCTATAGCCAGGGTAGTTCTACTCTCTCTAAATCAGTTTAAGTACTATGAAGACTCTCTGTTTTTATGCCCTGTTCTACAACATTGCTGCCTGTGAAAGAGTTGCCTTGATATTACTGCTGTTGGTTTGAATTTGCAAGCCTTTCATTAAATCTATGAACAAAAATTCATACCATCACAATTACGCAATGCCAACTTCATTTCAGGAATGGAGGTTTCATTGTGGCCTTCTGAAAAGTGATTGTCATTTTGCACTGCTATTTCTGTCAAGCTTGCTATATTGCAAGTTAGGTCAAATATAAGACTCTGCATGTCTTATATTTTGGACAGAGTCCATCAATCAATTAAGTCACATAAGGAAATCTATTCCACAGCACATGATTTAAGAATTCATAGAAGTTGCAATGTCTGGATAAATACTTTAAATGCAGCAGGATAGATGCTGACTGTTTCTCCCATTTTCGAGTCCTTGTGCCAAACTTGTAGTTCTCTGTTGTTTCACATGGCTTTGGATTGAAATAATCCTCTAGCTTCTATATTACTGTGAAAAGGTGTTCTTTGGCTTTGTGTGGGACTACAGGAATAGAAAACATAAGTCTCAATGATAATCTCTTTAACAACCTCCTTAAACTCCAGTACAGCTTCTTCACTGTCTGAGACTGATCCTGGATTTTCAGAATTTTGTGAGCGGTAAAAAAAATCTTCTTTCTCATTTTATATAGTGAAATGCTGTCATGCTTGATTATAGACTCCTGGGCCACCTAATCATCCTGTCTATGCAAACTAGTGTTATCAAAAATCAAATTAAATCATATCAGATCAAGTTTAATTGTCATTCAAACCATGCATAGATGCAGATGAACAAGACAGTGTTCCTCTGGAGCCAAGGGGCAAAACATTCAAAATAGCAAGCAAACATTCAAAAAAATGCAAGTAACAAATTCAAAGAAGCATATTCACTGGTCAAGAAAAAAATCATATGTATAGTCCAAGATCCTGAATGACAATTGATGGTACAGTCTCCTGGCAGCGTACAGGCACACGCAATCTAGCCTTTCATTCCACCACTCGAACACAGGAGGCCAGCACCGATAGACCAGACCAGGCCCCAGCCAAGCTCAACCAGGCTGTAGTGTTTCCGCCTCTCTCACCTGGTCTGCAGCAGCAGGCAGGCCCGCGGCTTGAGGCCTAGTTCTCGCTACAACCCAGGCTAGACAGCACCCATGTTGACTGTCCATCCACCAAACAATGGTATCTGGCCTGCAGCAACTTACATTACCAATGTCCAACAGAGTCTTGCGAACGCAAGTGAAATGTCCGAGATAACCTCCCATGACTATACTGCACCAACTTTGATGCTTCTGAGTAGCGGGCAGCAACACGGTCTGCAGCCACATCAGCTCCTCCGTCGCCAAACTGGCTCCTTTGATACACTGGTGGGCTTCTCTGATGTCCCCTTGCCCATCTAAACAATCGTACTGTTGTACTCAAAGCTGATCTGTTTTCTCCTGTGTGTTTCATCCTCCCGTTATCAACATTTCCCTTGGTACTACAA